>NW_024412446.1:6916060-7067493 GCF_014898765.1 Herpailurus yagouaroundi | reverse complement strand
TGACCTGGCTGAAGTGGGACGCTTAACCGACTGCGCCACCCAGGCGCCCCAAGAAACAGACTCTTAACTAGAGAGAACAAACTGATAATTGACCAGAGGAGAGAGGGCTAGGGAGGGTGGATGAAACAGGTGATGAGCACTGGGTGATGTATGGAATTGTTGAATCACTATATTGTATACCTGAAACTAATATAATACTAGATGCTAGCTAACTAGAATTAAAATAAAAACCTAAAATGGAAAAAAGTACACCAGTCTAAAATTAAAATTTTGTTTTTCTCTCTGTTAAAAAGAAGACTTTCTTAGATTATTGATCTGCTCTTGATAAGAAATCACAACATTTTTTTTTCTTTATCTGCCCAGAAAACAAGCTTTCTATATTTGTTTTTATCAGATCTCTAATTACCTAAGAAAACTAAAACTTATTGATATTAAAGGAGCTGAGTTTTGCTAAAAATTATATAACCTTCTATAGAATCTCTTAGTGCCATTTTGGTTAAAACTTAAAACTTAAGTTGTATAATGATCCGTAATCCTATTTAGTCATGTGCTTTCAAACTTTTTGATATCTTTAACAAACTTCCCAAAACTTTACATTCTAAATAAAGTTTTTTGTGACTAAAAAAAAAGAAGAAAGAAATGTTGAGTGGGTCACCCAAGGTCACATGATGCTAAGAGCCAGGGTCAGGATTCCAACCCCAAGCCTGTGCACTTTTCCTCTCAGCTACTCTCTGTTGCCCTATTTTCTGTTTCCTTATTAAGCCCTGAAGACATTGTTCTTTCTGGGTTCGAACAGAGTCATAGACTCGGAGCCTAGAAAGCGTCTTAGAGGTCATCCCGGCTTTCTTCTCCAGGTGGTCCGCCATCCTCCGTTTGCACACCTCACTGACAAGGAGCTTGCTTCCTTCTAAGGGAAACTGTTCCCTTTGTAACCTTGAAATCCCGCTGGAGGGCAGCCTCCTGTCCCTTGCACCTGCCTCTTCCCTCTCCACCCCTCTCTCCTGGGCCTGCCTCAGCCACGGCCTCTCCTCCCCCTTGAGTTTCTTCCCCTTCCAGTGACGTCCCTGCCTGCTACCTGGGTGCCAGTGGCCATCAGGCGTGCCGGGAGCAGACGGGGTGCTGAAGGACCGACTCTGGACCGCCCTCTCTTTAGGTTACCCTGACCACATGGTATTTTCCGAGTTCCGCCGCCGCTTTGACGTCCTGGCACCACACCTGACCAAGAAACATGGGCGCAACTACATCGTGGTGGATGAAAGGCGGGTAGGTCTGGACCCCAGATTCCTCTTCAGACCCCACTCCAAGTGGCTACCTTTCCTCCCCTAGAGAGAGCCAGGCTGGCCCTTGCTCAGGCTCCTGGTTTTGGCCGACCGGGGCCGGGACAGGGGCACGTGGCAGCCAAGCTGTGGCGGTGGGGAGAGGGCAGCCTGGGGAGTCAGAGAAGAGCACCCCCTCTGGAGGCCAGCGCTCTGGCGAGCTGGTCATCTAAGAGCCTCCCAGGTGGCAGATTGGAACTAATGTTTTGGGTGTACCATTGGTAGCACCTGGGCCCTTCAGCCTCGACTCCCACATCACGGACTGGTTCCCACAGCAAGAAGCTGTCCAGAGGTGAGGCAAGCATCCCTCTTCAGGGGAAGATGGGTGTGGTAAGGCCTCCCAGGCCAGGGTAAGCCAGAGGCTCCTGGGCCGCTTGTCAGCACAGGGTGGTGAACTCATGGCTGCAGAAAGGGAGGCCTCCCTGCCATTCTGGGCTATCACGCAGGCTATCACTCCCCAGAGGAGCCCTGCAGACAGCCAGAGGGCTCCTCGAGCAGAGGACCCCTCTTTCACTGTGCTCTGGCCTCAGGCTCCCAGCCTGACTCTGAAGGCATCTCAGACCTTACCTTGGCTTCCCTAAGAGGGAGAATGGGGCCGAATGGGGCAGAAAGCCCCTGTCCCCTTGCCCCCTGAGTCACAGACCCATATTCACGGAGGCCTCTAAAACTTCTTTCCATCCAGGACTTGCCAGTGTCCTGGGCAAGTTTGCTGTGGATGTAGATGACACAGCCCCCCTCTGTCTGACCCCTGACCTTTATTCCAGCCTCCCACTCCTGGCTACACCCAGCACCTTGTCATCCCTGGAAACACTTCACTTCAGGAATCTTAAATTCTAACGTGGCCTCCTCTGACCACAGCCCTCTACCTGTGCACCTCACTTCTCTCCTCCTCTCAGAACACTTGCTCTTTGACCCTGTTGAGACCTCTCGCTTCTGGACCCCACTCCATTCCCTTCTAACTTTCCTTCCTTTTCCACTCAGCCTCAATGCCGTGGTCCAGCCCTCCCATCACTTGGCCTTTGTCACCCTCAGCTCTCCTGAGCCTCCCATGGCACCCGCCCCCCGCCCACGCCCCCCCCCCCTCAAACAACACACACACACACACACACACACACACACACACACACACACTAGGGCCAGCCTCCAGGCATCTGTGCTCCTCCATTTGGGACTCCCAAGAGCTGTGGGAGAAAATTATACAATTGGGTAGACTTGAAGTCCTACAGGTTCCTGGCCTCCAGCCTCAACGGGGCCCTTGACATGGCCCAGCAAGTTTTTCATATGCCCCATCCTTCCCTGGCCCCTATTCTTTTTTTTTTTTTTTTTTTTTTTTTTTTTAACTTTTTATTTTTGGGACAGAGAGAGACACAGCATGAACGGGGGAGGGGCAGAGAGAGAGGGAGACACAGAATCGGAAACAGGCTCCAGGCTCCGAGCCATCAGCCCAGAGCCTCCCTGGCCCCTATTCTAAGCCCCTTCCCTGCTGTTCTATTCTCCATCTTTCTCCTCAAATCTCCCCCTATCACACCTTCCCACATCATCCGCCCAGCAATTGACCTCGCCTCTAAATGCTAATAAAATTGAGGTTCCAACTTCCTCCTCTGCCTTCTGTACACTTCTCTCAGGTGCCTCCTTCCTCAGCCCTCCTGTCCGGGTGGGAGAGGTAGCCCCCCCCCCCCCATCCAGTCCCTTCCTTCTGTGCTTTGGAATCCATTCCTGGTGGCTCCCTGGAGGCCTGCTCCCTCAGTGGTAATTGAATTGTTCTTTCTCCTGTTCCTTCAGCCTCTCCTTTTTCTGTCCACAGAGAAACATGCTGCAGACACTGTGCTCCGAAAGGAGGCTTCCGTCAACCCTCTCTCACCCCAGACTGTTGTCTGTCACTGACCTGCCCCCATCCCACCGCCATCCATCCCTCCACCCTCAGCTGCCTAGATCCTGGCCCTGACACCCCGGGACTGGTCTCCGATTGCCCCGTGGCCTCCATGTTGCCAGCGCTAATGGGCACTTTTCTGTGCTTCTTGGCCCATGTGACTCTCTTGACAACTCTGTTCTTTTGGAAACATTCTCTGCTCTGTTTCTTTGCTGCCACTCCTGGCTTTGCTCTGGTCTCTCTATTCTTTCTTTCTTTGTCCCTCTGAGCTTCCTTTCTTCTACCTCCCCCTTCCTTTAAGACGCTCTCCCTGGACGTCCATGTTTTCTATTCTACAGCCTCTTCCTGGGCAACCTCATTCACACCCATCACTTCAACTACTGTCTACGTATTGACGACTCTCAAATCAATACCTGTAGCCCAGGCCTCTCTCCTGAACATCAGACATGCATTTCTATCTAGCCGTTTTCTGGACTTCTCTATCTGACCTTATAACACCTCAAACTCAGAGCGTTCAGACCAAACTGATTCGATTCCATCGCCCCCCAAACCTACTCTTGCCCTTTGTTTCCTACCTTGGAGAATGGCACCATTAACTGTTTAGCTACAGAAGTCAGAAACCTCAGTCGTCTACCCTGCCCTCTCACATGTGGCAAGGCTCTGCCTCCTTGACATCACCTGCATTTCCGCCTCTTTCTCTTCCCTGTGGGTCAGGCTCTTGCCTCCTCTCCTATGAATTACTACAGTAACTGCCTAAGGGATCTCCGTCCATTCTCCCACCGTGCGCCAGCAGGATCACTGAAAAATGCAAATCTGATCATGTCCCTCCTTGAGAGAGCCCTCCATGGGTTCTCAAAGCACACAGGCACCTCACCCTTTGGCTACTGCCCCCCTGTCTAGTTGCACCTTAGCTGCCCTATCCCCTTCACTCCTGCTGTACTCAACTGTCTGGTTTCCTTGGTGCATTCTTGTAGTCTCCAGGCCTTTGCTCATGCCCATCCCTCTGCCCGAAATGCCTCGTCTCCTACTTTGGCTAATTCTTACTTGTAGCTAAAGACTCAACACAAGCAACACCTCCTCCAGGATGCCTTCCATGGTTCCCTTGTCTGACCTAGTGCCTCTCCTCAGTGTACTTCACTAATTCACTTGTTTCACCCCCCCAACAAGACAACTTGTTCCTCTCGTAGTCATCTTTACGTACCCAGAATCTAACACAGTGCCTGACACTGCAGATGCCCACTGAGGCTGCTTGTTGAATAAGTAACAGACTGTCTCAGTGGAGGATGGGAAAGGCTCGTGACTGGGCAGAGTCCCGCGTGGAGACGGGGGTGGTCCCTGGCCTCCCTGACAGGGGCATGTCTCTGCAGGCAGTGGAGGAGCTGCTGGAGTCCCTCGACCTGGAGAAGAGCAGCTGCTGCATGGGCCTGAGCCGGGTGAGTTGTCCCTACAGGAAGGCAGCTGGGCCGTCCCTCTCCGGTCACCCTTGTCCAGACAGCTGGCCCTTCCCTTCTGCCGCAAACTTGACTTTCCCTCCCTCTGAATAACTGGCTTGTTCAGTGCCGTGAACACCCCTGTGATGTCAGGAGGGAGTGGGTTGGAAGGTGGCCCTGAACTTGGCCTGAGTCCTGGTGTGGGGAGTGGGGGAGACAGAAGGGAGGAAAGCCGGACAAAGCGGGAGGGCAGGAGTTGTCCAGGGGACCCTTTGGCGAGTCATCCAGGGCCGCCAGGGTCCCAGAAGAGCAAGCAGGACACAGTGAGGCTGGGCCGGCACCACCTGCCCACAAGCCCGATTCCTCATCTGAATGGAACGTGGCATATAAAAGGCAGGCACGCCCGGTCTGGGTGCCGGTCTGCCGAACTGCTGTCAGGCGAGCGTCCCTCCCGCAGGCAGGAGCCCTGCGCGCCCCTCTGTCCTGAGACTTGACAGGTGGCATCCACGTATGTGCCCCGAGGGCTGTGGTGGGAGGGAGAGCATTTGGGAGCCGCGAAGAGGGTTCTGAACCTGTCCACCTGTCAGCAGGGAGGGAGGGAACTCCGGGTCCCAGGGCTTCGTGGGGAGCGTGAAGTGGAAGGAGATGCTCGCAGAAAAGGCTCGGTGTTGCTTGTCCGCTCTGTTTTCTCTGTTCTGTATTCTGAGTCACAGTCTCACCCTTCCCTTTCCTGTCCGCTGGCTGTATCTGTGTCTCTGCTGGTTTTCCCTTTTCCTTGGGGCCCTGGCAGTTCCTGCTGGTCTCTTCCTTGGCTTCTCGCTCATCATTTTGTTTCTTTCTTTGTTCTCTGGGTCTTCTGTGGTCCCACTCTTTCTGCGTCATTTTTCTGGTTTAGGTCTCACTGTGTCTGACTCGACCTCTCCCATCCCCAACCATCTGTGAGCCCAGGGGCTGCCAGCTGAGTTTCCTCCCTGGGAAGCCTACAGTCCAAGGTTTCACTTCAGCCTCTTGGTCTCTTGGGCAGGCTGCTACCCCTCTGGCAGGGCAGGACTGCTGCTGGTGGCATTGGGGTGGCACTTCCTCCAAGGCACATCTCGGGCAAGAGTGGGCCTGTACAGGCTGGTCCTCTTCCCGGCTGCCATCTCAGACCCTCTGCTGCATCCCAGGTGCCTGGCCGAGACGGGACAGCCCCAGGGCACACACGTGCTCAGAGAGGAATTAGGGCAAAGCTGGATGTTTGCTCACATCTGATTTGGGGGAAAAATTTCAGGGCTTCTAGGCTGTGGTTGGGCTGGCTGGTGAGCAAAGATTCCGTGTGTTTGTCGCATTGCGGCTGAGGAGGCGGTCTCAGTCTGAGCCCACAGGACACTGAGGGTTCAGGCAGGGTGTTTGGGGACCTGAGAGTCTCTTGAAATTTGCAAAATTTGTGTGGATGGGTATGTGGGGGAGGAGAGGGCCCCGAGATTTCACCTAATACTCAAAAGGACTCTTAACCCCACTAACGTACAGCTGCTCGGCAGAGGTCTAAGGTTCCCTGCCCCAGTGCCTAGACCACCCTTTCTCTTCTCATTGTGAGACACTGAGAATGGGGGCCGCTCTCCATCCCGTAACCCGCCACCTCCCTTCTTCGGCCCTAGTCGGACACCCACGTGCGCTGGCCACTAGCTCATGTGTCCACCTCTGGGGGGGGGCTTGGATATTCCCCACCCCCTGGTGGAGTCTCAGGCTCACACATTGTGGGAGATGAAGGCTCAGGTAGGGCTTGAGGCCCGTTGGAGATCCCAGGCACTCAGCCCCAGCATGGGATTTGGGGAAACGTTGCAGAGGACCAAGCTGGCTTTCTCCTAGGCCAGCCCCGGGGGACTAAGTTTCTGTGGAGTCGCCAGAGGCAAAGCTTTCTCAGCAGAAAGTGTAGGCCCTCTCCCCACTTCTTCACTGAAGGAGGGGTCTGGGGGTATTGGTTCTGAGTGTTTCCTGTGGAGTTCACATCTTCTCTTGGCCCCCAGAAAGGGAATTTTCTGTGTTCTGGGCAAGGTGGAGGTGGGCATATTCCCGGATGTCCGTTTGCCCTCTGTGAGGATCCTAGAGTCTTTTTTCGCCTATATATTTCCCCCTCTTCTTCTCTTAGCAGGGGAAATTTTACCCAGCCCCAGCTCAGAGCACCAAAGAGTGAGAGGAAATGCTGGATGTGGGGGCGCCCAGCTGGTTCCTCTCACGTCTGCTCTCCAGCCCCCAAACCTGTACAACAGGTCCCTTGATGGGGCCAACCCCCGCCCACCCCACTGGCTTTTTCATGAGATGAAACCTGGGTGTGTGTGTGTGTGGGTGTGCGCGCGCGCGCGCGCGTGTGTGTGTGTGTGTGTGTGTGTGTGTGTGGAGGTGGGATGTTGGCACATGAAAGAGGAGATTGTCTAAAATGAAACTGAGCGGGGAGGGTGCAGGGAGGGTACCCCCTGCCCCTTGCCCCACCCTTTCTCTGCCCACGGCTGCTGGACCTTTCTCTTCTCACACACATTCCCCACCATCCACTTCACCTGATCCGAGGTGGCTGGAGCCTGCGGTGGGCCCTGCGGTGGGCTGTGGGCCCAGGGGGCAAGGACGGTGTTGCTGGCAGTCCTGGGGGAAGAAGCCACCGTAGATGTTGCTGAGGGGTGTCCTGTCCCCATTTGACAGTGGCCGCTTCATTTCCTTCTTGTCCCAGATTCCTTCCCTTTGACTGCCCTCTCCTTTTATCTCCCTTTGAAGTTAGATTTCCCACCCTACTCCTCTCCTTCCAAAACACCGCCCCAGCCCCCAGCCTGGGCCTCCTCCCTCAGCCATCCTGGGGCCTCTCCTTGCTCCTTCCCTCCTCTCTTGTTCCCTTGGATTTTCAGGTTCTTCCCAGGCCAAGGGCCCCCTCCCAGGCCTGCCCGTCTCCTGTGCCAGCTGCCTGTTCCCCTGCTGGGCTGCCCGGAGCCCATCACCCGCCTTCATCCGGCCTGCTTCTCCACAGGTGTTCTTCAGGGCTGGCACGTTGGCTCGGCTGGAGGAGCAGCGGGACGAGCAGACCAGCAGGAACCTAACCCTGTTCCAGGCGGCCTGCAGGGGCTACCTGGCCCGCCAGCACTTCAAGAAGAAAAAGGTCCCACTCCCCGGCCTAGGTGGCAGAGCTGAGTACCTGGGGTGGGGGCGGGGGTTCAAGGGGACATGCTGGGGCACGAGGCTGGTCTTGGGGCCATGAGTTATTGTTAGCTGGGGGAGAAGAGGCACGGGCCTCCCAGGGCCAGCATGCTCTGGGCCGGGGCGGGGAATGGGCAGCTCCTGGGTGCCAGAGAGTGTGCTGGTATGCCCAGCTCTGGGGCCGTGTGGCCTGGTCCTAGGGCAGGGGTGGGGGGCAGGGCTTAGGGGAAGGTGGGCTCTGGATCATAGGCTGCTCCATGAAGATTAAGGAGCTGTGTCAGCGACTCCTTTTCTTATTAGCAAGTCCATAAAACAGCCAGCACCGCCGCCTCTTGTGTTTCAGCAAGATTAGGTTTTATAGCACATCTAGGCCAGGGTGCTGGAAATAATCAGGCAGCAAATAAAGCAGATGAAATTATTCCTAATGACGGCAGAGCGGTTAGTGCCCAGTGCGGGGCTCCCAGCGCCGGGCTCCCTGCCGCCCACTCTCTGAGGGATGGGGAGAGGCTGAGACCAAGGGGTGGTGGAGGGAGTGTTTGAACGGGGCGGGGGCGAGGGCGGGGGCGGGGGGGTTCAACCTGGCCGTTGTGCTGCCGGTGGTGGTGGGGATCCTTGTTGCGCTTGGGACTGAGGTCCCTGTTGTGCACCACCCCCGCCTCAACTCAGATCCAGGACCTGGCCATCCGCTGTGTGCAGAAGAACATCAAGAAGAACAAAGGGGTGAAGGACTGGCCCTGGTGGAAACTCTTTACCACCGTGCGGCCCCTCATCGAGGTGCAGCTGTCCGAGGAGCAGATCCGGAACAAAGACGTACGTAACAGCCTGGGAAGGGCCAAGCCAATGGGAGAGGACAGGTTCATCCGTGTGGGCAAAAGCCTTGCCGGCTTGTCTTGGGCTCCCAAGTGCTCTTTATTTAGTCCAGAGAGCTGGTGTCCTTGAACTATGCCCACCAAACGGAAGGCGTCCCTCTAGGGTGCTGGCTAAGCCGCTGGGTAGCCTCTCGGCATAAAATCGCAGGCATCCTTAGCATCTGGGGAAGGGTCCAGGGATAGGAGCCCCTGGGAGGCAGTGGCTTCCTATTCCCCGTGTCCTGGCCCGAGCTTCACCAGCTCCCTTCACTCCAGGGGTGCTGATTCCAGGCCCCAGCCTCCCGCAGTGCCTCTGGCTCACTTTGCCCTCTTTACTGCACCCTAGGAGGAGATCCAGCAACTGCGGAACAAGCTTGAGAAGGTGGAGAAGGAGCGGAACGAGCTTCGGCTCAACAGCGACCGGCTGGAAACCCGGGTGAGTGACTCCCAACCCCAGGCTGACTGGCCACCTGTGCGGGGTACCAGGCCTAGGAAGCGCCCCCCCCCCCCCTGCCCCGCCCAGGGGTTCCAGCTGAGTGAGGCAGGCATTTCAACTGGTGGCCACTCCCTCCCCCCAACCCCAGATCTCAGAGCTGACATCGGAGCTGACTGATGAACGCAACACAGGAGAGTCCGCCTCCCAGCTGCTGGACGCAGAGGCCGCCGAGAGGCTCCGAGCCGAGAAGGAGATGAAGGAGCTACAGGTGAGGGCAGGGCCGGGGTGAAGACAGTCGTGCCAGTGACTACCACGCCCTGGTATCCATCCGCTCCCCCCACTGGGGACAGGTGGCCCGGCACCCCTGTCCACCCTGGGTGAACACGTGACCGTGGTCTGCGTGGCTCAGGGCCCTGGCTGGTACCGAGTGAGGGAGTGGGACGGCAGCCTCATACACCTCCCCTCTACAGACCCAGTATGATGCGCTGAAGAAGAAAATGGAAGTGATGGAAATGGAGGTGATGGAGGCCCGTCTCATCCGGGCAGCTGAGATCAACGGGGAGGTGGACGATGATGACGCAGGTGGGTGTGAGGCCAGAGGAGCTCGGCAGTGGCCTGAGTGGCAAGCTTGATACCCACCCCTGGGCAGCCGCGCCCCTGGCCTGGGCCCATCCCCCATCCGTAGAGCTGGTGCAAGGCTCCAGTGAAAGAAATAGACGAGAAGGTAGAGGTGCCGGTGAATGTAGGGGATCATCATGGAGGGTTATGCAACCGTGATCATGACAGTGTCCGAGGGCCATGGTCTGAGGGTCCCCGGGGAGAGGACAGCACACATAGCCACACACCCTCTCTAGTCTTTTGCTGGCTTGTGAGGAAGCTGTCACTCCAGAGACCTTTCTGAGTCCCTCTGGCCGATTCCACCTGCTTCGTGCCCTCTGTCCCTTCTCAGGGACTCTCAGCAGCTTGGTCCTCCCTTGTCTGCCCCCGACCCTGCAGGTGGTGAGTGGCGCCTGAAGTACGAGCGAGCCATGCGGGAGGTGGACTTCACCAAGAAGCGGCTCCAGCAGGAGTTTGAGGACAAGCTGGAGGTGGAGCAGCAGAACAAGAGACAGCTGGAGAGGCGGGTGAGGCTGGCGGAAGGAGGGCGGCCTGTGCCTGGGAGGGCCACGCGGAGCCGGCGAGCCCCCAGGGTCCACCTGTTAGCCTCTCGGTGCTGGGGACACCCAAGGGCAAACAATTGTTAGAGAGTGTCTTCGGTTCCCTGGATGTCCCAGACTTCAACCCACATCCCTGGGTCCCTCCCTCCCTCCCTCCCCTGCCTCCTCCTCCTCCCCTTCTCCGCCCATACTTCCGGCCCCTCGCTGGCTGCTGACCCTGTGCCCCACCTTGGCCCTAGCTCGGAGACCTGCAGGCCGACAGTGACGAGAGCCAGCGGGCTCTGCAGCAGCTCAAGAAGAAGTGCCAGCGGCTAACAGCTGAGCTGCAGGACACCAAGCTGCACCTGGAGGGCCAGCAGGTCCGCAACCACGAGCTGGAGAAGAAGCAGAGGAGGTGGGTGGGTCCCCCGCCCTGGACACAGAAGACTTCCTAGAGCAACCCCAACAGGGCTCCCTGCCTCCCCCTCCAGGGAGGAGACAAGGAACGAGGGCCTGAATTGGGTCAGGGACCATGCCTGCATGGTCCCTTGTCCTGGAATGTGTCTCACCCCTGACCTCTGAGGAGCACTCAGGCTGCATCCCCACTGGAGGCCCGCTCGGGCCTTCGCTCTTGGACGTGCTCCCCGCAGTGTGTGCCCATCACCCTGCCTGGACCCAGTAGGACGAGCTCACCCAGGACCCGTGCAGAACGCACCTGCGGCCCTGCCCCTTGCCCCCACCCCGCTCCCCATCTCCCGCTTGCCTGAGCCACACAGACACCCTCTCCTGGCTAATGTTGTTAAACCACCGTGCTACTTCCATCTCATTATGGTAATGACACAGAGGAGGGGGGCAGCCCTCACAGGATAAAATCCAATCTAAATTAATTTCCCTGGCTGGGGATGGGAATGGGACGCCTTTATTAGCAACACCGGGGAACCCACACACCCTGGGAGCAGCAGGGTGCCCCAGGGAGCAGGAACAGTGCCTAGTTCCCCTCTGCAGGGGAGGGCCTCTCAGCAGAGGCCCCGGGTGCCTTGGTGAAGGAACAGCATCACACCCACGACCCTGGGGGTGAGCAGGGCAGAGGCGAGTCCTTCCAGTGACCCCGGGGTTACCCTCGGCCTCCTGGGCGTTCTGCTGTCCTCCCAGCTGGGTGCTGCTTGCAGAGAGTGAGGAGAGACAGATCTTACTCCTCGCTCCCAGCACCGCGCCTCTCCGCTTCCCTAGTTCTCTTCTGTACCCCACCCTCCCTTTCCCGTAGAGGCGGGCACCCTTAGCGGGACCCGTCTCCCGAGCACCCCGATGGCAGTGCCAGCCCGGCCTAGTTACCGGCTCCCGCTGCACTCCCTGCTGGGCAACTTATTAGGTTTCATTTCAGCTGCCCGGAGTTTCCTTACCTTTTTTTTTTTTTTTAATGTGGGGTTGGGTTGGGGGGAGCCATTCAGTTTTCAACAGGAACCTCATTAGCTATTCAGGGAAGGTATCAAGAGGAATTTCAGCAATTTGCTCCTTATTTAGAGTCACTGGGCGGGAAATAGGAGGCCAGGAGTAGAGGAGCAAGGAAAGAGGCCTCGACCCTGGCCTGTGTGCCCATCGAAGCGCACTGCCAGCTGGGCACAGTGGGACTGCTGGCTTCCAGCCCGGCGTGAGCTGTCCTGGTGGTGACACGAGTTCTGCTGGGCCTGGCCAGAGGCTGGCACCCAGGGGTGGGGGCCAGAGCCAGCTGCTCATCTAGAGTGGCCAAGATGAACTGTGGAAAGTGAGTGAGATGAGGCAGGACGTCCATTTCTACCTATTTCAGTGCCCACCCGGCCCCTCGTTCTTGGATCTGTTGAAATGGAAAAGGTCAAGACAGCGACTAGGCACAGTCTATCCACCTCTTCCCTGGAAGCTGTCTGTGGGTCCCTCCTAGGCCCCCCTGGTACAGGGGCTCCTTAGACCGGCACAATGAAATGCCCCCATCCCAGACCAGGCTGCTCAGCAGGGCGAGGTGGCCTGACCTGTATCCTGGATGTTGCCTCACCCCTGCCCTATCCCCCTGCTTTCGGGCCGTGCGAGGCCGCCTCCGCTTGCATCCTGTCCTATGGTGGCCCTGATTCCTGGCGGCTTCTGGGTGCCGGAGATCCGGACTCTTCCCTGCGCTGGGGGAGCCACCTTGGCCACGCATGTTCCCTCACAGGTTTGACAGCGAGCTGTCGCAGGCGCACGAGGAGGCCCAGCGGGAGAAGTTGCAGCGGGAGAAGCTGCAGCGAGAGAAGGATGCGCTCCTCGCCGAAGCTTTCAGCCTGAAGCAGCAACTGGAGGTGCGTGGGCCACCCGCATCCGTGCCCCATCCCCATCACAGACGCGGGCTGGGCCCCGGCCGGCCTCATCTTCTCTTTTGCTCCAGGAAAAAGACATGGACATTGCGGGGTTCACCCAGAAGGTCGTCTCACTGGAGGCTGAGCTCCAGGACATTTCTTCCCAAGAGTCTAAGGATGAGGCCTCTCTGGCCAAGGTCAAGAAACAGCTCCGGGACCTGGAGGCCAAGGTCAAGGATCAGGAAGAGGAGCTGGATGAGCAGGCGGGGACCATCCAGATGTTGGAGCAGGTGCTACAGGGTTTGGCCGAGGGAGGCACCAGCATCCCCCCTCCCCCACCCCCACCCCCCCCCTCCCCGCCACTAACCCAGGGAATAGCCGGAGGAGGACAAGTTCCCATGTGCAGTCATTCATTCGTTCCCTTACTCACAAAATGTGAGGTGAGCACCTGATCGGTGCCAGCCACAGTGTGAAAGTAATTAAGCTTTCACGTAGCTCTCTGCAAGAACAAATCTTGATTGAGCTCTAGCGTTCAGGGGTTCAGGATGCACAGCAGCCAGGAGGCCCTGAGCCCACCCAGCCCGCCCCCCAGCCACCGTGTCAGTCCAGGGAGCTAGAGCCTGGAGGCCAAATGGAAGACCTACAGAATTGTCCCCACCTCTGGCAGCCTCCCCTGGGCCTGGGACAAACATCTAGTGAGGGAGTTTGGCTTCTCTGGAGAAGCTGACTGCCACAGGAGCAAGGCAGGAGCACAGGGGTATTTCTGGCAGAGACCATCCCCACTCCTGAGCCCAGGGAGCACTACCTGTCAGGGTGTAGCACTGGGGTCAGGAACCTGGTCCCTATTCCCAACCACCTTTAGGCCAAGCTACGTCTAGAGATGGAAATGGAGCGAATGAGACAGACCCATTCCAAGGAGGTGGAAAGTCGGGATGAGGAGGTGGAGGAGGCCCGGCAGTCATGTCAGAAGAAGGTAAGGTAATGGGCACCTACCCTGTCCCATACAAACCCTGGTTCCCCCATCACTGCTTTAAAGGAAGGGGTTTAGGGGCGCCTGGGTGGCACAGTCGGTTAAGCGTCCGACTTCAGCCAGGTCACGATCTCGCGGTCCGTGAGTTCGAGCCCCGTGTCGGGCTCTGGGCTGATGGCTCAGAGCCTGGAGCCTGTTTCCGATTCTGTGTCTCCCTCTCTCTCTGCCCCTCGCCCGTTCATGCTCTGTCTCTCTCTGTCCCAAAAATAAATAAACGTTGAAAAAAAAAAAAAAAAGGAAGGGGTTTAAAGTCAGTTGAGCATCTAATTCTTGATTTTGGCTCAGGTCATGATCTCACAGTTCATGGGATCGAGCCTCAAATTGGACTTTCCACTGACAGTGCGGAGGCTGCTTGGGATTCTCTCTCTCTCTCTCTGCTCCTCCCCCACTCACTTGCACCTTTGCGCTCTCTCTCTCTCTCTCTCTCTCTCTCTCTCAGTAAATAAATAAACATTAAAAAAAATAAAGAAAGGGGTTTTCTGTTTCCCTACCTTAGCCACACTATCATCCATTGCCATTCTGGACCCGGAACCTCTGCTGGAGACCCTGGCATTGGCTGGGATGTGTGCTCTCGGGGTCGATAGCTTCTCTGAGAAGCTCAGTCCTTTGAGGCACGAATGCTCCCTGCTTTCTGTGCCAAGCGACAGCTCACTCTGTACCCCTCTGCAGTCAGCTAGCCTGACCCAGCAGGGCCTGCCCACTCCAGAACGAAGCCTCCCACTCAGAACGAAGTCCCTCCTCTCCTCCCAGGCTGCTTTGAAACCCTAGGAACTTTGAACTTGGGGTCTGACCCCTTGGGGTCCTCCATGCTCAGCCTGCCCCACAGTTTTCCCAGGGTAGGGGGATCCAGAAGGGAAGGGGACTGGCTGGAAGCAGACGCTGAAGGGACCGGTGGGCCTCTGTCCCCGGGCCCTGCAGTTGAAGCAAATGGAAGTGCAGCTTGAGGAGGAGTATGAGGACAAGCAGAAGGTGCTTCGAGAGAAGCGGGAACTGGAGAGCAAGCTCGCCACGCTCAGCGACCAGGTAAGCAGGGCCTGCTGGCAGGGCCGGCCAACGGCCTGTACCGTCCGGCCTTAGGGAGGCCATCTTGGGGATACAAAGCTGGGAATGGGGAGGGGGACTGGGCTCCGTAAAGCCCACCGTCATCGCGTGTATAACTGGGGTCATTACCACACACAGCACCCCCAGGCTTTTCTCACTGGCTGGCACGACCCTGGCACTTCCTCTGTTGTTACTTGTTAAGGAGACACTCAGAATGAGGGCAAGAGTGAACCAGGGGCTTAGGAAAGATAGGAGGAGGCTCTGTGGTGGAACCCAGAGCCCCAGCTTCTGGTGTCCACCTAGGTGAACCAGCGGGACTTGGAGTCAGAGAAGCGGCTCCGGAAAGACTTGAAGCGCACCAAGGCCCTGCTGGCAGATGCCCAGATCATGTTGGACCACCTGAAGAACAACGCACCCAGCAAGAGGGAGATCGCCCAGCTGAAGAACCAGGTATCTTTACAGAGATGAAGTCGGCAGCTCCAGGGGACTGGTTCTTTCTCCTGCTCCTGCCCCTCTCAGGGATTCTTGAGTCCTTGAGAAGGAAGGTAACAGGGAAGGGGGAGAAGCCACTTGTAGCAGCCAGACTCCTAGGATCTGTGCCTGCCATACAGCGTGACCGCCAAGCCCCAGGATGGCATGGATGGGTCCCCGTACCCACCCTCCCTGCCACAGCAGATGCCTGTGCGTGCACCCCAACACGCCACAGCCCCGGGGTCAAGCGAACAGAGCCTGGGCTCCTTCTCCCCTCTGAGCACCCTGTACAGCCCTCCTGCTCCCAGGGAATGGCTGACGTCTCTCCCTGGGGCGGGGGTGGCTCTGTGTCCAGCTGGAGGAGTCAGAGTTCACCTGTGCAGCGGCCGTGAAAGCACGGAAAGCAATGGAGGTGGAGATCGAAGACCTGCACCTGCAGATTGATGACATCGCCAAAGCCAAGACCGCGGTGAGGGACTGGGGTGTGCGAGCCAGGCTCAGGGGGGCGGCTGAAGCAAAATAGAGCTGTAACTGTGGCTCCCTTCCCCCCAGACGGGGGGGCCCTGCCTCAGCCCACTCCCTTCACTCCAGGACTTCCTGCAGGGAGAGGGGGCCTCCCCTCCTTCGCCCCTCCCCACTCAGAGCAGAGGCTGGGAGGGGGGCAAGGTGGAAGAGGGAGCCAGCAAGGGCCCATCTCCCTGTTTTAACCACCTGCCTGTGGGAGCTTGGCCGCAGGCCCCGACACCATAAATAAAGGCAGCTAATGTGGCTGAGGGATGTAAACAGGTGCCTAGAGATTAGCGGAAGCACCGATAAGAGGATGGGATGGCTCTGTTTCCCTCCTCTTCCCCTGGCCAGCCCACTGACAAGCCCAAGTGGCAGCTAATTAGAGCTTTTATTTAATGCTTCCCTTTTAATTCCCTACCTCTCCCACGGCCCATCCATCGGCCGGGAATTCATTACGGGGATGCGGCCACCAGTACCTCCTTGGGCAGGGAAGGGGGCAGCGGGGAGGCTAGGCTGGGGGCTCTGGGCTCCGCGGCCCCCCAGCTGGTCACCCATCTGCTGAGAGATGCCAATCTCCCGGGCTTGATTTATCCCCGTGACATTTGTGCTCCTCAGCAGTTTTCAGGTGAGTAATTCAAATTCTTTAATTGTGTTAAAAAAGGCTGTTATAAAATTACCATTTTATTTAAATCCGAGTTAATAAATTTCTTGGCGGAGGCTTCCCCAGCTCCCCACAGCCCGGTAACAAGACGGATGGGGCAGAGAAGGAGCCAACGCAGTCATTTTGGTTTGGAATTACAGGCTAATAGATTCATTCATTTCCTGAAGCTGCTGTTGGCCGTCTCCTCCCCTCCCCCCAGGAGTGGACCGGCTGTGGGGGCTGGATGGCCTGGGAGCAGGCCATGGGGGGCGGGGGGTGGGGGGGAGAATGAGAATCCGAGCTAGCAGAGCTTCCCAGAGTCCAGGGGTCCTTGCCTGAGGCCTGAAGGGGGCAGAGTACCTTCAGGTTAGGGCCTAGATTGCTGGTGCCAGGATGATGGGTCATTTGTTCTGGGCAGACCTTTTCTGCCTTCTCATTAGCCTTCAAAGAGCTGCCAGAAAGCAGCTGTCATTTAGCCCAGGGTCTGCCCACGCTGCGAAAGACAGCCTTTGTCTCAGCTGCTCGAGCGCCACGGGTCTGGACCCGTGCGTGGACCCGGCCCCGACATCACCCCCTTCCCTTTGGAGGTGGCATGGGGAAGTTCGGATTTGCCACCTGGTGCCGTCGGGCACTCGAGGCCCCACGCCCTCTGATCGGTCTTGCCTCCGTCCAGCTGGAGGAGCAGCTGAGCCGCCTTCAGCGTGAGAAGAATGAGATCCAGAGCCGGCTGGAAGAGGACCAGGAGGACATGAATGAGCTGATGAAGAAGCACAAGGCAGCCGTGGCTCAGGTGCCCCACCACACCCCGCGCCACAGACGCTGGCCCTCTGGTCCTCTTCCTAAGCGCCCCCCCCCCCTCCACGCCACTTCTCTTGGGAGTCACGGGCCTGCACTCTGTGTGCGGTGTGGTGGGCTGGGGTTTGTGTTCATGGGGGATCCTGCTTCAGCACTCACTCCTTTCCCAGGCCTCGCGGGACTTGGCACAGATGAATGACCTCCAGGCTCAGCTAGAAGAAGCCAATAAGGAGAAGCAGGAGCTGCAGGAGAAGGTGGAGACTTTCCCCCTTGGTAGAAAGAGGGTGTGAGGTCCCTGTATGTAGGGGCGGACCACCAAGCCCGTTGGAAAGCAAGCGCTCCTCTCAGTTATTAGTAATCCACGCCGCCGCATCAATGCACGCGAAGGGCTAGGCTTGGAGCCATATCACCACAGTAGACATTTTGGCTTCAGCTGCCTCATTTCACATTTCTATTCCCTCTCTGGTCCTCGGCTTTCTCCTTTCCCTCCAAAGGGCAAAATCTGTGCCAGCATCGGGCCAGGTGGGGAATGCCTCTGGCTCGGGGCCCCGTCCTCCCACCTCCCCAGTGCATCCCTCCCTCCCTCGGCCCTCTGGTCACCATGGTGATCTTGCCCAGGCTCTGCCCCTCCCTTCTGGACTCAGCTCTTCTCTTCCTGCCCCCACCCCCAGCTACAAGCCCTCCAGAGCCAAGTGGAGTTCCTGGAGCAGTCCATGGTGGACAAGTCCCTGGTGAGCAGGCAGGAAGCTAAGATCCGGGAGCTGGAGACCCGCCTGGAGTTCGAAAGGACCCAAGTGAAGCGTCTGGAGGTGGGTGCACACTTGTCCTGGTCCGTAGCCAGAGCAGGGCAGAGCTGCCCCGGCAGCTGGAGCCACGCATGCTCAGCTGCGCCGGGCAGGCCACGGACGCTCCTCAGAGGCCCCTGCCAAGCTGCCAGGCCAGCTGACGGGGCGGGTGCCTTCCCCCCGCCCGCCCCGCCTGCTCTCTGGGCACCGTGGAGCCAGCCTGCTTTACATTCTGTTTCCGTGCTTGCTTTCTGCCAAGGGACCAGAGCAGCTTAGCTTTTTGTCTTCATATTTTCCTCCACCATGAGCTCCCCCCGCCGGTCCCCTCACTCGCTCTCGCTCTGCTCTCCGCTCTCCGGCAGGGTCATAAATATGCAGCGGATGGCGCCACTTCTGTGAGGGCTGAAGTCTGTTCTCTCATCTCACCGCGCTCGCTCGCTCTCTCCCTTCCCTTTTTTATTGCCTTTTTTCCTCACTTCTTCCCACCCTTCTTGTCTCTGCTTTTTCTCCTCTCTCTTTGCTTCTCTCCACGTCTGCCCCCTTCTTTTGCGTTTCTCCTCCCCACCCTCTCCCCACTTCTTCCTCTCTCCCCATCCCATGCCTCCTCTCCCTCTGCTCTTCATCCTTTCCTTCAACCCTCCTCCTGTTCCTGTTCACCCCTCTCCTGCTCTGTCTTGTTATCCCTTCCACCCGTGGCCTCCATACTCCACATCCAGTCCTCTCTGCTCCAGGCTTCGGAAGCCGGCGCGCCCAGCCCCACTCTCCCCGGTAGAGCAGGTGGGAAGAGAGAGGCAGGCAGAATTGTCTCTGGGTGAACACTCCCCTCGCCCTATTTTTAAGTTCTCCTCCTCCCGCTCGAACTTGTAGACTTGTGGAAGCACCTCCAGTTCTCCATGAGAACTGTGTTCATGGGCGTGCGTGCCAAGGAGCGTCCCTGCCACCTCCCCGGCAGCCCCTCAGCCCGTGAAGCAGGCACCAGGGAAGGGATGGAAACAGGTGACTCTGGAGCTGGCAGTGGGCATGGAGAGGGCGTTAGTACCCTTGACCCGGGAAGGGAGTATGGCCGAAGCTCCCAAGATGAGGTCACAGTCCTCAGGAGAGCTAGGGAGAGTTAGGGGAGACCCAGTGATGTTCCTCGGCTACACACCACAGCCTCAGCACAGCTGGTAATATCTTGACCCCCATCTTGCATACAGGAAGGGTTAAATAGGTTGCCTAAGGTCACAAAGCTATCAAGGGGCAGGAGAAGCCATTGATCCGGTGGCTCTGGGGCAGATCTGTATACTTGTCTCCTTTTCTTGTCGACCTCAGTCCCTTTCCTGGGCTCTCTCTGTTTCCCTTCTGCTCAGAAGAGCACTCTTGTAGTTTAGACGCACAGAATGTTAAACACAAATGGCCCTTAGAAATCATATAGTCTAGGGGAGCCTGGGTGGCTCAGTCAGTTAAGCGTCCAGCTTCGGCTCAGGTCGTGATCTCATAGTTCTTGGGTTCGAGCCCCGCGTCAGGCTCTGTGCTGACAGCTCAGAGCCTGGAGCCTGCTTCGGATTCTGTGTCTCCCTCTCTTCTGCCCCTCCCCCACTCATGCTGGCCCGTGCGCACGCGCGCTCTCTCTCTCTCTCTCTCTCTCTCTCTCTCAAAAACAAATAAAAATTAGAAATCATATAGTCTAGTGCTGTTATTTTAGAGACACAGAGGCTGGGGGGCCTGGGGTGGAGACCCCATGGCCAGTCAGCAGTAGAACCAGAAGCAGGTCCTTCCCTCATGCTCTGCCGCAACCTCCAGGTCATTTCTTGCGCAACATCCTATGGCCCCGGGAGGGAACAATGTATTCAGTTTCTGGAGGAAGAGAGATTCATCAGGCTTAGAGGGATGGCTTTGTGCTTAGAATCTGATGACTGTTTAGTCTCCTAATCCAGGAACTCTCATAAACCATTCACCTCCAAGCACAGGATCTAGCTTTTGGAGCTGCTGGGTTCAGAGTCCCTGAGGGAAGTCTGCTGACTGTGGAGACCCCACACATGGTATCAATGTGGACAGACCCAGGCTGTAGCCAGAGGGTTCCTCTGACCTTGGTCGTGATGATGATGATGATGATGATGATGATGATGATGATAGCATCATCCCAAATGCCTTCACATACTTTACCTTATTTAATCTTTAAAAGACCCTGGGGGTGGGAAGGGGCATGACTTGATGGCTCAGTCAGTTAAGCAGCTGACTTTGGCTCAGGTCATGATCTTGCGGTTCGTGAGTTCGAGTCCCGCATCGGGCTCTGTGCTGACAATTCAGAGCCTAGAGCTGTTTTGGATTCTGTGTCTCCCTCTCTCTCTGCCCCTCCCTCGCTCACGCTCTGTCTCTTTCTGTCTCTCTCTCTCTCAAAAATAAACAAACATCAAAAAAAAAATTTTTTTTTTAAAAAGACACCAGAGGACTGCGGTAGGTGTTATTCTCCCATATTACAGAAGATAAAGGAAGGGGGCACCTGGGTGGCTCAGTCTGTTAAGCATCTGACTCTCAGCTCAGGTCATGATCTCACAATTCGTGGGTTTCAGCTCCGTCTTGGGCTGAGCTGACAGTCTGGAGCCTGCTTGGGATTCTGTCTCTCCTTCTCTCTGCCCCTTTCCTGCTTACTCTGTCTCTTTCTCTCTCTCGCTCTCACTCTCGCTCTCTCAAATCAATTAATTAATTAATTTATTTATTTATTTTAAAAAAGATAAAGAGGGGCGCCTGGGTGGCGCAGTCGGTTAAGCGTCCGACTTCAGCCAGGTCACGATCTCGCGGTCCGTGAGTTCGAGCCCCGCGTCGGGCTCTGGGCTGATGGCTCAGAGCCTGGAGCCTGCTTCCGATTCTCTGTCTCCCTCTCTCTCTGCCCCTCCCCCGTTCATGCTCTGTCTCTCTCTGTCCCAAAAATAAATAAACGTTGAAAAAAAAATTTTTTTTTAAAAAGATAAAGGAAGGCTCTTCACAGAGCTTTAATTCTTGCCCACCTAGCGGACCTAGCAGCGAGTGGTGGTGCCAGAGCTGGACCCCAGGCCTCCTGACTCTGGAGTCTCATCAGAGCCACACTCCCGTCTCTGACTAGCTGGTGGGCTTCTCTTCCCTACCTCCCCCTCCAGAGCCTGGCCAGCCGGCTCAAGGAGAACATGGAGAAGCTGACTGAGGAGCGGGATCAGCGCACAGCAGCTGAGAACCGGGAGAAGGAGCAGAACAAGAGGCTACAGCGGCAGCTCCGCGACACCAAGGAGGAGATGGGCGAGCTCGCCAGGAAGGAGGCCGAGGCGAGCCGCAAGAAGCATGAACTGGTAACGTGCCGAAACTCGCAGGGCCCTGAGCAGGCAGCTGTCTGGGTGCACACCTCCCCTGGGCTGGGGTGGGGGATGGGCCACAAAGAAACCAGAGTTTAGATCTCTGGAAGGAAGAGGAACACGTCCCGAAGCCAGGCCAGAGGGCCGGGGGCAGTGCCCGAGTCTCCATCTGGAGCTCCATGACGCCTCCATGGCGCTCCTTCCCGGCCTGGAGAGACTTGCAGCAGGTTTTCTCTAGAGCAGCCAGATAGAGACTGGCCCTCCGGTGAACTTGACTGCCCCCTCTCCCTCCTAGGAGATGGATCTGGAGAGCCTGGAGGCCGCTAACCAGAGCCTGCAGGCCGATCTCAAGCTGGCATTCAAGCGCATTGGGGACCTGCAGGCCGCCATCGAGGACGAGATGGAGAGCGATGGGAATGAGGACCTCATCACCAGGTGAGGGGGCCTCTGTGGCAGCGGCGGCCGCACCGAGGCCCTCTGACCACCTGTGGAGCAGGCCACGAGGTAGAACAGCTGCAGTCTCTGTCTCCCTGCCACTGAGCGACCAGCCCACCTTTCCCTCATCGCCAGACCCCAGCATGGACCCTGTCCTGTAATGACCGAGGGCAGGACCGGTGCTGCCCGGGTGAGATGCCCTCCCTCCCCCTCCCTGTCTTCCCTCCTCAGGCCTCCCGGGAACCTGGCTCTCCAGCTCTGCCTGTTCACAATGAGTTATTCCCCCATTTAGCTGCATTTCCGATGGCGCCTGCCCTACTCTGGGGAAAGCAGAGATTTAAGGCCCGTGGTACCTTGTTACCATGCCAGAGATTTTCTCTCATAAAACCCACCCAGGGAATGGTTTCGGAGAGAGAGATTTATAATCCTAGGCTCAGGAAGAAGTCACAAGGCAGGTAGACCAGCAGTTCTAGAGGGTGAGGGTCAGGCCCTGGAGAAACTCCGAAGGCTGCCTTGGGCGGACCCCCACCCCCAGACCTGCCCCCTTCCCGCTTGAGCGCTGATGCCCCATCCTGCAAGTGGGTCCTGGCCCACATAAGAAGCCTGCTCCTTGGGGGCAGAGAAAAAGTGCCCCGGGGCGGCCCAGACCTCCCTCTGAGGATACCCTGTCACTCACCCCACCCCACCCCACCCCCCCGCAGCTGGTCTCAGCCAGCCAGAGCCATGTCTTGCTCAGGATGTCCACCTTGGCTGAGAGGTCCACCCTTGCTTTGCCCACTGGTTTTTCAATCTTCTTCTGTCCCCCTAGCCCACCATTTTCTTTCTGTTTCCAGTTTGCAGGACATGGTGGCAAAGTATCAGAAAAGAAAGAATAAACCGTGAGGACTGGGGCGCAGGCGCTCTCTGCCTCTCCTGTGGTGTCTAACTACCCCTAACACTGGCTTTCACCCAGGGTCCCCACTGCATGCCGCACGTGGACACGGCCTCTTGCACACTCTCCAAGCTGGTCTCACACTAACACCACTGACTCTGCCCTGAGGGGAGGCGAGGCCAGGGCAGTGAGGCACTACCCCAGGAAGGTGCAGGCTGGCGCTCATGCCCTTGGTGTGCAGGACGGGGGCTCCATCAGAAAAGAGAGCTCAGCCTCATTCGGTGGTACCCACAATCTGCCTTCCTGAGCTCCAGCCCTCTCCTTCCTCAGAAACCAAGCCTCCCAGCCTATTTCTCTGGGGAAAAGTCTGTTCGGGCTGGATTTTTCCATATCCTGGGGCTCCTTTGGAGCCCAAGCTACCCAAAAGAAGTGGGTATGTTTCATTTTGAAAGGTCCACCACCTTCTGGTGGCAGACAAAGGTACAAGGTGAGGAGCATCTAGCAGTTACTTGTTTGGGGAAGGCATCCAGGCAGCTAATCACAGCCCGGGAGCAGTGGCAGGGGGAAGGGAACTGGCAAGGGAAGGGAACGCAGCCAGATGTGTTTACTTTACTCCCTGCGGGCGCCTTGGGCACAGGGAGGCCCCAGGCATTTGTGCTGGTGCCTGTCTGTCAGGTGGCAGGGAGCCCAGCATATCCACCCTCTCTCGATTCTTTCTTTCTGGGTGGGAGCTGGACGGCGGGTGTGAGATGTGCAGGCCTTCAGGCGGATCGGAGTGATCCTCCGTCAAGTTCGTCAGGGCTGTTTGTTTGGAGGTTGTTTTTTTAGTGTGGCATTGGATTTCCTCCCCCTACTCCCTCTGGCTTGGCAGGCCTCCTCCCCTGGCCAGGATGGGCTGGCGGCCGCGCAAAGGACTCCGTGAGAGCTAATGATAAATGTAATAGTGTGTAACAGTGATAGAGGGCCGCTGGAGCCCGGTTGTCACACACAATTAATATCCCTCGCCATTCTGTCTCCGTTTGTTTGTTCCCCCGCGATTCGGCTCCCAGTTAACTAATAGCACATGAGCCTGGACATAAATTGTATTTGACTCGAGGTTTAATTCCGACCATTTAAAATTTCAACTGCCCCCTGAGCCTGCCTGCCCCTGGAGTTTGTTTACGGGCCTGATTATTTAAGAAAAAGAACCTAAACATCATCTATGTGCTCGAAACTAAAGGGAAGGTGAGGGCAGCCAGGCCAGCTTCTCAACCCGTTTGCTGCTCTGAATGTAAGGAGGGAAATTCGTATTCTGGGTCCACAACTATCTGTCCCCTGTGTGTTCTAGCCCTGCCATCCTTGGACCGTAGGAGCTTCGAGGGCTGATAAAATGCGCATTTAAGATCATATTCTAAACCATTTCCAGGCATGGGCACGTGCGTGCATGCATGAGTACACACACACACACACACACACACACACACACACACACACGCACACCCCAGTGTGCACTCACGCAGGCGCACTGGGGTGGGCAGTCCTAGCCACAATCCTGCTGATGGCAGAGGTGGTGTAGCTACGTCCTCAGCAGCTCTGGGCCCCAGCTCCAAGTTATCGAGCAAGCCAGTGAGTGAGTGTGCTAAGGCGGGCAGAAAAATAATGTTTCGATTTACTTAGAGATACAGTTGTTATTGCCATAACCTTAATGAAAGCAGTAAACAGTGCAGTATTAAGGGAGATTTATACAGAAACACTTTTAACATGTAGACATAGATTTTGCGATGCATACAGCACCTCCTTTCTAAAGGCAATCAATATGGTTATGAACGGTGGTGATAAATTACAGGCTCTGAAGCTAGAGAAGGAGGTTTTTTGCACGGGTGTATAAATCAGGTGGTATTGGCGTTCCATGGGGCCCATGCACCATAGTAAATCTGCCAGGCTCGGACAGGCACAGGGCTTGCATTAGTGGTTTCGGGGCTGTCTGCTAAACTCCTGTTTACCCAGGGCATCAACCAGCCTCGTCTTCGTTATAATTCTGTATTTGATGGAAGCCCATAAAATATGCCTCTTTGTTCCCCTCCCAACGGGTCATGCTCTCTCACAGTCCCCAGAACAGAGTCTGGTGGTTTCTGGTTTCTGGCGTGCGTGTGTGTGTGTGTGTGTGTGTGTGTGTGTGTGTGTGTGTGTATACGCCCTCACACACACACACACACACACACGCCTGTGTGGCTATTTATTCAAGAACATAATTCAGGAATGGGCCTGCTCCTGTTGACACAGATGAACGGAAATTTATATCGAGGAGAAATCCCAGCATATCTATAGCAGGGGAATGTGGTGAGCAGACATTTTGCAGAATTCTAGAAGCATTCTCACTCAGAAGCTGTCTCTAAGCCCCACTGCTTTGTGAAGGAGTCACCATGACTCCAGCCTCAGACTCTGACTCCTTTGGGCTTTTCTGCAAGTAGAGAGGGCTCAGGCCAGCTTGGCCAGAAAGCAGAACTGGGGAGCAAGAACTGGGGAGGAGGGGGAGAGGAGACTCAGAGAGACAGAGCCAATGTCTGGGACTCTCTGGGCTCAAGTGGATCTCCAGGGTGCAGTTTGAATCCCGAAACTGTGCTAGCACCTCAGGAAATGCTGACGCCCCCTCCTCGTTTTTCTTTGTTTCTTAAGGGCCGGGGAAGTCACAGGGCCGGTCTGGGATCTGGCCTGTGGTGCTCGGTTAGCTTAGCGCTGCCATCAGCTGAGGGGCCTCCCGTTCAAGCTAACCTGAAGCCAGAAAGCTGCCCTGGTCTTTTCTGACCCACGGCCAGTGGTCAGGCTCTCACAGTGAAGGCATGGAAAATGGCAGTAGCCACAGCCCCGTTTCTGGGAGTGTGCACACAAGAAACAGAATAGGCTTCCGGGAGTGGCCGTAGAGCCTACGAATCCTCTCTTTTTAACCAAGAGCCATTTAGCTGTCACTGATACATGGATGGTTTCCCCGTCATCCCCATTGGACTTATTTGGCTGAACAGCGGGCTGTCACAGAAAGTAGAATGGGAGGTGCCTCCGTGCCCCTCAGGGTCTTCCTGGTGGCTGTCCTACAGTGTGGCCTGCTGAGTGGGGCCGGGTCCTTGTGAATGGTATGCCCCATCTGACCTCTCTTGTTCCCCTCCTGACTCACCGATGTGCATGTCACCCGCATCCCACCCCTGCCCGAGAAAAACCTGCCGCCCCGTCAGTGCTCCCTCCTGGGCAGCGGGTGATCACTCCCTCCCCGGCCTTGCCTACCTTTCTGCTCCTCATCCCACAGCGAGGGGGACTCAGATGTGGACTCTGAGCTGGAGGACCGGGTCGACGGGGTCAAGTCATGGTTGTCGAAAAACAAGGGGCCTTCCAAGGCAGCGTCCGACGATGGCAGCTTGAAGAGTTCCAGGTGAGCGTGCGGCCTTGAGCTGGGAGGAAAGGCCACCTCATGGCCCGGGGATAGCTGAGCAGTGCCTGGATCCCAAAGAGGCCGGGTCTCATGCCACCGGCGTCTCTTGCCTGGCATGCCTCAGAGGGGCCCAGGCATGCCCCCAGCGTGTGCGATGCGCCAGGAGGCTCAGTGTCAGGTCAGGGTTGGTGGCACCCTTGTTTTTCCCAAGCGATGTTTTCCTACCAGACTCGGGGCTTCGGTTTGCCGTGGGTTTAACTTCATCCCCACTTACTCATTTGACAAATGTCGGTTGAACTACCCAAAAGTTTGGGCCCTGGAATCAAGACTGGAAGGTGGCATAAGGAGACTCCGGATCCCACAACCCCAGACAGGGCTGGCTGGGCCCCTGAAGCCGGCAGAAAAAGACACTGGCTCCCCTGACTCCCCTGTCACAGCTCCATTTCTGTCTTTTTCTGCCCATTCTCTCCTTCTTCTGATCTTTTCACCATTTCCCCTCGCCACCACCCCCATGCTTCCTCCTCACACCCATCCACTGGGGGAACTCATTCCCTATTGTCCAGCCAAGTCACAGGCTTCTGATCACACAGACAGCTACCCCTGGAATCCGGGGCTCCACGTTCCTCGTCCCTCACTTCCCAGCCAGCATGGCAGCAGGGAGGGAGATCCTCTGTCCTCTGCTCCATCGCCTCCTCAAGCTGTTTCCCTGCTGGCTCCCCCGCCTCCCACTTTCTCCCCAACTCTGAACCATCCTGATCCCCACCAGGGCACACCCTTCTCCACCCCCTCCCAGAGTAGCGGGCAGGCTGCTTTGTAAAGTAATCCCTAGCCTTCCAACTCCCCTGAGGCCCCTTCCCAAGTCCAGCCCCTCACCACAAGCACCCAGCGGCCCCCTCTAATTGGTTTAATTTATTCAGCCAAACAACATTTTGTTATTGCAGATAATGCCGCCTTCCCCGCCCCACTGCCGTTCACCACGGTGTGGCACAAGGCTCCAGGTAGTTGACAATGAAATAAATTGAACTAAACGTTTTAGAGGGGGAAAAGTGATGAAATAGAACAATGGTCTAATTTACATGACATTCTCCATGAAGCTATTTTCACTGACGCAAATTATTTTGCTTCATTTCCTCCGATGCTCTCGCTGCCACTTTGCCAGGGTGCTGCCGCTGGCTCCTTTTGCCTCCTGTCTCCTCCCTCCCTCTGTATCTTTATTCTCTGGGTTTAATGCCGGCTCCTCTCTTTCTCTCTCTCTCTCTCTTTCCCTCTTTCCCTCCCTCCCTCCCTCCCTCTTCCCTCCCTTCCCCTCCCCTCCATTCTCTCTGGGCTGCCTCTAATCCACTACTGGTTCTCTCTTCCTGACCTCATCTCCCTCCCCTAGAACGGCCCTCAACACCTCTGGGAAGGAGGGCAAGGGGGTGGAGGAGAGGCCAGCCTCCGTGCTGAGCTCTCTGAGCTACCGGAAACGGCTCACCCTGAAGGACTCCATCGGGGGCACTGGGGACGAGGACTCGCTCTTCACCACCCTGAGCGAGCGGGCAGCCTCCCCAGAGAGGCCCCCCCGGAAGACCCGCACAGGACCCAGGGAAGAGCAAGATGAATGCGGCTCCACCTTCTCCGAGGCCCGGAGTCGCGTTGGCCGGGGGCTGGAGAAGCGGTGGGGCTCAGACTTCGACCGGGCCTCGACCGTCTCTGCCCCCACCAGCCGGGCCTCCTCAGCCACACGGCGCGGCTCCGGTGAGGACGGGGCCCGCTCCTCCATGAGCTTCTCGCTCTCAGGCTCCCCCAGTTCCCGGCGCAGCACCTCCCGGCTCGATACCCTGTCCAGGACCCTCAGTCCTTCCTTGAGCCGGGCCTCGGGCCTGGGCCGGGACAGCCCTGATTCCCGCCTGTCCTTGGGCCAGAGCTGCCTGGATGCGTGGGATGACGGAGCCAGTGTGGCCTTGAGCGAGGCCCACTCTCAGTACAGCCACCCGTCGCTGGCCCGCAGCCTGTCGGTGCCACCGCGGCCACACGCCTCGCCCTCTGCCACGGATGAGCCTCTCGGCTCCAGCATCCGCCCCGTCAGCCGTCACTCCTACCTGGACCCAGACCTGGAGGCCGCCATCAACGAGGTCTTGAGCTACAAACCCGTCCCGTTCCAGAGGAGCAGCCTGGAGCCCAACTCCGAGGAGGACGACCGGAAGAGCATCCAAAGTGCCCGCAGCGCCCAACTGGACCTCCCAGCGCGGGCCACCAGCATCCGCCGCTCGGCCTCTGCCGCTGACGTCTCCCGCTCCCGCAGCGGCCGGAAGAGCCGGAGCCGGAGAAGGAGCAGCTCCAGCTCTAGCTCGAGCTCCAGCTCCGAGGACTCCTCGGAGCACAAGCGGCGGAAGAAAGGGCGCTCTCGGAAGAGCAAGAAGAAGTCCAAATCGAGAAGAAAGAGAACGGAGACAGAGTCGGAGTCCTCATCGACATCCAGTGGCTCTACTGTGTCAGGCCACAGCCGCTCGAGCGTGAAGAAGGGCCCGGCTGCAGAAGGTGAGGAGGCCAGGCAGGCGCACCGGCCGTCTCGGAAGGAGGAGAAGAAACGCAAGAAGGAGGTGGACAGCCTGATGATGCGGTACCTGTACCGGCCCGAGAGCGACTAGTGCAGTAGGTGGCGCCCGGCGTGGGGTGCAGCATGGAGTGTGCCGCTCGGTGTGAACTAACGTGCCCGACCCCATCCGCCACCACCCAGGCCTCTCCTGCGTGCCTCTGCGGCGGGCCTGGCCTCAGAGAGCTTTCTGGCTGCCTTGGAGAGTGGGGCCAGCGAGCTGGTTAGTCCTTCTCTGCCCCGAGCCCAGTCAGCTGACCTTGCTGAGGATGGTCCGGCATAGCTCCCACTTACTAAGTCCTCACCGCGGGTGCCCGGGGACCTCCTAGACATTTGCCACATTTTGTTCACTTCATCCTCACACTAACTCCATAACAAAGGCTTGACTAGCCCCATTCTATAGAAGAGGAAGCTGAGGCTCAGGGAAGTTAAGTCACTGGCCAGGGTCACACAGTTGGGAAGTGATGTGCTGGGATCTGAATGGAGTCTATTAGGCTTGCTCTCCACCACTCCTCCTCCGTAGGGCCCAAGGCAGAGCCCACAGGTGAAATGTTTACTGTGTGTGCCTCGGGCTTTTGTCTATGCCCCCAATGGGCTGGGCTTGGGAAAGGACTCTAGCTGACCCCTGAGGGCGAGCTGGTGTGTCAGTGGCCCAGCTGGTGTGTCAGTGGCCGCCCTCTCTTACGGGACCTTTGGCTCGGCTCTCTCGGCTCTCGACACTGCCCTGCAACGCCACCTTCCTCCCTGCTACGCGCGTCAAGCCTCAGACAGCAAGGCTCACGGGGCTGCACCACACCCTCCCTCAAACCCGCAGTTCCCTGACTCCCTCCCCAGCCCTCCCACCTGAAGCCCACACATGGGCGTCGCCTCAGCTCAGCTCATCTTAAAAAGTTATAATGAATAGAAATTAGCAGCTGCTGAGTGACAGCCCCCTCCTGGCTCTCCTGCCTCCCCCAGCCTTCTCTCTGTGGGAAGGGAGATCTAGCAGTTAGGCCCTTTATGCCCACACCCCCACCTCAGAAGAAGGCAGAAACTGACTCACTGGAATCCCATTGTTCCCGGTTTCCCTGGTGGGTGGTGACATTTGGATCACCCTGGTTATGTGAAGCGGTTTTCGGCCTGGCACCCTCCCAGGGCAAGCTTGCTGCTTCCCAGGAGGTGTGACCCCAGAGCGCAGCCCCCTGGGGCAGGGGCCTTGCTTCCCCGATGCATGAACTAACACACACCCGTCGCATGTTTGTGGGCCTCTTGTGCCGTGGGGTGGCTGGGCACGTACGTTGACTTGGCCGGGTTATACCCAAAGGGACCAGTTATGTTTTAAGGAAAGGAGCAAGTAGAAGTGAAAGTTACCTGCAGCTATTTGGAGATGGGTGATGGGATGGAATTAGGGGGATGGTGGAGGAGGGTGGAATTTAAGCCCAGCCCAGGCTCATGGACAGACATCTTGGATTCCTCTGGCCCCGAGCTGCTCTGAAACCAGGCCCTTGGGCTCAGCACTGCTCAGTCGCTTACCCCCTGTGGCAGCGGGATGCTCTGGGAGGAGCAGAAAGCATCTCTGTTGCACGAGGGAGCTGTTGTCAGCTCCACAGTGAGCAAAGGCTGGAGTCGCGATATTGTATCTACCAGCTCAGCCTTCCCCTCGGCAGCCCTGCTGAGTGCCCTGCTCCCCGAATGCAGGAAGTCATTGATGGGCCATCAGGTGGTTTGGAAAAGAGAGAAGGCCAGACTGAGCACTGCACCCCTGCTTGAAGAGGGAGACGTGGGCCTCACCAGGCCCCTCCACACTGCCCGGCAACTGGTGTATTTCGGACCCGATGCCCTCAGCCCATCATCACCCTTGACCCCAGGACCAACAAGAACAAAACCACATAAAGCCTGTTTCTTCCCCCAGCCACCAGCACAGTTCCTCTTGTCTGCCAGCAAGACGGGAGTGATCCTGAAACCCTATACAACACCACCGGGGAGGATTGGATTCACTGCGGGGAGAGTGGGCGCCGAGCCAAAAGCTTGCCAGTCAATACAGAGCTGGCAGGAGAAGGGCCAGGGAAGGGAGGACCTAGTCAGACTCAGCATGAACCGACTTTGGGTAGAATGGGGGCAGGGGCAGAGTGATGGCTTAGCTTCCCATCTGGTGATGGGGACCGGTGAGAATTCAGAACACGAACGCATCCATAGCAGAGGCAAGGGGAGGGGCCTGCCACCCTGGGCTCACCCAGCAGGAATTAGTTTATACACCAAATTGTTTGTGACAGCGCTGCGCAGGAGACACTGGCTTGTGGGGAGGAAAGCTTTTGGAACAATTTGGTTAAAATGTTCAAATTGCCAGCCCAGACTCTTGCCCTTAGGAGGGGGCTAGCTGCCTGCTGTTGGCTCTACAGCTGTGCCGATAGAAGCCACAAAGGAGACTGGCTGAAGAACACCCAGGCAGGGGCAAGGGTATCTTATGGCTCCGTGGAACTGACCCCCGCTACCTGTGCCACTTACCCAGCACCTGGATGGAGCAGTGTTGGAACCTGGCGGGCACAAGGCCATAGGGATGGGGGACGCGACCCTACCCTAAGGAGAGACGTGGGGGGAATCGAAAGGAATTCGGGCCGGCCCCTACCCGACAGCGCCCCATTGGCATCTGGGTCCCAGTCCTGGCATCTGCCTTGCCCCCCAACTGCCCCCAAAATAACCACACTGCCTTTTCACAAAATCAGTCCTTCCCGTGCCCAAGAGCAGACCTTAGCACTGGGTGCCCAGAAATTCTATCTCAAACATGAAAATAAAACCAGGCTCCCACTAATTTAGAATTCAAACAACCCAAAAGCTAAAATAACCCCAATTTTTTCTATGGTGCACAGTCATCATTGAGCTTTATGATTTCGTCCCTGAGACACCCTAGAGTCCTTAAGTGCCTTTGGCCCATCAAAGTAAGACTCATTTATGTTCAGTCTAGTTTGTATTAAATGTGTTTTGTGCTATTCTGATTCCTTTAAAAATGGTAATTCATTCATGAGAAATATGATAACTATTAACCAGACTGCCCCATTCCTGAACCATTTTGCATAATTGAACATGTAGTCTATCAGGCTCTTCCTTCTCCCCAGGGAGGGGGGGGGAGGGAGAGAGAGAGAGAGAGAGAGAGAGAGAGAAACCTATCTTTACACACCCCCAGGGCTTTCACCATGGGCCTGTGGGGAGCATTCAGGTTTGGTCTTGTTTCCTCTTGGGGTCACCCAATCCAGTGGCCAGGTGGAGTCAGCAAAAGCTTTGAGGTCTAAGAGTCCAAGTTCAAATGTACATACTGGCTATGTGACCTTGAGCAAGATGCTTCTTTGAACCAGGTTCCTGGTGACCTTTCATAGGGCTCTTGTGAAGAATAAGACGCATATCCAGACTGCCTAGGACGATGTCTCACACGCTGGAAGTACTCAATAGCCCAACCCTTTCTTCACAACACAGATGGAAAAGTGAAGGATTTTATTCTTTCTCTCAGAAGCCTGCTTCTTCCTCTTCGGGTTTAGGGTAGAACTTCAAAGGGGCCATAAACAAGGTTCCCCGCCTCAGATTCTTAAAGCAGAATTGTGGGCAGAGGGGTCACCGAATTCCTGTTTATGCCAGTGGAAGCTCTCTAGGATCCGGAAGCAGAGCTGTGTCCCTGGGAGCACTGGACGGGGACTCTCTGAGTGCTGGACACTGGTAGGGGTGGAGCTTCTCTGTGCTGCATTTTGTTCAAGAGTGTTGAAATTATGGTGCACTCGAACCGGCAGAGGCAGCAGCGGTGGGAGGGGCAGGGGAAGGTGGCTCTCAGGCTTTGGGAAAGAAAGAAAAAAAAAAGATGACTGGAGCAGAAGGTTCCATCCTTGCTGAATGCCATGAGCCTGCTCCATCCAGGGGATGATGTTTCTTCACATCCTGGTGGGAGGAAGCTGGAGGTTCCCAGTGGCCTGATGAAAACTCTAGAGGGCTGGGTTATGATACCAAGAAAGGGATAACTATGCCACCCTGAAATGGACGTCTTGCCAGTTCCTACATCCTGAGTCTCCTATCCTTGCGGTGAATAGATGATGCCACGGTCAAGGGCAGAAATTCTCACAGGCCTTAGGAAAGCCTAAGGAGAAAGTGTTAAGGTCTGGTAGTATTCCGTGGGGAAGGCTCCTCCTTCTTAGAAGGAATCGTGTTAGGAATGAGGTTCCCTTAGGTTGTAGCCATATAATCACCAGACTGCCATTCTCCAAGTCAGCCTGGTCCATGGACCACCTCCATCAGAATCTTCTGGGGAGGAGTTGAAAATGGGGAATTCCTCCGTTCCACTCAAAAGCTAGCAAATCAAAATTTCTCCAGGGAAGGATGCAGGAGTCCTTATAACACACTCGGCTTTGAGACCCACTGCTCTACAGTGTTGCTTTCCTGGGAATTTCAAAAGGTTTCAGAATCGAAACAATGTGCTCCTTTCTCTTACTACTCTGAGTGTCTTCTGGGGAAGATGGAATTGCTTCTCAAGCAAGATAGGATTGAATTTACTTCTCAATTTGTGGCTTTTAGGGACTGCTATGACAGGGCTTTGGGAGCCTCCCAGACCCAAAGGCTTTGGTGCCGCGAGTTAAGAGCATTGTTCGTCTGTGACCTTGTTCCTCTCTCCCTGCAGCCCCACCAGTTACTGGAAGTCCCTTGCCCCTGACCGGTCAGATGATGAACACGACCCTCTGGACAGCACCTCCAGGCCAAGATATTCCCATAACTATCTGAGTGACAGCGACACAGAGGCCAAGCCGACAGAGACCAACGCATAGCCCAGGGGAGTGGTCTGAACCTCTGGCACCCAAAGGCTACTGCCACAGCGCCTCTCCCAGGAAATGATGGGGCACAGGTCTCCCCCACCTGACTGCTGATCTGCATGGGAAACACCCGACCCAAGGGGGTTGGGGGGCTTTCCAAATTGTGGGTGTCTGACATCTCCACATGGAAGAGGTGGGGGGGAAGAGGAGTTTCTGAAAAGAGAACTTAATGCTCCTTCTGCCTCCAAAATGCCACACTTTTGGTTTCGACCTTGGGCCGCACTGTGGGCAGTGGCAGGTGGCTTGGCACTGCATGGAGCCAGCAAGCTGACCTCCATCTCAGCCCCCTGCTCAGGGACGGTGGACAGATTGCCTGCTGGGACCCTCTAGGTTGCTGGGTCCATGGGGAGGAATTGGGGGCAGAAACAGCAATTCCTTCCCCGCCCCCAGGCTTGGGGTGAGGGCTTTCTCTTCTCAGTGCCTGCTGTCTTTTTACTTTTAATTTAAATACCCACCCTCTCCATCACAGCTGCATCCCTGAGAGTGGGAGGGGGCTGTGGTGGCAGCTGGGGTTTCCAGGAATGACTGACTAGGGGAATCTCATCTCCCGCTTCGCTCCTCAGAGAGCAGTCCTTTCTCTGTGCAGCTGGAGAGACCGGTGAGCGGAGCTGGGTCCAGATTCTTGTCAGCATGGGGAGCGGCTCTCAGGTGCTTCTGGGTTTGGGTGGAGCAAGCCTACACAGACAGGGGTGCATATGTACCATCTGGCACTTTCAGCCCCCACCCCCTTCGTCTCAGTGTGTTAAGTGCAATGACCTATTTAAGACTAAACCCATTCCACCTATGCCGATAAGTTCGGGGCTTATCCAAGCACTGCCTCCTTGACCCTCTGTCCAAGTTGCCTGGACCGTGGGCCCAACTGGAGAGGGAAGGCCTTGGGTTGGGAGCTTGTGATCAGAAAAACTCAAGATGGGGGTTTGGGTCAGTACTGATGGTGTATTAGACACGAGTCCGCACCCTGTGTCCTGAGCCTGAGTCATTTTCTTCTTCCAATTGCCCTGCCCCCACACACTTCCCCGAGAGACAAGACAACACGTGGCCGGACAGTCCCAGCCCCACCCTAAAGGTCATCCCACCAATAATACCAGACTTGGGGACCCAAGGGCAGTGCCTGGTGCAGCTCCCATCTGCTGTCCCCCTCACCTTCTCTCCCGCAATTGGTTTGTACTCACTGGGCTGTGCTCTCTCTTCCCTGTTTACCTGATGTATGGAAATAAACGTCCTTCTCCTCCTGGCTCTGCCTGTTACTTCAGGCTCAGGTGAAGTCCCAGATGGTCAGTGGGGAGCAGAGGCAGGGTTCTGGTAAGGACCTGGGGAAGCGGCCGGGTCTCTGGCCTACTCCCACGCCAGATCAGTGCCACAAAGAAAGTTCTGGCAGGTCACCTGGGGGCAGGCAAAGGTAGAATGAGAAGATTGGTCAAGGGAGACAAACCCCACCTTTTATTTTAAGAGCTTGTGGATTGCAATCAGGCAGAGCCATTCATGCCTCATCCTACACTGGCCTCCACTCAGAAATGTTGAGGTCCTCTGATTACTAAATTTCACCAATTACAGGGATCCTAGCTTCTCTCTCTCTCTTTTTTTTCAAGTCCTTCTAGAAAAAAAGTTTAAGTTTAATTTTAGTCATTCCAAATATGACTTTTTGATCGAAACTTGCCAGAACTCTCTCTGGCCCCCAACGCCTTTGGCCACAGGCCAACTTGAGTAGGCTGGGCGTTCCGGCTTCTCTGCCCTGCCCAGTCTCTGCCTTCACGCCTCAGTCCACACCTGGTCTGCTCGCTGACAGCTACGAGGCAGCTCTTACAGAAGGGTAAAAAACAAACGACGACTCCTCCTCCACCTTCTGTAATGTGACCAGTTATAATCCTGGCACACATAAAGTTTCTTTTACAGCTGGTCAGTCGGGCTCCCCTGGTTTGTACAGGTAGGCAGGAAAGGGTATCAGACAGCGCTGAAGCCAAGGCTCTGGCGATGTCAGCCTCCCAGAAAGGGTCAAGAAAGGGAAGGAGGGGGGAAAGTCCCCCAGAACGAGTGGGAGAGAAGTATAATATGGACCCATCTTGAATGAAAAAGACTACCCCCCCTCCACTGCCCCTGCAAGGTCGAATAGAAAAGGCAATAAAAGTAAAGTTACTTTTTTTTTTATTTTTTATTTTATTTTACATTCATTTATTTTTGATAGAGACAGAACACAAGTGGGGGAGGGGTAGAGAGAGAGGGAGATGCAGAATCAGAAACAGGCTCCAGGCTCCAAGCTGTCAGCACAGAGCCCGACGCGGGGCTCGAACTCACAAACCGTGAGATCATGACCTGAGCCGAAGTTGGACGCCCAACCGACTGAGCCACCCAGGCACCCCTACTTTTTTTTTTTTAAACTGCTGGCTCCTCATGTTCATCTTTTACTCATGCTCTCAAATAGATGGGTGCATTTTCTATTTCTCCCAGGAACGGGTGACAGAGTCCCTCCCATCTGCAGACAAGATCCCAACTCTGTTGACCTGCGCTGACTCAGGCCTCAGGTTAACTGGAAAGTCCAACATCATTGTCGAATTGTCTGACCTGGGGCTTCAATTCAGAAAGCTTATATTATTAATTATTCAATCAACATTCAGATATTTCATAACTGCCTGCCATGGCCTAGGCACTGTTCTAAGTGCTGGGGACAGATGAGTTTTCTTCCTTCATAAGGCAGATATTCTCGTGGAGGAGTTAGACATACAATATAGGCACTGCATCTACTAATATCTGCAAGCTTTGGGTGAGTAGAGAGGAGTAAATTATAGTGTTTGTCATCTAGGGGCTCATAGATTGGGACAGACCCATGTGGAAATAATTACATGAGACATAAGAGAAGGACAAATAGGTTGCTTTGGGAATATGATGGGGGAGGGGGTTGGAGAAGGATGGGAAGCCTTCTAAAAGGAGCTGGTATTTTGAGCTGGGGTTTGAAGAAAGGCTTCTACAGGTGTACCAGAAAAAAAAAAAAAAAAAGAGCTTAAGCAAAGGCCCTGAGGCAGGGAAAGATAGGTGGTGGTAGGGATCTCCACAGGCCAAGGAAGCAGGAAATCACCTCACATGACCAACACTTCAAGTTGCAGCAAAGCCCCTTGGCCAGGGTGCTGGGCTCCAAGAAGGAAAGGAGCGATTCCCTCAGCACCATCTCCCCGGGGGAGTCCAAGAGATTGTAGGGCCATCAAAGGCCAATCATTTTGGGTGTGCCTTCAGAGCTCCATAAGTTCCGCCCTCACCTGTACACTCAGGGCACCTCTGGTCCCTAAGATGTAAATGATTCTAGAAAAAAAAGGCTGCAAATCTGTCCCTGTGCCAGGCTCAAAGCTGCCTCCATAGAATCTCCTGTCTAACGAGAGGCATGGGTGGGGCCCAAAGCCTTGTGAGGCTCCCCAAGGTGCCCAGTCAACGCCCAGAGACAACAGGGGCCCACAGTGACTCCTGAACTACTTCCTTGTGTCCTGTGTCCTCTTGGCAGATTATCCCAGTTGTCCCCCCACCATGCCCCACCCCCATGCCTGGTGGCACAGACACTTAGCGATTTGCTCCTTAATTGTCCCCCAGCTAGGCTGCGCAGATGCCGCTCTTTAATCTCTCCTGATAAATGAATCGCGCCGCTCCTTTAATCATATGTTCATATCCAAGCCAATTTGAATCAATTTGGCAGTGAGCGTGTTGCAAGAGATGCCATGACTGCTGCTTTCCCCTCAGGGCCCCCGAGCCAGCGCGTCTGCTGTCCTCATCCTCAGCAAAGAGCCCAGGGGGCCCATCCCAGGAAAGGATCTCCTACCTGAATAGTGAGGACTTTTCAAAGTCAATCATTCATTCCTGTCCTCCATGCTGGGCCCTGCGGGACTAGAGGGAGTTGGGTTCCAAAGCCCTCAGAAGCGAGGGAGGGGGGTGGGTCCATAGCCTTCCTGGGTCACTGAATAAGGGGCCCCATTATCATCCCTGGGAGAAAGCACTGCCTTAAATCTAACCATAATCCTTCTGCTCCCCTTTCATTTCCTCTGAGCTAGTTCTCAGAGAAGCTGGAACACTTCCTCACCTTTCACGCAGCAACACATTCCAGACCGGCCTATGGTAATTTGTCCTTGCCTGCTGCTGCTGCTACTGGCTGCCACCCCAATTCCTTTCATCTTTCCCCAGGAAGTATTCTATTCTAAATCCTCCAGCCTGGTGGGCAGTCCGGGACATGGTTGATAATGCACCAAGTTCTGCTGCATTTAGGGCTGCTGCTTTTTCACCTACAGAGTGGTGTCCACGTGCCGGAGTGAAAACAAAACAAAAGGAGACAAGAACCTACTCCACGGAGAGCTTCTGCCGCTAGCACTGAGACCCTGGAGAAGGGGCAGTAATCTCTCGGACTCAGTTTTCCCATCTGTAAAACAAGGTGGTACCGCTGACAACCTTTTGGCTTCTCAATTCGGAGGGAGCCCCTCACTGCTGCCCACAGAACCTCCCACCCCCACCCCTTCATCACCCTCGGTAAGGAGCCGGAGGGCCCGGCTGGCGGCGCGAGTCGGGCAGCGCGATGCCGGTGCCGGGGGAGGGACGTCTTCTCCCAGCGCCAGTCGGTCTGGGGCCGGTTGCGTCCAGCAGCCCGGGTGCGCCTCCGCTTCCTCTCTGCATTTCTTCTCCCGTTTCCCCGCGGGCTCTGCCGGTTGCGGCAGACGCCCTTCCAATCGTGGGGAGCCCGCCTGTATTAGCATATTCATATCTCATTTGCATGACCCGGGCCTCCGGAGCGCCTCGCCTCCGACTCCGCCCCGCCCGAAGGGTCTTCCCGCACCTCCGGAAGCCACTACGCTCAAAAGGTTCTCAAGCAGTTGACTGGGCGGAGCCCGTGGGCCTTGCCCTTCAAGGATTCCCTGGGCGCGGGCCCTGGTCTCGGAGCTCAGCAGACCGACAATACTGTTTCCCGCCTTTTCAGGGCTCTTGGAAGTCCCTGGCAGAAGCTGGGAACGAGGCTGCCCTTCCCGGCCTGTCAGGAGTGACCCGTAGGATGAGGAGGATGATAAAATTAACAATAGTTCCCATTTGCTGAGCACCTACTTACTATATTCCCATTTGCTGAGCATTTCTAATCCTCTCCCCTTCATCACAACCCGGAAGTGTCCTCTCCGTGAGGCTCAAAGAGGAGATATGTGTCCTAGCAGGGTCCTCAGCTTGGTTCCAGCAACTGCCCTGGAGCCTCCGGGCTGTTCTGGCCTTGTCAGAGGGTAAAGGGACATGTGAGAGTGCCAGGAAGCATTGTCCAGAACCTCATCTCTAAATCTCTGTGTGCCTGGTATTCACCAAGGCCTGGCCTAAGTAAGGAAACACTTCTTGGCATTTTGGGGGGAAATGTCAACCTTACATTTATGTTGCTCCTTAAAATTTTCAGAGCATCCTCCATACATTATCACATTTCTGCTTCATGCATATACTGTGCCAACAATATGAGTAACAGTTCCACATGGCCCGGAATGCATATATTAAGCTATATTCACCTCAGTCTAATTTCATTACAGCACGATGGAAAAATCCAGACCATTCTCTGGGATTTGATCTGGGAGGAGTGATTTCCAGAGCAATAGCCATTTTGGAGTTAACAAGGATGCTAGATTTGTTTAGACGGAATTTCACAGAGAAATTGAGTCTTTTGTAGTGTAAACCCCAGTGATGGGTCATATACATGAGGGAGATTCCAAAGAGGATGTGTGCTTTGCGATTGAAGTCAGTGACATAAATCTCCCAGTGGAATACTTAAATGTGCAGATAGAATTTGCTTTAGATATCAAAAGTCAGCTATGACAGTTTTACCAAAAAGAGAGAGAGAGAGAAAACCTCAAAAAGGATATTAAGGTTCACACCATTCAGGCAAATTATATTTGAGGTGGCTTAAGAGTCAAAGAGTTTCCACATTTTAATAAATTTTTATATGTTTTGTGCCACATCTATGACCTGACTAGATTAGAGAAAGAAGCAAATGGATTTGAGGAAAAGAGGACGCTAGGGAATTTGAAAGCACAGAATCAGAAAAGAAGGAGTTTAAAACACACACACACACACACACACACACACACACACATTCTGGAACAACTAGAGGCAGCCAATAGCCTTAGAAACATTATGTCTTTGAAAGATAGGTCAATGACTGGTAAATAGGCAAAATACAAAATCGTGTGTGGTACAATAGGCCTCGTGGCTCATATTTAGTTCTGGGGACTGGCAAGTTGCAGTTGGAGGTTGGAACCCTTGCCTGAAGGCTGCTTCTGGCCCCCACAGGAATACTATCCTCTGGAGAGGAGGGAAGAGTGACCCTAGTGAGTGGCACTGCCCTGGAAGTTGCTTCACGAGAAGCACAGAACTCACGGCCTGCCTTGGAGGGTCCTAGAGCTCATCTGTGGAGGCTGTCTTTCCAGTGGGCCACATACTGAGCCAACTGGGCAAGATTTAACAGCAGAGAAGGAGTGTCTGTTCCCAGGAACCGGCAAAATAACCCTAGAGAACCAACTAGAAAGTGAGGCGGTCTTACAGCTCTATGAATGGGTTCTTAAGGGAACATGCACACGTGACAAAAGTACACGCGAAAGCACAGATGTTAGATAAACATTAGAAGGGACCTCGGGGCGCCTGGATGGCTCAGTCGGTTAAGCATCCGACTCAGGTCACGATCTCACAGTTCGTGAGTTCCAGCCCCTTGTCAGGCTCTGCGCTGACAGCAGCGAGCCCAAAGCGGGACTGAACTCATGAACCACCACTCATGACCTGAGCTGAAGTTGAACGCTTAACCAAATGAGCCACCCAGTCTCCCCTCGGTTTTTTTCTTTTTTAAGTCAGTACAGATATATATCTGTGCCAAACACCAAAGAAAGCCCCAAATTGTCATATTAGTGTGATTTTAAGAGTAGCTTCTTTCCTGGCATTTCATAGATAGAAATAGTAGCCAAAGGGGGGGTGGGGCGTGGGGGGACCATGTGGCAAAGCTGCTTAGAAACTGCTTAGATCCCTTGCTCCGGGAAAGCCGTTTTTAAAGCAGCAGGCATCTCTTGGCACGGCTGAGTGTAGAAGCTGGAAAAGGAGCAGATTGGAGGGTGGAACTTGAACAGGGTATTTAGGGGAGAGGAAGTCAGGGGAGCATCTAGACCTGCCCTCCCGTGTAGCTGGGAGCCCTTCAGGAGACAGGTTGAGGCGAGGAGACTCTTGTACTCCTGTTGGTGAAGGGGGACTGGTGTGGCAGAATGGGTAAGGAGAAGCCAAGAGTCAAAAGGTCATTTAGGATATGCGTGTCACAGTTGTATACTTTTTTTTTTAAGATCTCTGTGGGTCGACATGGCTCAACGGCCAGACTTTGTGCCTGGCTGATCGATTTGTGCTTCTCATACCTGACCATCTAAGAAGGTTTAGCCCCTTAAGGAAAAAGTATCTTTGCTGTTTCAGAGCATCAAGTGACCAGTGAGTTCTCTGAGAAAATGAGCACGTATAGGTGTCAGAAGGGGATGTCTGGGGGTTCAGGCTTTGCAGAAGGTCCAGGAGGAGTAAGTCCCCTGGGGCGTCAGGGTGAGTTTCATCTCCCTCCCCACCCCCACTCCTTGCTCCCCAGTAGAAATCAGCTACAAATCTCAGCTTGTTGGGAACAGATGGCCTTGGCTGACGAATAAGCCACCGCAGGCTGCTCCACCTGTTCTCGGGCTGGAATAATCAGCTCGAGACAAACATCGGCGCTGAAATAACTCATGGCAGCGGGTGATGCGCAGGCACAGATTCCAAAAATCTCTTAAATAGACCCCCTCCAAGTCTCTCCCCTCCCCAGCCCCTAGAGGCCATCAGGGGAAGGTAATGGAGCGGAGAAGACAGATCGAGAGCCCCAAACTGAGCCTGATGCCGTGCTGGTGGTGCCTGCAGGGGTGGGGGGAGGGACTGGGGAAGGGGGCTAAGTTCAGTATGGGAGGGGCGCGGAGTGGGGTGGGGGCATCATTCCCCTCCGCTGGCCGGGAAGTTATTTCACAAGAGCACGTGGAGAACGTGGGAATGGTTGCTCTGTGTCAGGGACAAATGTGAGGAGATCCCACCAGTGGATAGCAGAAAACTGAAAATTTGGGATTCATTTGAATTGTTTATTAAAGGAGTGATATGCAAATGAAACCAAGCTTCTTCTTCGAATCTCTCAGCAGCCCAGGATAGCTCTGCCGGCAGGCAGCCACTGGGGGTGGGTACCTGGGTGCCCATACTTTTGTGGATTTGTGTTGCCTTCCCTCACCTCCTTGATGAAGTCAGCTGGGCTAATGTTCCCTGGCACGGGCAGATGAGCCCGTCAGGGGAGTGACAGCGCAGGGAAGCAGTGGTGATGGCAGTTAAGAAAGGCAGGTGCCTGGGGAAGAGGGGTGCCTGCTGAGATGGGGTCCAGCTCCTGTGGAATCAGGGGAGGTGGGGATTGAGAAAGAGGAGCGAAGCTGGCTTCTTGCTCTGGGTGCCTCAGGCACCCAGTGACCCTCCGTCCAGTGACCACTCCCAACGCCCTGCACTTTGGTGCACAGAGCATGGGGACTGAGTCCCCAGAGACTGTGCTGGCTGGGGAAGAAGGCTTGGACGCCTCCCATCCCCAACTGCATCTCTAACTGTTACGTATCATTCCCACCCCCCCCCCAAGTGGTTTCTGCAGCTCTGCCTGCAGTCAGGACCCTCACCTATCATTTAGGGTCCCACAAACCTGCTCTGCTTGAAGCCAATTGTATTCACAGAGGTGCCATGGTGACCCCTTTTCTGCTGAGTGCCTGGCTCTATGGTTCTCACCCTGCTGCATATTAGAAACACTCAAGGAACTCCGTATATTGTTTTGTATACAAAAAGTGAAAAGAATAATACAAGGAACTTCTCTATCAAGCAGCTTCAGCAGTTATCAACACTGGGGGCGCCTGAGTGGCTCAGTCGGTTAAGGGACCAGCTCTTGATTTCTGCTGAGGTCATGGGATTTGTGGGTTCCAGCCCCACATCGGGCTCTGAGCTGGCAGTGCTGAGCCTGCTTGAGATTCTCTCTCTCCCTCTCTCTGCCCCTCCCCCACTCATGCTTCTCTCTCTCTCTCTCTCTCTCTCTCTCTCTCTCCCCCCCCCCCCGGAAAATAAACTTAAAACAAATTAAAAACAAAACAGTTATCAACACTGAGCAAATCTTGCATCATCTACACCCCCACCCACTTTCCCATTCCCCCTACTGGATTATTTTGAAGTAGACCCCAGACATATCACTTTCTCAAGAAATACCTTAGTGTATATCCCTCAAAGAAAAGACAAAGATACTTTAAAAATGTAATCACAATACTCATATCACACCTAAATACATTATCAATAAGTCCTTAATACCAAATATCCAATGTTTAGATTTCTCTGATTTTATATATTAATAATTTAATAAACTGTCTATATATAAAATTTAAAAATGTGTTCCAATCAGGATCGAAACAACACTGAGGAGCCTTTGAAAAAATACTGTGCTTAAGGGCTTTCTCATTCAGGGATTCCAATTTAATTGGTCTTGGGTGGATCCCAAGCATCATATTTTTTAAAGCTCCCTGGGTAGTTTTAATGTGCAGCCAGGGTTGAGAAATGCTTTACCTTTCCCCCTACCAGTTTCCTGCCAACTCCTCCTTGTCTAGGCTTTTAATACCTCTCCCTGCCTCCAGCTGGTAGACCCGGCAGGTCCCAGAGCACTTGGCACTAACATGCCCTCCCGGGACACACTGAAGGCTGCGCGTCTTCTCCAGCCTTCTCCTCCAGGTGGGCTCGAACTCTGTGGGCGGGAGGCTTCCTTGTCCCTACATATCCACATACCATGTGTGTCTGTGTCTGTCTCGTTCTCCCCTAATAATGCCTGATGCCTGTTCTCACCTTGCAAGCGTAGCAGATTGTGTGTGTGTGTGTGTGTGTGTGTGTGTGTGTGTGTGTGTGTATGTGTGTGTGTGTGAAAATATCAAAATTCCTGCCTCAGGAAAAAGTGAGAGCTTTCCTGGGGGCTGTACTCATCATTTGGCTGCTCAAGTGGCTCAACATCGCAATGGAGCTGAGCGAGGGGCCTGCGGGGGGCTTGGCAGCAGGTGCGAGGGAAACCGGGGATTGAATGGGACTTGAACCCAGCACCTTTTGGGGAATCTTAAGAAACTTTTCGTCCCTAAAGATGTTGGCCCCAGGAGCCATTTAGAGAATTATGCCCAGGTCCCTAGCTCCCAGCTGTCCTGTCCCCTTCCCCTCAACTCCACCTGCCTTTTGGCCACATTCCTCCCTCCTGCGTCCCCCACTCCATGCCTCACTGAATGTTGGTGAAACAAATCTAGTCTAAAATAATGAGCAATCAGCTCCCCTGATGCTTGGGGCAGGCTGGGCAGGGGCTGGGGGGGAAGGGGTAGGGAGCTGAATCATTTATAAAGCTTAATAAAGATGCAGATGAGCATGCTGACTAGGAGCCCCAGAGCTGGGCTCATTCATTATTCAAAGCTATGTAAATGCCACTGGGCCCTGCCCGTTAGAAGCCCGCCCCTTGTCTCTGCTGCTTCTCCCTGCCCTACAGACTCAGCCCACCTTATGCCTCCCCTTGCTGGCCCAGGTGCTTACATTTGCCCTGCCATCGGCCCGGATCCAGAAACCCATTTTAGACCCTACCTCAAGGGTAATAAAAACCTTAGATCTCCTCTCTAGCCGGAAGTCTCCCAGAGGTTTCTGGGGAGGCCCTAGCCTTCAGGAAAACCTATACAGGCGCAGGCCCAGATAGATGGGCCTCTCATTGTTAAAGATGTCCAAGGAGGGGCGCCTGGGTGGCTCAGTCGGTTGGGCGGCCGACTTTGGCTCGGGTCATGATCTCACGGTCTGTGGGTTCGAGCCCCGCGTCGGGCTCTGTGCTGACAGCTCAGAGCCTGGAGCCTGCTTCAGATTCTGTGTCTCCCTCTCTCTGACCCTCCCCCGTTCATGCTCTGTCTCTCTCTGTCTCAAAAATAAATAAATGTTAAAAAAAAAATTTTTTTTTAAAGATGTCCAAGGAAAGGATACCACAAGAGTGTTTCTGTACATGTTTTAATGTCTCACAAATCTACTTAGCGGGCTGGATTTCCTGAGGTCTAACCTAAATCCCTCCTGCTGTACTGGAAGCCCACCGTCGAAGTAAAATATCCATGCCTGTCCAGGTGGCTCAGTTGGTTAAGAGTCCAACTCTTGATTTTGGCTCAGGTCACGATCTCACGGGTCGTGCGTTTGAGCCCCGCATCGGGCTCTGCGCTGACAGTGTGTGGAGCCTGCTGGGAATTCTCTCTCTCCCTCTCTGTCTCTGCCCTTCCCCTGCTCATGCTCTCTCTCTTTCTCTCTCTCTCAAAATAAATAAATAAGCTTTAAAAATAAAAGAAATAAAATATCCAGTAGCCAAATTCTCTTTAATCACCTTTCTGAGAAGCAAAACTCCAGTTGTCAAGTGACTCCTGCTTACTGTCTCCAGACTAACTCATCCTCATCGCCTCCTTTCGCCTTTGTAGACAGTTGAACCTCCTCCTTCCAAGTTACACTCACACTCCTTAAGCTCTTAAGGCTGTCCTGGGGCACCAAACTCTGGGAAGGGTTTAACTAGTACTACCCACACTTTACCCCCTCTTTTCCACCTCACGATTACTGACTTGTGCTCCACAGCTGCCCAGGTCTTAGGACTCACATGACTTTCTGACTCTCCGCTCTCTGTGCCAGAGCTTTCCCTCTTCCCCCGTCACCCCCTAGTTTTTCAGTTTGGTGAGGCTGAGAGAGGAAGAATTGGGTCAGAGTCACAATGGCATCGATTGCCTCTGCTTTCCCTTCTTTTCTGGACTGGCTTTCCTCCCTCCCCACCCCCAACCTATTTTTAGCCTGCCTCTGTTTTCCTTCGTCTGGTTGGCAACCATGCTGGCCTCTTTCTCTCCGCTGCCTTTATCTCTCCCCTGCAGCCTGTGCAGACCCTAGCGGCCTTTCCAGAGGTCTCTTATTGCCTGCCCGATCTATTGCGATTTCCTTCCCTCTTGAAGATACGTAGGGTCTGCCTGAAGGGGCATGCCTGGCCACGCTCAGGCCGGAGGGAAGCAGGGAGATAATGTAGGTGGGTCGGTTTTGGTAAATCCTTCAATGTTTCTAAAACCCTCAAGTTGTCCATCCCCACCCCCACCTTCAACAATGGTGTTTCCTCTCCTCTGTGCCCACGGACTCTTCATTGCCTACATCCCCTCCAGGACCCCATCCAAGCCCCAATACGAAGTGCTCGGATCCTCCCTCTTGGGCATTCTGGACCAGCTTCCTTTGGCTTTGGGGGTGGGCAGCACCCCTGGAGGTCCCCGCCTGCCTTCTTGGTCTGCACATGACCAGTCTCTTCTTCTGCGGCTCCTTTTTCCCTCCACTCCTTCCTGACCTCATCCCTCCCACACACACCCCTTCCTACCCCACACGCCCCCGCCCCTCCTCACACTCCGTTTTTAGGACACACCAGCTCAGGCAGGGCTTGTCAGCATCCCCCACTTGTCCTTTCTCAGCCTCTTCTAGACATTGGTCCCCTCCTTTACTGTCACCAGCAAGCTGAATAAGACTGGATATTTTGGAAGGGGATCTGCAGCTGGCTGGGGGAGGAGGGCGGCACTGAGCGAAGCAGAGGCAGAGGGAGCTGCGGGCAGCCATTGAATGAGAGGGAGAGGTTCCCAACACCCTTTCTCCCCAACTTTGCCAGCTTGGGAGACAGCAGGATCTTACACGGATCTCTCTGTACCCCGTTTCTCTCTCTCTCTCAGCAATGACACAATACCTCGCTTTACAGTTTACTGCATTCTCTTCTACATATCCCACTATGTGCATGGTGCCCTCCCCCCTCTTCCTGGGCTGCTCAAATGCCTCTCCTCACTGAGTCCCAGGTTGACCGCCATCATCACCATCACCATCATCGCAAAGGGCAGCGTCCCCCAACCCGCCTCTGCCAGAGTTCTCTATCTTCCCCGCCCTGCTCCGTCTTTTTCCCAACGCACCTGTCACCTTCTAAATTATGATAAAATTTACTCATGCGTACTGTTTATAGGTCTTCACATTGGACTGGGTGAACGCCACAAGAGCAGAGATTTCATGTTTTGTTCACAGATACATCCAGGATGCCTAGCACAGTCCCCGGCACATAGCAGAATTTCAATAAACGGGTATTGGGGCGCCCGGGTGGCTCAGTCGCCAAGCATCTGGCTTGGGCTCAGGTCATGATCTCATGGTTCGTGAGTTCGCGTCCCACGTGGGGTGAGCTCAACCCCAGCTCCACTAGTCTCTCCCTCTTTATTTCTCTCTCCCTCTGCCCCTCCTGGGATTTTCTCTCTGTCTCTGTCTCTCTGTCTGTCTCTCTCTCTCTCTGCCCCTTGCTCACGTGTGCCCTCTCTCTCTCTTTCTCAAAAAAAAAAAAAAAAATTGTACACTGAACAAGTGATCTCTTTCGATCCTCACACACCCTTGTAAAGTTGGTCAATGTTATTATTCCCATTTTTCTATTGTGATAAAATATACGTGACATAAAACGTACCTTTGTCATCATTTTTTAACGTTTATTTACTGGGGTGCCTGGGGGGCTCAGTCGCGTAAGGTCCAACTTCGGCTCGGGTCATGATCTCACAGTTTGTGAGTTTGAGCCCCATATCAGGCTCTCTGCTGTCAGTGCAGAGCCTGCTTTGGATCCTCTGCCTCTCTCTCTCTGCCCCCCCTGCTCGCTCTCTCTCTCTCTCTCTCTCTCTCTCTCGAAAATAAGAAAATAAACATTATAAAAATGGAAATCTTTATAAAAATAAATAACAGAATACTTATACTTAATACTCAATAGAATAAGTATCCTGTTATTCTATTTTTGAGAGGGAGAGAGGGTGTGCGTGCGAGTGCTCAAGCAGGGGAGGGGCAGAGAGAGAGAGGGAGAGAGAATCACAAGCTAGCTCCCAGCTGGCAGCACGTGCCCAACTCGGCACTCGATCTCACAAACCTGAGAGATCATGACCTGAGCCGAAATCAAGAGTCGGTCGCTCAACCGACTGAGCCACCCAGGCGCTGCCCATTTTAATCATCTTTAAGTGTCACCGTTCCGTGGCATTGAGTACACTCTCTTAAACCACGTTTGCGTTTGTAATGTGTTAAACCACGGTGTTGTGAAGCCGTCACCACCATCTGCGCAACTTTGTTATCTTCCCGAACCGAAACCCTGCATCCCTTACACACTAACTCCCCCTTCCCCCCTCTCCTCAGCTCCCCGGAAGCGACCATCCACTTCCCGTCCCTGTGAATCTGACTGCCATAAGCGTCACCTGTGGGTGGAATCCTCCAGTGTTTGTCCTTTTGCGTCTGTCTGGCTCCCGGCGCTTGGCATCACCTTAGCGTTATTCCTACTCTGCAGACGTGATTATTCCCACTTTATGGAGGCTGAGGTGCAGGGGAGCCTCGGAGAGCACCCAAGAAGCAGACCTGGCTGGGGCGCGGGAGACTGGCTGGCTTTTACAACTCCCCGGAGAAGTCAGCGCCGATCCGTGTGCCTAGGCCTACGAGGCAATTTCCTCTGTGTTGTCTTTCCTTTGGGGATATTTTTACTCCTATTCCCATTTCCCTCTCTTCCCACTCACTGCCTCCTCCTGACATTTCCCCCCCCAGCTGGTCCCAGTTTTTCTCTCCCCAGAGCAGGCCTTTTCTCAAGTCACACTGGCCCGGTCTGGAGCTGCTCCTGCTGGGGTTTCGACTGAGCTCGATGGGCCCCGCTCGAGTCCCTGTTACCCCCCTCACCCCTCCACCCACCCTGGGGTAGTTATGAGCCTGTTCCCTTCCAAAGCAATTAGTGCGAGGAGGCCAGCCGACTCGGTGCTAATGCCGTTTCATTAAGTGGGAGCAATCCTAATGATAATAAAATGGCACATTTAACATTCAAACATTGAACAGGGTTTCTAAGCGAGTGTGCCTCTCTCTTCCTTTCTGGTATAACAACTCCATCTTCATAAGGACCTGACAATACACCCTAATGAGAGACTGGGGAGCTAAGCGTCTTCGCAGAACCAGAGAGAGGATGAGAACCAGACAAAGAATCCAGGGAGAGAGGGCGCGGTGCCCTGAGAGGATAAAGACCCCAAGGATTCCTGGGATAATGGACTCTGGGGTGCTGAGTTAGACAATTAAAGTCTCTGAGAAATAAGGTCGCATGGAAAATACAGCCCACCGCAGACTTTAGTGCAATGCAGCTTTTTATTTATTTGTTTGCTCAACACATTTTTTCCAACAAACATTTATTGTGCACCCAAGGTGAGCCAGATTTTATGGGAGTTTGTGATGGACGGTGGCTCCAGCTTTCGGAAAAGGAACTCCAAGGGCAGCAGCGGTCTACACGTCGTTCTGTTTGCCCTCCCCTGGGCAGCGTTAGTCACATCCACCCCAGGTTTATCAAATGCCTCAGCGAAGAGAATTTCAACAACTGCTTTGGTCCCGTGAGCCACTCCTTACGCGTCCTCCTTATTGAGACAGCCATCTCAAAGGTCCTTGCTACTCTGTGATTGTGGAATATCTGGTTGACCTTCCGGAAGCAAAAAAGTAGTGAGGACTGGAGAGCTGGCCAGGGAGAGAAGGTCGATTCAATCATGCGGCGTTGACAGGGGACTCAAGAGAGGCGGGAGAACACGAGGGCATGTTACAGCCAGAGGGCTTTATTCCCGGCTCCAGTGTACAAAAAGGAGGCGCTGGCCAGGGGTCAGAGGTGGGCTTTGCCCAGGCCTGGGAAGCGGCTCATTCTAAAAGGTGTCAAGTCATACGATGGCGTTAATTTCATGCTTAATTCATACAGGATCTTCCCCACAACAGGGGAGAGCTTGAATCCATGTCCTAGGGAAAGGAGAGGAGGTTGTCAAGCCTCCTCAGAGACAGTGGCTGGGGTCCCTGCATGTCCGCTACCCTGTCCCCAAATAAGGCCACCTCTCTTCTTGGTCCGCATCCCAAAACTGGAAGCTGCCTCCCACCAGAGCTATCCTTTCTTCTCTGATTGCACCACCCAGCACCTTTTTACAGTCGAGTCTAGACTTTGGCCGGCCAAGAACGCAGAAAACACCATTTTCTCTGCCCCTGCCCCGCTTGAGCTCTCTCTCTCTCTCTCTCAAAATAAATAAATAAACATAAAAAAAAAAAAAAAAGAAAGAAAGAAAGAAAGAAAGAAAGAAAGAAAAAGAAAACAACATTCTGCCTGGTACGGAGATAGGTCAGCTTTAAGGCACGTCTTCCCCTGCTCAGGCTCACCAGAGAATCCAGCACCGATGACAACGTTGTCATACTTTGGGTGTCGATCAAGAATGAAGTGCTCATCAGGGGTGTTCTAGAAAGAAACGATCACACCTGTGTCCTCTGAGGATAGAAAGAAGAGGAAGAGCCGCAGGCAAGGGAGGGAGGGGACCAGGCTGGGTTGCTTTCCAGAAAAAATGGGAACGGGGCACAAGGATGTGTTCTGCACGCCAGTGCCCCCTCCGGGTGCGACAGCCTTTCTCATTTGTCCATCTGCCTCTCTTCTCAGACAGAGCTATGAACACAGTAGGTGCTCAGTTAATGCGTGTAAACTAACTTTAGCCAAGATGCCTCAGGCCCTGGTGACATCTGTCTCTTCTCTTCGTCCCTAAGGCCTGTTCAACTAGAACATCTTGCCAAAAAATCTTTTAGAGCTCTTCTGGGAAACATAGCGAGGGGCAGCCAGACATCAGCCTCGTGTGCTAATGAAAAGGAATATGAATAACCTCTAGCGGGGCTTCTCCGGTAGAGGTGAACCGACCCACGGAAATAAGCTCATTTGTTTCAAGTCACATATCATGTCAGGGGTCAATTAGATGTGAGCCTGAGCAGTGCTGAGTTCTGTCTCCTTCCCCTGTTCTCCGGGGCTGTGAGAGGGGCCTGCCTCACCGCCCACACCCTTACCGTGTACAAGCAGGGCTCCAAAAGGGCAGGCTTGGGCTCTAGGTCAGGTAAGTGATCTCTGACAAAGCGGCCCAGGATCTGGACGTCTTGGATGTCTGAGAATGCTTCCGGGCAGTCCCGCTCCTCAGGATCTACATTGTTGCCGTGGTGATAGCAGACCTAGCTCCCAATCAGAGCGGTGTGAGCTGCGAGGGCCGGCCTTCCTGCACACCCCCAGCCCAGGGGGGCAGGCTCTCACCGAGGGCCCCCATCCATCATCCCAGCCTTCCCCAGTCCTGACCGATGCTGTGTGTGTTGCCACTCGAGGTTGCCTTAGCTGTTCCTTCCCCCTCCAACCCTGTGTTTGCAAAGGAAGGGCTCCCTTTGCCGCCTCAGGACAGCTGGGGGTCTTGTGCTGCAAATAAGGAATGGTGAAGTATTCTTCTCCTGCTCCTTTTGCTCCCCGAAAGGGAGGGGGGTTCTGAGGGATCTGTTGAAAAGGACCTTAGAGCAGCTGGACCAAATCTGCATGGGCCCCTGCCAGCCTTCTCTGGGCCTTTCCGCTCACCTTCATCAGCCCTGGGTATTCTCCGGAGGGCAGCCCGTAGATGTGGTGGGGAGCCGGGCTGAGGCCCAGGCCTAGGAAGCAAGGAAAGGCCTGGGACACACCGTAGCTTCCGGGAACCTTCTCTCGCCAATAACACACATTGATTCGCAGGGTCTTGAAGCAGAGAGAGGAAGTGGGAGATAAAGGGGGAAAGCCATGGGGGCGCCTGGATGGCTCAGTCGGTTAAGGTCCGACTTCCACCTCAGGTCATGATCTCACGATTCATGGGTTGGAGCCCCGGGTCGGGCTTTTGCTGACAGCTTGGCGCCTGCTTCAAGTTCAGTGTCTCCTGATTTCTCTGCCCCTCCCCCACGCAAGCTCTCTTTGTCTCTCAAAAATAAATAAGCATTAAAAAAGGGGGGGGGGAAGCCCTGAAACTCTATAAAAGAACAGTTTCTTCTGGGGTCCTGTAGCTCTTGAATACAAGCTGGGTGCCCCCTCTTAACTCGTCCATCGTTGTTTCACCCAATTCTCACGTCATTGACATGTTCCATTTTTTTTTTTTTTAATTTATGTATTGATTTTGAAAGAGAGAGAGAGAGAGAGAGAGAGAACCAGTGGGGTGGGGCAGAGAGAGAGAGAGGGGGACGGAGATTTGAAGCAGGCTCTGTGCTGACAGCAGCGAGCCCGATATGGGGCTCAAAGTCACAAACCGTGAGATCACGACCTGAGCCAAAGTCGGACGCTCAACCAACTGAGCCACCCAGGCTCCCGACATGTTACATTTTGATATGAGGTACAAAGATCTCTGCATCTGTCTCTTCTTCCAGTCTTGTTTTTTTAATATTTATTTACACCCAGCCGTACTTCTCTCTCTCTCTCTCTCTCTCTCTCTCTCTCTCTCTCTCTCCCGGAGTTAATAATACCTCAGATTTATTGAACGCTTACTACAGGTCAAGCCATTTCCTAAGGGTTTCATATTTATTACATAATTTAATTCTCCAACAGTCATATCCCCATTTGACAGGTTATAAAACTGAGGCTCATGAGGTATCCTAATTTGCCCAAGGTCATCTGGTAGCAAGTAGCAGATCTAGGACTCAGACCTGAGTCCGTCTGACTCCAAGGTTTCTTCTCTTAAGCACCAATGCTCAGACTTCCAGCTCCCCTTACCTGCAGAGGCAGCTCTATTCCCAGGGGACGGAGGAGCTGGTTGGTCCAAGGGCCCGCTGTGATGACCAAGCTCTTGGCTTGGTAGCTCCTGGCCATACTTTTCACCGTGACTGGGAACCCTGGTTTTATCTCCATCACCTTCTCTCCATCACACACTAGGCCTCCCAGATGTCGAATTGCATCCTAAAAAGGGCGGCAGCGGGGAAGGGCAAGTTAGTTACATAGTTATGTGTTTCACCCTGGTGAACAAAGTCCTTCACTTAGGGCGGAAGAGAGGGCTCCGACTCCAGACCCCCTGTCCCATAAAGACCGGGCCTAGCAGGGTATATAAGACCGCCCCGCCCAAAAGGTCGAGAATGAAGCCAGCAGGGCAAAGGCCCTCATCCGGCCAAGGTGATTGGGAGACGGCAGATTGGAACCACCGCAGGGGCTGCGTTGCCCCAAAAGCCGCACACACTACCTGCAGGGCTCTGAGGGCCTTGTCTGCATAGAGAACTCCTCCGGACTTGTCCAAGACCCCCACTTCTCCCCTAGCCAACAGAACATTGGGGAAACGTTGTTTCAGCTCCTCAGCTGAAAGGCACTGGTGCTCCACGCCCTGTCTAGACAAAGTAGCCTGGATCGTTTTTAATTCTGAATTCTCCTTCATTCCCAGCAGCAGTAGCCCCGTCTGCCTGTAAAAAGAAAAGAAAGAAAGAAAGAAAGAAAGAAAGAAAGAAAGAAAGAAAAGAGAGAAAGAAAAGAAAGAAAGAAAGAGAAAGAAAGAAAGAAAGAAAGAGAAAGAAAGAAAGAAAGAAAGAAAGAAAGAAAGAAAGAAAGAGAAAGAAAGAAAGAAAGAAAGAAAGAAAGAAAGAAAGAAAGAAAAGGAAAAAAAAAAAAAAAAGGCACGTGGGTGAGGGTATGAGTCAGGGTCCTGGGCCCTTCTTTCTCATTCTTCAGCAAGGGTCCCATCAAGGAGGTCTCAGCCTCCTGTTCAAAGAACTGGTAAAGTCAGGGGCGCCTGGCTGGCTCAGTCAGCAGAGCACACAACTCTTGATGTCCGGAACGTAGGTTCAAGCCCCACACTGGGCGTGGAGCTTACTTAAAAAGATTTAAAAAATTAACAATAAAAAGATCGGGTAAAGTCATCTCAATGCTGTTGTTAGGGTCGAGGTCAGTATTCTTGAGCGGGCTGCCAGCCCATTCCTAAGTCTACCCTGGGCTCTCACTGTTGGTTTGCTTGTCCTTCCATAGGGCAGACATCTGAAATCCTCACCTGGAAAGGTGTTTCTTCCTCTTCCTTCCTCCCTCCTTTGATCCATTCACTATTGTGATCTGTATTCTTTTTAAGTTTGTTTATTTGTTTTGAGAGAGAGATTGAGAGTGTGAGTCGGGGGAGGGGCAGAGAGCCAGGGAGAGAGAATCCCAAGCAGGCTTAGTGCTGTCAGCGCAGAGCCCAGCTCGGGGGTCAAACTCACACACCGTGAGGTCATGACCTGAGCTGAAATCAAGAGTCCGATGCTTAACCCCACTGAGCCACCCACGTGCCCCTGATCTCTAGTCTCTTTGCCCCCACGCCACCCCCTGCTGTTTCTTTTCCTTTGTCCCTTTTCTTGTCATATGATGTATTGTCCCCTGCTGCGCTGGCCTGTGCTTGGTTCCTCCTTGGGGGCTGCCTGTCTTGTGGAAAGGATCCTAAATCGGGACACCTGGCTCTGGGTCCCGTCCTGGGACATCCCCGGGACCTTGCTCTTGTTACACACTCTTCCAGGCCCCACGTTCCTCTGGAACACGTGCCTGTTGGACCATCGGTGGTGCCACCCCAGGGTGGTACCGCCAGACCCTAGGGCATGTGAATGGCGTGGGCCATTTATTTAGTCATCACAGTGCCTAGGCGTTGCCACTCACATTTAGTGGGCAGGGGCCGGGGACGCTAAACCTGCAATGCTCAGGAAGATCCTACCCCAGTGCCAATAGCACCCTCCTGCAGAAACACCAGTAGATGGTCTCTTAGGGTTCCAGCAATTAATTCAGTGACTTTATGGTTTTGTCTCTCCCTATACGTCCTTTTATGCTTCTTACTCTCTGGGGGAGTGAAATCTGTTTCTCCTGAATACTTTCCTGTCTCTCTGTCACAAGAGACCAGAGCTCCCTTTTGGTGGAAACTGATCTAAACCATAGAAGGGTCACTTTGGACCTCGGGACTGTTGCTGTAGTCCCTTCTTGCTTTCAGCAGCCGCAGTGACCAGCATCAGCCTGGTACATCCCCCAGGTACTGTGTATAAAGCTCGTAATAGCCTATAATGGAGTCTCATGGATATTACATGCTTCCAAATCCCACATTATCTGGTTGGGGGGATTAAAGAGAAGATTGGGAGGGGGTAGGGACACAGCAGGCCCCAGGGCCGGTGTCAGTACACAGAGCCGCGCAGCGTGGCCAATCCATTGGCCACGGCCCCCGCCTACCCGGCATCCACCACTGGTGAGAAAGCAGTGAGAGCCTCTGCCTCTTCAAAGCTTAGCAGAGGAAAGATGCTGTCGAATCCCCACTCGTCAGCCGGGTCCTTTCCCCGTGGCCCCCAAAAGGACTTCAGATGGGTTCTCAGGGAATGAAAACTTGCCTGGCAGACTTCTCAGTGGAGAGGATAATTCAGAAGTCATGCAAGGATATGTTCTTGAGCCCTTTCTACCCTCTGGGGCTGTGGCTGGGGAGAATTCTGGGAAAGACCTGGCTGAACCCTCACCTCCGCGGTTACAATGTCAGATCCCTGGCTCAGAAATGTCAGAGCAACGTATTCCAACCCCTGCCTGCAACAGAGCAACCTCCGTCTCTCAGTCTCTCCCCGTCTCTCGGTCTCTCCCCGTAGACTGGGAGACTCAGTCACTTTCTTTCCTCCCTTCCTCTCTCCCACCCTCCCTCCCTTTCTTCCCTCTTTCTTCCCTTGAAGTAAGAAGCCCTCTTACAGGAATGTACTGTATGGGGAAAACAAACTCATGCCAAGACAACGGGCAAATCAGTCGAATTATGAAACGCTGAGTGATGTTCTAATTCCCAAGCCATCCTGCGGTGGATGAAGCGGGCGCTCCCGTCCCTAGGAGTAATCAGTGAGCTGATTCCGCCGGTGAGTGTAATTGTGCCAATTGTAATCATTTTGCTCCAGCTCTCTGCCCCTGTGGCATTTATTTCTTAGCCCAGATATTGATCTAACAGTGGGAAATTTTCCATCTGAATTTGTGATGCTGGACCCTCCCCTGGTCCGAAGATGCGTTTGGGAAATTCTCATTTTCCGTGGATCACAGCTGAGCTATTTGGCCTGAGGGAAACCGCGCACGGCTGGAGAAATGCCTCCGATTGGAGAGAGAGATTTTTGACCATTATGAGCAAATCGGAAATAAATGTAAAACACTGCCTGGAAATGCAAAGGCCTGTCATTATGGGAGATAGGTGAGAGGCTCCTGTGGGAAATGCTTAGAGAATTGGAAATCAGTCAGTCAAAACCAGGATCAGAGAATGGGCCTTTTCCCCCCAGTATGAAGATAGATGACTTCCATGGGCGGATTGAAAATCATTTAAATGCTTATTTTCTTAATGGCTTTTCCTAGATCCCAATAAACAGACCGGCTAGTTCTGCATCAATTTCTCACCCCTGTGCTCTGGGTCTCCCTGTGCTCTTTCTGCTCAGATCTAGGCTACAAAGTTAGGGGAGGGGAGGCATGAGAGGAGACAAGGCCGTCGCAAGGAAAAAAAAAAAAATTGTCCAGGAAATGCCTGGTCAGGGCTGGCCTAGAAAGAGAGCACCTTGCAGCGAGGCTGGGTTGTCAGGGAACCCTGGAAGGACTGCAGCTCCCAGCTCCCAGTACGCGGTCAGCTGAGTGCAGAGCGTGTGGTGTGAACGGGCGTCTTCCTCCAACCCCAGCCGGATCCAGCACTAGGAAGAGGTAATCGAAGAATCCTCCCAAGGGCCTTGTTGACTCCTCTGGCCGACTAAAGGCTCGGACACGATGTAAGGAGCTGGTGATAGGGGATTTCCATCCATTTCTATAGGAGGCCAGGGCGCCGGATGGAGCCAGCAGGAATCGGGAGGGGCAGGCAGCTCAGCCACCTCCCATCCCAGGCGCCCGTTTTCTCCTCTCGGGGGTTTAAAGTGCACGGCAAGCCAGCTCCCAGAGTCACCTTGGGTAGGGGACTCGGTAATGGCTGCTGTCTTTGTTGGTTTTGGAGGAGCTCTTGGCGTTTCATCATCCGCTCAGTGGGCCGAGGTGGAATTGGTTAACAAAGACTCTGCTCCAGGGAGGGGATGTGGCTGACAAGCCAGGCACTTCACAGACACAGGAAGCAGCAGCTGCGGAGGGGGCCACCAGGTTCTGCCAGCAGCTGTACTGCCTACGGCTGTGATCTTGTCTGATATTGTCAGCTAAGCGGGGGCAGCCTGGGTCAGGAGCTAGATATTAGGACTCAAAGGGAGAAGGCGGGGCAAGCAAGAGCTGGGCCCCAGAGCTGGGATTTGCTGGTGGTATCAGCGTCCTGGCTGTACCCGTCACAAAAGACTCGGACCTTGTGATCCGGCACCTGTGTCATTGTCTGTACCCAGAATATATGCAAATATCCTGAGCCCACCCGTGTTTAGTATGCCACTGTCACAGGAAGAGGCAGAACAGAATGAAAAGAATCGGACAACCACCTTCCCCGGCAACTCCTGAAGATGTTTGGTTGTTTGTTTGTTTGCTTTTTTCATCATTGTGCGGTGGCCTTAAGTAAATACATCTGTATCTGTCGGTTAGATCATGATGTTGTGCTGGTTCTCCGGGAAGAACCTCGGAGAATAAGAACCCCAGAGATGATGCGTCATTGTAGAAAACCAGAATTAAGAATAAAAGCGAAAAGAATTGGAACGGGAAGTATCTGTGCTGTGTTCCTAAAGAAAAGAACCAAAGCAATTAGCCTGCCCGAGTCAATCAGATTAGCCACAAGAAAGGACGTGATAATGATTCAAATAATAATAGCAACATACCTAGCACTCTGTAGAACTCGGAAGGTTTTCCAAAGCACATTCATTGTACTCTTTCTTTTTCATAACTGGGGATTCTAGGCATCAGAGTGGTCTTTTAAGAGGGGCTATCATACGTCCCTGTCTTTTTTTTTTTTATGTTTTTATTTATTTTTGAGAGAGAGCGCATGCACACGCACATGCGTGCAAGTGGGGGAGGGGCAGACAGCAAGGGAGACAGGATCTGAAGCAGGCTCTGCCCTGACAGCAGTGAGCCCGACGTGGGGCTCGAACTCGTGAACCGTGAGATCATGACCTGAGCCGAAGTCGGAAGCTCAACCAACTGAGCCACCCAGGTGCCCCAATATGTACCTGTCTTTAATTTTTTTAATGTTTATTTATTTTTGAGAGAGAGAGAGAAAAAGGGGGCGGGTAGGGACAGAGAGCAAGGGAGACACAGAATCCAAAGTAGGCTCCAGGTACTGAGCTGTCAGCACAGAGCCCGACGCGGGGCTCGAACTCACGGACAGCGAGATCGTGACCTGAGCCGAAGTGGGACACTCAACCGACTGAGCTGCCCAGGCGCCCCTGTCCCTATCTTTAAATAAACATTAGTAGTCTTTCCACCCAGGATGATTTAGACATGAATTTATTGGGACAGAGGGGATGGACAAAGTAACCAGTCTGTGGTATCTGCTGAGCCAGGGGCCAGCAGACCATGACCCGGGAACCAGATCAGGTCTACCACCTGTTTTTGTTTGTCACACAAGCCAAGATGATTTTTGTGGTTTTTTTTGTTTTTTTTTGTTTTTTTTTGGTGGTTGATTAAAAAAAAAAAAGAACATTTCATGACATGAAGAGAATATGAAATGTCAGTGTCCGTGAATAAAGTTTTATTGGCACCCAGCCACGCTCAGTTATTTACATATCATCTGTGGCTGCTTTCACACTACAATGGCAGGAGTTGGGTAATTGGCAGAGCTGAATAGTTACAACAGAGACCATATGGTCTGCAGAGCCTAAAATACTATGTGGCCATTTCCGGGAAAAGTTCGCCAAGCCCTATTCTAGACTAACTAGGAGTATAGTAATCCTGTGATTTGCACTAATAGGACCCTGACTGCTCAGTAACAAATCTCTCAAAGGGCTGCGGGGAGAAACAAATGAGTTAACCCGTGTTGAGTCCTTTTAAAACAGCCTTAGTTTCTTATCACAAGCATTAAATAGGTGATGATGGTGTCAATGATGACGAGGGACTTGTCAGGTACTACTCTAAGCCCTTCACATACGTATCCTCACAGCAGCCCCATGAAATAGATACCCCTACTTTACAGATGAGAAAACTGAGTCTCGTAGAGTTAAACGGCTTGCTGCAAACCATATAGCTAAATGTGTCGGAGCTGACGTGTAGAGCAGGTCGGCCTGGTCCCAAAGCCCTTCCAGATTCCTGCCAAGGAAAGGATTGTGAGATTATGAGACTCTCCTACCCAGCGGTTCCTTTCCCTCTCTCCAGCAGCGGTTTGTCCACGGTTGCTACGCCCCACGTGTCTCCTCCTGCCCTTCTTCCTGCCTTGTGCAATGCAGATAGGATACCGCTGACCCGGAAGAGGTCGTAGGAGCTGCCACTTATCAGAAGGTGCTAGGCGCTATGCCAAGTACTTCCTAAGAGTCTCGTTTCATCCCCACGAAGCTCTGTGAGGAAAAAATGAGGCACAGAGAGGTATAGAAATCTTTCCAATGTCACGCAGTCCGTAAGAGGTAGAGCACAAAGTCAAGTCCAAGCCTGTCTCCCGAACCATGTTCCCTCTGAAAGGTTCCAGACACTCTCGTAACATCACTCTCCCAACATCTTAGTTGCCTCCGTGTCTGCTGGGAAGAAGTGGTCCCTCCACGGCCTTGGTACTTCTTTTACTACCAGACTGTATTCACAGATGGCTGACAGAGAGGGGTCCCTTTGCCAGGCCACCCCTCAGCAAGACATGCTCCTTTATTTGGGTGCTGGGTGCATTAGCTGCCTCTGGAATAAATCTGTAATTAGCTGTCCTAGCCGTATTTGCATAATGGATTTCACTTTGTTCTTAAGTTAATGGTGTTTTTGCAACAGAACAGTAACCTCTTGGTTCCTGGCCATTAAAATAACTGCCACCCTGTAGGATAGAGCCGTGATTTTGTAGAAAGTTCAGTTAAGAGCCACAGAGAAGGTGGGAGGGGATGTGGGGTGGGTGGTTCAAGTTCTCTGCGCATGATGGGTTGTCTGCCTTCCTCCCCGTGGGTGTTTGAAAGGTCAGTGGAGGTTGGGTGGGGGGGCAACAGTGTCTTAAGGGTTAGAGAGCCACGGGAACAATCGAGATCTCCAGCAAGCAACGGGGCCTGAAGAGGAGGCCTATAGGAAGAGGCATTCAGAGAGAATGCATGGATTACAGGGGTCACTCTGGGGATGAGGATCCAGCATGAAGGGCTATGATATTAGCAGGAATATAAAGAATCCAGACAGGGGTCCCTGGGTGGTTCAGTCGGTTGAGCATTCAACTTCGGCTCAGGTCATGATCTCGCAGTTCACGGTTCGTGAGTTCCAGCCCCACGTAGGGCTCGCTGCTGTTAGCACTGAGCCTGCTTCAGATCCTCTGTTCCCCCTTTTTTTGCCCTTCCCCCACTAGTGCTTTCTCTCTCTCTCTCTCTCTCTCTCTCTCAGAAAAAAATAAACATTAAAAAAAAAAAAATCAAGACAGCAGCCTCCTCCTTGATTTCAATCTCTGCCCTAAAAGAATCTCAGATGGCTCCATGGAGCCAGCTCTGGAGATCTGCTCCCAGTGCCTTTTCAGCAGTCTTCCCAGTACAACCTCTGCCAGCCTCGAACACGTGTCTGACCCCAGTCCTGGAGCTCAGAGTGAGGCAGGAGCCAGCTGGCCCTGTGGGGCAATCGTCATGACAGTGGGCACAATACTTCCACGTGTCTGGCACTCCCCTGGGCCCTGTGTCCCTGCACCACATTTCAAGTGTTGATGGCGGTGCCCCCTCACAGACTCCAAGCACCCCCAGGCACTGGGCCCCACGATTCAAGGAGTTCTCCCACCCACACCCAAACCTGTGTAATTGGGTCCCAGCCTCATGCTCCAGCTGAGCCCATATCTGGTAGCACTCATCCATCATCTGGGTGTAGAAGTCTTCAGGATATGCCCTTCTGATTATCCGGCTCTGCCCATGGGAGCTTCCTCGGGAGTGCGGTAGAAAGAACTGGAGACGGAAAACAAGAGAGACAGCCAAAGCTGTTACCCCTTACGCTGCCCGCCCCTCATCCCCACCCCCTGGAGCCAGCTCGTCACGTTCAGATCTTTCCATTCAGTCTCCCTTCACGACCAAGTTACTGATTTAGCCATCGGCACAGAAGTTTTCAGTAGCACCAACTCAGCTTCCCTTTTGCTAACATTATTCACATCCCAAAGTCCCTTCGTTAGTTAGCCTTTGGTCATCTTGCTGCAACCCCACCCCACCTAGTCTCCTAGAGAAACAGAACCACAAAGAACCTTTGAGATCATTCCAGTCTAGCCCCCTTCATCTTACGGACAAGGAAGCAGATGCTATTTCTCTGTGGCTTCAGATCACTCGGGACAAGGGAGCCACCTTGGGATTTAGCAGAGGATGGAGAGTTTCCTGCAAGGTTAAACCAGGAATCCCTCAGGCTTTGAGAAAACTGATAGAGAAGCTGAAAAAGGTTTCTAACCAATCTAGCTCATTTACCAAGAAGGGTAAATCAAAACTCATCTGGATAGCTGTAGAGAGGATGGGAGGATAGAGGACTCTGGAAGGTGGGCTGGGTGGACCTGCCCAGGGAAGGACCCTGGAGACTCACAGGGCCCACCCACATGTGCCGTGGTCAGGGTACACTGCCCCACGTGGGGTCACCTTTTCCACAGGGAAAAATAAGGAGCAACAGAAGCGTCTGCTGGGTTCCAGCGTGAGAGGCCAGGAATACGCAGGGAAGAATCCTACCTCTTAGGCTGGCAAATCAGCTTTTGCCTCTGGGCAAAATTATTTTTACTTAAGGTTACCCAAAGCAGAACTGATTATTTTTCCGGGCCGGGTCAACCATTTTAAAAGGCACAGAAGAAACTGACTGGCAAGAAGGAAGAGAACAGGGCCTCGGACACTTCTCCGTCAAGGGCAGGAACCGGGAGGCAGTAAGAGGAGGCAATGAGCCTGGAAACCCAGTGTGGGTCTTAGGGACGGTGGAAGTTTCTTTGCGTTGTCAAGAAATACACTAGGCAGCAAAGCCGCAAACTGCACAGAATTTGACAATCAGACCTCACTCCAAAGTCTGCTGGCTCCGGAAACTTCTCTCTAGGGGAGGAGAGAGGGACCGTCCCTAAGGTCAGGAGTGCAGGGGGAACATAGTACCTGCTCCAGCAGGATGACCCTCTTCCTGCGTTTGGCCAGATGGTATGCCGTGAAGCAGCCCTGGATGCCTGCCCCGATCACAATGGCATCACAGAGATCTTTCTGAGCAGCCATAATGCCCACTTAGTCCTACAGCCACAAAGCCCGCACACAAAGAAGCCTCTGGGCTGAAGGAGGAGGAGTAGGGCAAAGTCCAGCCTGGCCAGCATTCCCACAATCCCCTGGGCTGCATCCTTCTCCCCACCCCTCCCTCCCCGCAAAACCTGGCATAGGGCTCAGTCCCCACCTCTCCTGCAGAGTGGAGCTGGGTAGTCTGATCTGAGGTTTAGCCCAGCTCAGCTGCCAGCCTCACCCTTGTATCCCTCTAGCTTTCTATTCTTGGCTCAATTATTGTCATGCAAATGGCTCCTTCCCATGCCACCTTCCTGTCTCATTATGATCTTTGTCTCGGGACATCGGCCCTGGAATTTCAATGCCTCCTAGACCGAGCTGGGCACCAGGAATGCTGCCTCCCCCTGCTGGCTTCCCTCCCTCCCGCCTGATTTCCTTTGGAGATTCTAGACGGCCAAGCTAAGAACTTGGCACTCTGCCCAGGGTAAGACCCACCTCCCCGGTGGGGTGCAAGGTCGGGGGTAGACGCAGGAAACAAAACGGGAGGGCAGTTTTGTGATTATGAAATTATTCTCAGCATGTCTTACTTTCACTTTTTACAAAGGAGAAGAAATTATCCGGAACAAATGGAAAGGACAGAGAGGTGGAGCTTTGTCCTGAGGCACAGAGAGGGGACCAGGCACCAGCCCGGGGCATGGAGGGGCCCTGTAGGGAACGCGCCCTCTGTGCCAGGCAGTGTGCTAAGTAAGTACTTTTACATGTATTCAGGACAGAGCTAGGATTTGTAGGGCCTGGTTCTTATACAATTTGGGGGTCTTCTTTAAGAAAAAGAAAGGAGGGGCGCCTGGGTGGCTCAGTTGATTAAGTGTCTGACTTTGACTCAGGTCATGATCTCGAAGTTTGTGAGTTCCGTCCCCGCATCAGGCTCTCTGCTGTCAGCACAGAGCCCACTTCTGATCCTCTGTCCCCCTCTTTTTCTGCCCCTCCCCTGCTCTCTCTCTCTCTGTCTCTCTCTCTCTCTCAAAAATAATAGAAGGAAGGAAGGCAAGGGAAGGGAGGGAAGGAAGGAAGAAAGAAGAGGAAGAGAAAAGAAAAGTCATGAATACAAAATTAGACGCCAGGACTAGGAAGAGACCATCCAGTTAAGGAGCCCCGTGGTTGAAGTGTCATTAGCTTCACGGTAAATCGGCCTCTGCAAGCATCTCCTTGTTTAACCCTTGCAGCCTTAGAAGGACACGTGGACACGTGTTTATCCCCACTTTGGGCACATTAAAGACGGTCCCAAATTCATGGTCACTCCTCCCATCAGAGGCTCTGTGACTGTGTGACCAATAGAGTAAGGCAGAAATGACACTGGGACACTTTCTAGCCCAGGCCTTAATAAGACACCGAGCGCTTCTTCTTCTTGTCCTGGAGACTCCCTCTTGGAGCTCTGAGCCACCATGTTAGAGGTCCAACCGCCCTGCGGGAAAGACCCTGCGGGGAGGCCCCGAGACTGCAGGGGAGCCAGACATAAGAGTGAAGCCATCTTGGGGCACCTGGGTGGCTCAGCCGGTTAAGCGTCTGACTTCAGCTCAGGATCTCACAGTTCGTGGGTTTGAGCCCCGCGTCAGGCTATGTGCTGACAGCTCAGAGCCTGGAGCCTGGTTCAGATTCTGTGTCTCCCTCCCTCTCTGCCCCCACCCCCAACTCACGCTCTCTCTCTCAAAAATAAATAAATGTTAAGAAAAAAAAAAAAGAGCGAAGCCATCTTGAATGTCCCCCTCCCCCAGCCCAGCCCAGCTGCCAGCTCAATACCGCTGAGTGACCCAACTAATGACACATGAAAGAGAATCACCCAGCCAAGCCCCATCTGAATTCCTGACCTACAAAATCGTGAGATAGAATAAAACAGTTGTTGTTTTAGCCACTAAGTTTTGGGGTAGCTTTTTATGCAGCCATGACTAAAACACCCCTTTTACAGCCAAAGACATTACGGCTTATGGAGGTTACGACTCACCCAAAGCCACATGCCTGGTAAACATAAGCACCGAGATGTGAACCTAGGGTCATCTGCTCCGGATCCTGTTCCTTTAACCACTGTGCTGTACTGGGGATTGGTCAGAACTCATAATGATGATTCTGATTTAAATAGTTGGCTGTTTCAGGGCACCTGGGAGGCTCAGTCGGTTAAGTGTCAGACTCTGGATCTTAGCTCAGGTCGTGGTCTCACGGTTCCTGAAACGGAGCCCCGCATTGAGCTCCATGCTGGCAGCACAGAGCCTGCTTGGGATTCTCTCTCTCCCTCTCCCTCTGCCCCTCCCCTGTGCACAAGAGCGCTCGCTCTCTCTCTCTCTCTCTCTCTCTCTCAAAATAAATAAACATACGTACATACATAAATAACAGTTTGCTGTTTCTTTCATGGCCATACTGTGAGTGGGAAAAAACACTGGACCAGGAGATCATGTGATCCCAGGTTGCTCCCGCCCCCAGCAAAGGATGCCCCAGAGTGGCCTTGGCAACCGGCTGTCCTCTCAGCCCAGCCCCTCCTTTACTAGGAAAATGGGGGTCCGGAAGAGGGGTACCATATGACTGCCTCTTTTTTTTCTTATGGAAAAAAAAAAACCACTCTAGAATCCAAAAGTCATCTCAATTCCACCCTCACCCCCAACCCCAACCCTCCTCACAGTTGGACGGCTCCCTTAAAGAATGGTAGACACAACGGGAAAAAGTGTACTATTTAAGTATGTAAAGACTTGATACAAATATATAAGGTCAGTCCCCAGATTTCTCTTGATAAGGTGTCAGAGGAGATGAACCGTCTACACACAAGGAGAAGCAGAAAATAAATCCTCCCATGGAAGTGTGCCCAGCCTCACTAGCAATGAAAGAGATAGGAATTTATTAACTTCAAGGTACGATTATGTGCCTATTAAATGAGCAACAATAAGTAACAATGACAAAATCTGATGTTGTCAGTGCCGTGGGGAAGGGGAGAGAATAGGGTGGCGACTCGGATTGTCTGGGCCTTCGGGAGAGTAAGGGGCAGCGTTCAGGGACAGTAGAATGGTTCAAACCCTCCAACCTAGAAATCTGACTTGGGGAACTATACCCCAAGGAAATATCCAAGGGAAGAAAAAGACATCTGCATGAAGACATTCATAGCCATGCTCTTACAATATAGAAAACTGGAGACAACCCAGCCACAGGGAATATCTGAGCAAATCTGGCGGGTTGACACAACGGAATACTATGGAGCGATTCAAAATGACAAGCTGAGGACTGTGGGCTACATCGAAACGTGCGTATGTATGAGATCATCCTAAGAAAAAGAACAGAGCACAAATACACACACTCGGATCGCAACCAGGAGTTATGTGTGTGCGTGTTATCAAAGATCTAAAGAGAATTCGGCACAGTAATTGAGATTAATGCTCATTAGTTTCCACGTCCTATCAAAATTGAGCTTCCATTCACAATTTGTAAAAGGAGAGGGAGGAATCCCCCGGGGAAGCAGATTCCTCAGATCTCCTCGGTCACTGGTTCCAGGGCTGGGGGAAGTTCTTTCTTTGTTCGAATCTCAGTTCTTCCTGCTGCCCACCCCCTCCCCCCTTCCCCAACCCTCTTATTGTTCGTTCTCCAGGGAAGCTACAAAGCGGCTCTGTGTCCCACCTCTCCTTTGTTTAACGTACTATCCCTTCAGAAATAAAATGACAATTCCATTCCCCCACCGTCACTTCACAAGGCTGCCCTGGATTCCTGGACGCAAGCATCCGCTTCTTGTTAAGAATTTCAAACAGCTCCTCCGAAAGCAGACACTGGCCGTGGCCCAACCTTGAAATGAAAAGGAAATCGGCTTCTGAAGTCTTCCCCTTCTCTCTCAGGGTTGCCCCGTCCTTGCGGCTGTCCTGACAGGGGCAGGCGGAGAGAAGAGATCCCCTCAAATTCCATTTTAACACCCATTTTGGATCGGAAGACTATTAAAGAAAGAGCCGGCAGCCCTACCCCACGCCCGGCTGTGTGTCAGCAATTGCGGCTCGTGTCCTGGGGCAGAGCCACCGAGGATGTGAGGCTGAACTGCTCATCTGATGGCTTGATTGACACTTCGCAGACGGGGGAGGGAGAGCCCAGCCAGGGAAGCAGCAGGCTGCACAGCTCAAAATAATGAGAGGACCCAAATCGGGAGAGAGCGTGGAATAAATAAGAGAGACCTAGGAGTTGGATGGCGAGGGAGAATCTTCTGTTCTCTTTCCTCTGCCCCTCTTTGCCAAGGAGCCGGAGCCTGGGGCAAGGAGGCAGGCAGGCAGACCGGGAAGTGGCCCCTCCAGACCCATCCTGCCAGCTGCCAGGGGTGTCCGGGGCCCTGAATGTGCAGAAGATGCCAGAGTGAGAAAACCAGGAGCCGCAGAACTGGATCTGTACATGGTCACCATACACACTGTGGCCCCGTTGCATGTCTCCGGTTTGACTCCCCATCGCTACCCCCCTTCCCCGCTCCCTTTGCCCCAGGTCAACCATCTGACTTCACTCACCTAGATTCTTGCATTAACCTCATCCCCGGGCTCCTGGTACCCCACCTTGCCCCTCTTAATCTAGCCCTCCACGCTCCCGCCAGAGTCCTCTCTCTAAACAGCAAGTTGAAAGGCCAGTCCCCTACTGAAAATTCTGTAACAGCCACCCATTTCCTATTACGATAAAATCTCTTGGCACACAAGGCACTTTGCGTTCTGGCCTCTGCTGGCTCCCGCAGCTCTAGCACGGGTCCCTTCTCACTGTGCTCTTCGGGGCCTGGCAAGGCTGAGCTGACAGAGCTTCCAGCATTCGCCGTGATCGTTCCAAATTCTCCGACACCCCCAAGCCAACTTGGACGTCCTCTCTCCTATACTCCCCTCTCTGTCTAGTCTCCGTGATAACAATGAGCCAAGTATGTTGTAATTGTTTGCGTGTCTGCCTTTCCCCCGAAGCTCCCGAAGAGGAAGGGGTCTGCTTTTGATTGTCATTTTCCACAGGTAATACACACATACGGAGCAACGGTTACATTGTTCAGCAGAGAACACTGTGAAGAGGGCGTCTCCTCACCACCCTACCCTCAGTCACTCTGTTCTCCTCATCCCATGCAGTACTGAGACGTTCGATGGGTGTGCAAACACATTTAAACTGCACGTTCTTGGGGTGCCTGGGTGGCTTGGTCGGTTAAGCGTCCGACTTCGGCTCAGGTCATGATCTCACGGTCCATGAGTTCAAGCCCCGCATCGGGCTCTGTGCTGACAGCTCAGAGCCTGGAGCCTGTTTCAGATTCATTGTCTCCCTCTCTCTCTGCCCCTCCCCTGTTCATGCTCTGTCTCTCTCTGTCTCAAAAATAAATAAACGTTAAAAAAAATTTTTTTTAAAAAAAAAGAAAGAAACTGCACGTTCTTTTTTTTTTTTTTTTTTAACTTCAGAAGTAGCACACTACACAGCACCTTGCTGTTTCCATTTCCTGTATCGTGGCTCCCACATGAGTCAGATGGAGCCGGAACATTATTCCTGATGGCCGCAGAGTATTCCGTGCACGGAGAAAGCATTTAGGACAGAGAAGACACCCATGCATATTTTTTTTAATGTTTATTTTTGAGAAAGAGAGAGAGAGAAAGAGCGCGAGCATGAGCACATGGGGGAGGGGCAGAGAGAGACGGAGACAGAATCTGAAGCGGGCTCCGGGCTCTGAGCTGTCAGCACAGAGCCCGATGTGGGGCTCGAATTCATGAACCACAAGATCATGACCTGAGCCGAGGTCGGAGGCTTAACCGACTGAGCCACCCCGGCGCCCCGGCACCCATACACGTTTGCTGAAAGTATGGTAGGTTTTTCTGGCTGCCATAGGCACCTGGACTTGCGCGGCTCGCCAGCCATCTGGTATTGGGTGTTCGGGGTGGGGAGGTCTCATCAAGGCTGGCCTGGAGAGGTTTATCAAAGGCTGACAGAGCCCATCTTCAGGCCTGTAGGTAGAGGGGATACAACACCAGAGACCCTGGCTTCTCCTTCCTGCCATCCTTTTGTGTTTGCATTTGTCAAGTGGCAGATATTACAGTCAACTCTGCATCCCCAAGATACAAGCATCCCATTGCTATGCAGTCTCCGGGTAAGGAAGAAAGTCCTGTGAGTAAAAAACTAAATCACTACTTAGCTTGGGAAGGAAGCATCCACCTCAGACCCTACTAGGACAAAGGGAAATGCAGTAAAAATGAGGGGAAAGAGGGGCGCCTGGGTGGCTCGGTCAGTTAGGCATCCGACTTCGGCTCAGGTCATGATCTCACGGTCCGTGAGTTCGAGCCCCGCGTTGGGCTCTGTGCTGACCGCTCAGAGCCTGGAGCCTGTTTCAGATTCTGTGTCTCCCTCTCTCTCTGCCCCTCCCCTGTTCATGCTCTGTCTCAAAAATAAATAAACGTTAAAAAAAAAAATTTTTTTTTAATGAGGGGAAAGAAGCATTGTCATTGTCCTAAGGGAAAACTTCTCTGAAGATGAACACTGCAATCTTCTTTTTTCTTTTACTTAATAAAGTTTTATTTTCCAAAGTGGACAGTTGGCAGGATCTGTTCATGAATCTTCACCAGCAGCTGGCACATCTCCACCCTTGCTGTTTCTGGTGTAAGTGACTTGAGCTCTGGGCTTTGAAACCAGGGACGCCTGGGTGGCTCAGTCGGTTAAGCATCCAACTTCGGCTCAGGTCATGATCTTATGGTTCGTGAACTCGAGCCCCGCGTTGGGCTCTGTGCTGACAGCTCAGAGCCTACTTCGGATCCTCTGTCTCCCTCTCTCTCTGCCCCCCACCCCACTCTTGCACATGCATGCACACTCTCTCTCTCAAAAATAAACATTAATAAAAAAAACGAGTCCTTTACCAAGGAGCTCCTGAAGGGCAACCCTGGCCAGGGACCAGCACCCCCGCCCCCCTGAGTCTTCAGTCTCTCAGAGACAACAGCTGGAGCTACAAGCTTATAGGTGGGAACTTCCTTAGAGTTTGTATATGTCATTTGTCAAATGAGATCAGGTTATCGAGCTTGTCCTGAACTATGCCTTTGGACCACTTCTCCTTTCTGGCCTTGCCCCCAGATTCGCTCACTGGGTCTTTGTCTTTTTTGGACAACTTTCCAGCATCTTTTTCTTGTCGTCCTTGGGCAGCACTGAGAAGCTTAGAGAGTACCATCACCCCTGCAGCCTCGCTAAGATGTCAGACAAAAAGCAAATCCTCGGATCTTCTCTCTCTTTTTTTTTTTTTTTTATTTTTTATTTCTTTTGAGAGGGAGAGAGCTGGGGAGGGGCAGAGAGACAGGGAAGGAGAGAGGAAATCCCAAGCAAGCTCTGCACCCTCAGTGCAGAGCCCGATGTGGGGCTCAGACTCACGAACTGTGAGATCCTGACCTGAGCCGAGATGAAGAGTGGGACACTTAACCAACTGAGCCACTCAGGCGCCCCAAATACTGGAATCTTCTCAATCTTGTTTCGAAGTCTTGCTATCCCAGCTATACACAAATATGTGTGCACATGTGCACACCCATCTGACGCTGGTGCTCTGGGACATACCGAGGTGCTCCTTAAGGAGGCATCTTGATACCTGTGCATGTCTGCGTGGGTGTACGTCCACCACTGTGCTTTTGGAGAGGTCCCACTAAAACTTAGTAGACGTTAGGGGAAAATAGCAAATCAAAGAGTGCTGAGAATTGGCGTCCCCGTTCTGCCCCTTGGCGGTGAGGGTGTGTTTAGGACGGAAACAACATGTGAGACATCTGTCAGGAGCCTCTCCTCCCTTTTCTGGAGGGACTCTTCCATGGCTTTACCATGCTTCCTAGCCTGGCTCTCAGGACACCCTGGGATTGGAATTTGCAGTGAGAAATGGGGGCAGGAAGAGTCAGGTGGCCTTCACATGGATTGGGCTGGTTTAACGTGACAAATAGCAACCCAAATTCACTAGCACGCAGGAAGACCAGCTCCAGGGATTCAGTGCTCTAATATTCCCCCGTTTTCAAGGAGCTATGGTCTTTCCCTCTCCTACCTGGGCAGCCTGATGTTGCTGTGCATTAGGGAATGTGGAGCTCGGGTCCCCCCAACACTATCCTGCCAAACGTAAGGTCAACGGAGGCAGAGAATCAGAGGGAAGCCTGAGGGAAAGGAGGAAAGGGAAGGGGAGGGAAATTCTAGATAGCAACTCCTATATCATCTGCGCTCCCCATCTCCCACTAGTTGCCTCCAGGCTGGCCTCCAAAGCCAGTCTGGCCCAAATCCTGAGTCTTAATGTCTGTAAGACTCATCTCCCTTACTCGGCTTTTCTCTCAGGTTCTTATTCTACTCTTTTTTTCTGTTTCTGCCTTGGGCCTCCTTCCTGTCCTTGAAATCAAGACAGAGGGGTATGAGGGAGGGCCTTTGCAGAGAAATAGTAGGCTACCAGGACCTGGCTGGGGGAGAGGCCTCGAGGCAGTAGAAGGGGGAGGGGAGCCTAAGGGAGGAGGGAATCTCAGGCACCAAAGCCACAAAGCTCTGCTTCCTAGTGGGAGCCTTAGTCCTCTTTTTCCTAATCGAGTATTTTATGGAACGTGTAAGCCCACTGGGGCCGGAAAGACATCACAGCGCTGTACACCTCCCTCCTCTCTCCTATGGCTGCTGATTTAGACAGGATATTCATGCTTGGGATTCACTGGCCTCTTGAATCTGTGGACAAGCGGCTTCCATCAGGTCTGGAAAGCGCTCAGCCATTATCTCTTCTCAAATATTTGCCTCTCCCCTATTTGTTCTTTTCTGTTCTTCTGGGATGCTAATTAAACATATACTAGGCCTCTGGCCACTGTATCTACTGTCTTCTCCATCCCACTCCCCTTTTTGTCTCCACACTGCATGCTGGGTAACTCCTCACTGTTATCCTCTACTTTGCTAATTCTCTGTTCTACTGCATCGTGGCCGCTTTTAAATTAATGCGTTGGATTTTAACTGCAGTTGCTATTTTTTTTTCATTTTCGCTTAGAATTGATATTTGGGTTTTTTTAAGTCTATTTTGTTCCCTTGTGTAATTTTTTATTCTATGTAAGTATTTTCAAGCTTGTCCTTTATTTCTCTGACCACAATAAGCATGGTTGTTCTATAGTCCATGTCCGATCGGTCTAACGTGTGAAGTCTTCTCAGGTATTTTTCATTTATCTCTTGCCTCTACGAGAAACGTGAAACCTTATTTTCTTCTAAGCTTGTCTATCTTTAACCATGTTCTGGTAACTGCATTTGAACAAATTATTGCTTATTGCACATTAATTTATTACGTGTTCTTCCAAATAGATAGGAATACTCAGAATACAAAGGGGCTTTCCTCTGGAGAAGATTGTGCTTACTTCCATCAGATACAAGGGGCACCACCAGTCCCAAGCTATCTAAATGGAGTGCCTGGTCTGAGGTCCTCTGGATCATGCAGGAGTCCTTTGGGGTCTCAGTGGATTGAGGGGAAGATGCTCTATGAGATTCCCCACCACATGGAGACACTGAGCAAGGGCTTCTAACCCACTCACTCTCCCAGGTGATCAAAATGAAAGTTCAGATTTACTAGGATTGACAGATGCTCTCTTCCATGTTGGCCTCTTAATTCCTTGGTATTTTATCAACCCATTGGAGCTTTTAAGATATTTTTGATATCTTATCTAGCCCTTTTAGTTGATTTCACTGGGATAGTCGGTCCAAATAATTCAGCCTCACATTACCAGGTTTCCAACCTCAGTTGCAATCAGATTACTGGTACCCAACATACATCGGCTCTCCAGTACCTCCTCCATTTACACTCCCCTGTTCCCTCCTCCTTGGATACAAAGAGTGACTACCTCCCCCAGAGGGCAGCAAGAGTGAGAATTTCATAACAGCTACCAGAGAACCAGATTTAGGGGTGAACCAGCCAGACTTTGGCTGAAGGGCCGGTGTACATGTGACCCTAAAGCATCATCGTGAATCGGAATAAGATAGAATTTGGGGGCCCAGGTGGCTTCAAGGGAATCCCCATACTTGTTTGAAAGGAGGACTATTTTCATAAGATACAGGTGTAGGCTATGACCTCCAAAGTTAACGGCCTTCAGCTGAAAGCGGGTCCTGCTTACGAACAAGCTTTTGTTTTAAAGAATGAAGCATGCAATTGCCTATCAGGGCTGCATTGCTCAGAACAATAGAGAAACGTGGTCCTCTGTTCATCCTTCTTCTTTGTAGTGCCTAACCTCTTTAAATCAAATGTTGAACAAATATTTAAAGAAAATCAGTTTCTCTCTCTAAGTACAGCGAGAAACTGGCAACACAAGTTGCCTCTGGGGAGTGAAGCTGGGTGGAATCTTGTTACAGAAAAAGGCTTAGAAGAAAATGCTGTACAGGTAATTGCTGTCCTGAGGGGGCTCAGGGCATTGTCAGCATCCTGCTTGCATCGAAGCTCCCAACCGCAATCAGCGTTTGGCCAGGGTAGGATCAAAATCCACAGAAAGGCCAGGGAACAGGTGAAAGGTGGTAGGCAGCATCTGGAATTTAGGGAGCATAAAAGGGGTGAGATTGTAGAGCCCACGCTGGGTCCCATCTCTGAGCAGGGTTCTCATACAGAACTTTGGAAGGATCCATGCCGAGCTCACAGTAGCTTGGCATCAGCCAACTGTTCCTTCTTCCTGCCTCGTCCTTGGCAGCCCTCTCTCTGTCTCTCTCTGTCTCTCTCCGTGTCTCTCCAACCCCCACCCCTCTCTCCCTCTCTCTGCCTTTCTCCCTCTCTCTCTACCGCTCTCATACTTGTCCACCTTTATTTTCTTAGTACTTAGAGGAGCAGAAGAAAGAAGGCTTAGAAAACATTTTGGGAGGAGTCCAGCTGTGTTTGGAACAGACTATCAGAGCTCCTTGCCCAGAATTCTGGAACGAAAGGAAAAAGCCAAGGTTTGTGGAATGGGCTGGGGAAGGTCTGCCTGGAACCCATCCAAAAGGCTTCCTGGACAACCCTGGTCCTTGTCATTGCCCCTCAATAATAACCCCTCGCCACATTGCATAAGCTTATCAAAAGTTTCATGACGCCCACTTTATAGATATTCAACCTTCACAACAGCCCCGCGAGGTAGGCAGGGAAGGCATTTTTACCCCCATTTTGCAGACAAGGAAACTGGTAGCTAGTAGGTGACAGAGGCAGCATCCCAACCCCCACCCAGGACTTCAGGCCCCAAGCCTTTCTCCCCATCCAGAGACAGGTCCAATGCTCTCATCCCAGAGCATCCTGCGTCCCGGGCTCAGTGCTTCTCTGAAGAAGGGCAAGGAGGTGGCTCATTCCATGCTGCAAATCACAGCATTCCCTACCCCTCCCCTGCAAAGAAAGAGAAGGAACATGACCCCCAATGGGAAGAAATTCTAAAGCAGCCCCTAGGGACCTCTGGAGAAGCTGTTTGATTTATTTCGGTCCCTGCTGGTATTCTGTGCCACATTTATAAACGTCAGCGCCGGAAATGAAGTTCCCACTGCCCTGGCAGCTGCTGGTTGCTGCTGTTGCTCACTAAGGGTTCAGATAAAGTGTTCCCCCCTCCCCTTGATTGATAGAGAGCTGAGAATAAAAGAAAAATAAAAGCCCCCTGGAGCATTGATGGAAGGGAGGGGGCAGCTTCTCAGGAAGAGAAAGGGAAGTGATCTAGAAAAGGCTGATATTAGTGGAACAGAGAGGGTGTGTGCACGTGTGTGTGTGCGTGTGTGTATGAGGAAGGGAGAGAGAGAGAGAATAAGGAAAAGATCCAGTTTTTAAGGCCACGTGGAAAATAAATACTTTCTGCTCATGTAGAGAGAGGAAAAGTAGTGAAATCGCAGTTTGTTTCAGGGGCTCTGACACAAGATGGAAGAAAGGTGGTCTTTGTAACCTCTGGGTTTCTACTCTTCCCTGAGCGGAATTTGCTAACTTCTAGGGTCTGGGCCAGAGAAAGAGAGTGGCAGAGACTGAGAGAAGAGAGTGGGAACAAAATAAAAGGTACAAGATTCCCAAAGGACCACAGAGATCCAAGGCTTTGTTGTTATTAACCGAACCAGTGGCTGAGATTGAAGCACCCCTGCTGGCAGCGGGCTGTGGTTCCGTAGATACTGGTGTGCACACTTTTGCAATAACGCCTTCTCTTGCGGGTCTCCTAAATCCGTGATGCTTTCTGGTCTCTGAGAAGTGCTGGTCGGGACCAATTCCACCAGTCCTGGCAGAGCACCTAAGGGACTCAGCAGTTAACCAAGGGATGGCCTCAGTGATCCCCAAAGCAGCAAGACCTTTAAAAGTCACTTTTAATCAGATTGTTTTGTATCTTCATGTTAACACATACTAAGTCAAATCTTCCCAAATGACTATCGTTCTCTTCAAAGTCACCCACTTGAGGGGCGCCTGGGTGGCTCAGTCGGTTAAGCGTCTGACTTCGGCTCAGGTCATGATCTCGTGGTCCGTGAGTTCGAGCCCCGCGTCAGGCTCTGTGCTGACCGCTCAGAGCCTGGAGCCTGTTTCAGATTCTGTGTCTCCCTCTCTCTCTGACCCTCCCCCGTTCATGCTCTGTCTCTCTCTGTCTCAAAAATAAATAAACGTTAAAAAAAAAAAAAACAAAACAAAACAAAGTCACCCACTTGAGAGGTCTTGTAGTTAACCCACTGACACTCGCTATGTGGCATAAATCATCCTGGAGGGCAATTTGATAAATACTTCATGGCCAGTTTATAACCCAGGCAATAAAATGTCATATTGCTTGATAGAGATTCCTTCCTCTGCCTTAAGGTGTTTATCACACCTGTTTCCTGGTAACGTTTGGCTCCTTCCAAGCACCATATCCTCCATCATGCTGCTAGCTCAGAGTGGTGTGAACCCGCCCTTGGAGGACACGACAATTCACCGAGGGGGTGGAGATATAACTGTTAGCATAAGAGAGAAACACACAAGAGGGAGAATAGTGACATTAATGTGATGGGTATCTGGGTGGGGTTTTGTTTCTTTTCAGTTTCCTTATACGGATAGAAATGTTTCTGTGTTTTAAAGAGCGTGACGTAAACAAAATGGGATATATTTATACAATGGAATATCATTCAGCCTTAAAAAAGAAGGCAATTCTGGGGCGCCTGGGTGGCGCAGTTGGTTAAGCGTCCGACTTCAGCCAGGTCACGATCTCGCGGTCCGTGAGTTCGAGCCCCGCGTCGGGCTCTGGGCTGACAGCTCAGAGCCTGGAGCCTGTTTCGGATTCTGTGTCTCCCTCTCTCTCTGCCCCTCCCCCGTTCATGCTCTGTCTCTCTCTGTCCCAAAAATAAATAAATGTTGAAAAAAAAAAAAAGAAGGCAATTCTGACACATGCTATAACACGGGTGAACCTCGAAAACATTGTGCTGAGTGAAATAAGCCAGTCGCTTGGGGCGCCTGAGTGGCTCAGTTGGTTGAGCATCCAATTTTGGCTCAGGTCATGATCTTGAAGCTCAGGAGTTTGAGCCCCACATCAGGCTCTCTGCTGTCAGTGTGGAGCCCACTTCGGATCCTCTGTCCCCCTCTCCCTCTGCTCCTACCCTGCACACTCTCTCTGTCGCTCTCAAAATAAATACACTTAGGGGCGCCTGGGTGGCTCAGTCGGTTGAGCATCAAACTTCAGCTCAGGTCATGATCTCACAGTTCATGGGTTCGAGCCCCGCGTCGGGTTCTGCGCTGACAGCTCGGAGCCTGGAGCCTGCTTCCGATTCTGTGTCTCCCTCTCTCTCTGCCCCTCCTATGCTTGTGCTCTGTCTCTCAAAAATAAATAAACATTTTTAAAAATACACTTAAAAAAAAAAGCCAGTCACAAAAAGGATAAATACTATATGATTCCACTTATACAAGGTACCTAGAGTAGTCAAGTTCATAGAGACAGAAAATAGGTTGACAGTTGCCAGGGGCTAAGAGAATGGAGTGTGGGAATCAGTGCTTAATGGGTACAGAATTTCAGTTTGGAAATGAAAAAGTTGTGGAGACGGCCAGTTCTGATGGTTACACACCAATGTGAACGCGCTTAACACCACTGAACTGTACCCTTAAAAAGTGGTTAAAATGGGGGGCACCTGGGTGGCTCAGTGGGTTAAGCATCTGACTCTAGATTTCAGCTCGGATCATGATCTCACGGTTCGTGGGTTTGAGCCCCACACCGGGCTGTGCACTGACAGTGCAGAGTCTGCTTGGGATTCTCACCCTCTCCCTCTCTCTCTGTTCCTCCCCTGCTTGTGCTCTCTCTCTCTCTCAAAATAAAGAAGTTTTTTAAAATTTTTTTAATGTTTATTTATTATTGAGAGACAGAGCGCCAACAGGGGCGGGGCAGAGAGAGAGGCAGACACGGAATCGGAAGCAGGCTCCAGGCTCCCAGCTGTCAGCACAGAGCCCGACGCGGGGCTCGAACTCACAAACCATGAGATCGTGACCTGAGCCGAAGTCGGATGCTTAACCGACGGAGCCACCCAGGCGCCCCAAAATAAATAAGTTTTTAAAAAGTGGTTAAGGGGCGCCTGGGTGGCGCAGTCGATTAAGCGTCCGACTTCAGCCAGGTCACGATCTCGCGGTCCGTGAGTTCGAGCCCTGCGTCAGGCTCTGGGCTGATGGCTCGGAGCCTGAGCCTGTTTCTGATTCTGTGTCTCCCTCTCTCTCTGCCCCTCCCCCGTTCATGCTCTGTCTCTCTCTGTCCCCAAAATAAATAAACGTTGAAAAAAAAATTTTTTAAATAAATAAATAAATAAATAAAAAGTGGTTAAAATGGTAAATTTTAGGTTATGTGAATTTTACCACCAAAAAAAAAGCATGGATAACAAAATCAAATCTAGTCTCAAAAGGTGAGGATTTGCTATCACTGATGCTATTCAAAAGAATGTGCTGGGCCAACGACCAGAGAGAAAGGCCCAAAATATTCTTTTCTCTGGATCAAAACAGCACTGGGGGTCAGGCAGGTTGCTGTCACTCCTGCTGTGAACCGGTTCCAGGGAGGAACCACACTTCCTACAGGGCTTCTGTCCTCACACCTCCTATACAGTTGTGAACCTGCCGGGGCAGAACCATTCTCCCAGCCCTGGAATGTTCCACAGCACAACCTGGGTCTCCCTGACCCAGCCCGCGGGGCCTGGCCGGATCCCCTGGCAGCACAAACAAGTCATGGTTCTGCTGGCCAGGCGGCTGCTGAGGTGGCTTTTTAATCCCCCAGCCGTGCCTTCCTAGTGATTGCTTTTATTAGGAAATGTAATGAAAAAGACTATATGAAGCCCCTGCCAGAAAAAAAAAAAAAAAAAAAAAAAAGCTAATAAGATTTTGCACCAAGTGTGGCGAGAAAAGAAAGGGGGGAAAAAGCACATTAGGAGTCAGATAATGAGATAAATGAAAGACCGCAGGGAAGATCATTTTTGCAGACTTGCCGGATGGTTGTAAAAATTTTAATTTGCTGAATTCTCTTTTTTCGTCGTCTCTGACTCTCCCCATCTCTCTCAGTGGCTTTCCGACGCCCCGAATCTTGTCCCTGTCTTTCTCTCTTCGCGTCTCCCTCTCTTCTGTGGTTGCTCCCCCTCTGCTTCAGCTCTGGCTTTGTGGGTGCGCGTGCATGTGCACGTGCGTGGGTTTCCTTTCACCTCTCGGGACTTGGGCAGGAGGCTGGCACCTTGGGCAGCGAGTCAGGAGGAGCGAGAGGACAAAGGACTGCAGCTCCCCACCCCCCCTTCTGGGAGCTGCTGTGATTCGGCTGAAGGGAGAGAAAGAGGGAGAGATCAAGGGAAGAAGGAGGAGAAAAACGGGACTGCAGAGGAAGGACAGGAGATCAAAGAGCAGAGAAGTAAGGAGGAAGAGAAAGCCCCCGCTGCTCCCGCAAATCGATTCTCGGCAATGCCCGCCTTCCCGTCTGTGCTCCGAGCCGCTGAGCAGAATGCCACCACCGTGGGATGCCAGGCCTGAACAGAAGGGCTCTGGGGCACGGGGCAGGCGCAAGGGCCAGGCTGCTAGGGACCACTGGGCCTGCCTTGCCCTGTGGGGAGAGGTCTCGCTTCCCCAGGACGCCCCCTCTCACACATCCAGGCTTTGAGGAGGTCCCCTCCAAAATCGGGCTCTGGTCCTTGCTTTGGCCGACTCCTTCCCCCTGTCCCACACTCGGGAATTCTCCTGCGTTTCTTTGCTCCTCTGCAGAAATCCCAGTCCACGCTGCAGTTGGAGGGCTGGAGAGTGGACACGATGAATAGCTTCCCCAGGGGGAGGAGGAGCCTGAGAAAGTACGGGAATGAATGGCTCAGGGTGGAGACACATTGTCAGTTATTAGGAAAATCTCTCTCGCTCTTCCATCCCTTGTTCCTTCCCCAGTGGGGACGATGTGCTCTGCTTCCTCCCAGGGAAGACTTCTCTCTCTGTGCTCTGCCTCCAGCAAAAGTGTGCTGTCGGCTACCTAGGGGATGGGCGTTTCCTCCAGCGGCCACTGCAGAAAAGAGAGCCGTGAAAATCGGCAAGTCGCAAGTCCTGGGAAGGAGAGGACCTCTCAGAAGGGGGTGTGGGGACCCTGGCAGTGGGGCCCCAAGCTGGCGGGACAGAGTAGTGATAGGCAGTCCCAAGAGGGAGGATGGAATTGGCTCAAGGTCAGTGGAGGGGCGGTGGGGGTGGGGGGGGGGAAACGGATTGCAACTTGACTGTGGAGTGAAATAAGCTGGGAGTAAAAGCAAATGCACATGGTGTTTCCTACGCTCCTCACCACAGTCCTGTGAAGTTGGTACTATTGTTAACATCTCCATTTTATACATGGGGAAACTGAGGCATGGTGCGAGGTTAACCACTTCTTTCTACTTCCCCTCCAGAACAGGAGACAAGTTTGGCAAAGTATCGGAGACTACGTAAGAGGGAGAAGAGCACTGTGGTTGAGCACGTGAACTTTTGGGCCAGACAGCCCCAAACGGACTAGCAGTGGGACCTTGGATGAGATCCTTAGAACTTAAGGTCACCCCTCAGAGCAACGTGAAGAAAACTGAAAGCATGTCAGTTACACATGGACACAGTGCCTGGCCTCTGAGCTCAGTCAGTGTCAGCGCTTAATGTCGTTACTCCCTACTACCCAGTGCTTGGCAGCTGACAAGCCTCAGCTTTCCCTCTCTGGTCTCCCACTGGAGGGGGAAATGCTGGAGATGGGTCCTCCCCCGGATCAACTTCTTAGGGGCGCACAGTCCTGCAGACAGGCCTCAAAGAGCTTCAGCACCCACAGCACAGCCCCTCACCCCAGAGCCTCCCTCCCCTGCTCTGATCCGGTGATCCCAGGGGTTCCCAGGCCTCGGGAGCACCCCCCAGTACTGTGACTCAGTGAATTGTTCAGGGAATGTGTCGCCCTCCTTCCCTGCCTCCTTCCCTCCCCTGGCCCCTGCTTTTCTCTTGATGGAGAAGGCACAAATTAGGCAGAAAGAAAAATGTTGACAGTTCCCAGCCCTCCCTTGCTGGGGATAAAGAGAAATACGTTAACCGTTGAAGCTTTAGGCGGATCAAACACAGTTTGTGAGTTGCTTCAAATGTATTATTCATCTCACCAATGAGATGCAGTCTTGGGCTTTCTCTTGTCGCCCCATCAAGAGGAAACCTCGGCCACTGGGGAGATGCTGGGCTCCAGAGAGGAGGGGGCACCTTCAGAATGCCATCTTTTCAGCATTAAATCAGTCAGTGGGTCTCCAGTCCTTCTTGTTCCTCTTGAAGCTTTCCGAATAGTATGGGTCAACTTAACCAGAGTCTAAGGGTGCAAAATCTGCAGGTAAGACCCACAGAATTGGGCACAACAAACACGTGGAATCAAAGAGTAACTGTGACACTCAGAGGCAGGAGCTGGAGATGTGTGACCCTGGAAGGTCCTCCATGTGCCACTTGAACTTGAGGGATGTAACTGTCATGGGCTGGAAGAGCTCTAAGAGAAGGCATCGCAGCCATGCCATGAGCTCTAAGACACACTGCACTCCCCCTATAGTTGGATGCCTGGAGGAAGGATCTGGATTCAGACACATCTCTTAGGCTTGTGATTTGGACAGGTGGACGCCCCTGAGGGTTCTACCTTCTTTCCTTGCCCCTCCTCCTTTCCCCTTTGGCCACTGAGGTCCCCTGCGGGCTCCTGCCCACCTCCCACGGTTCTGAGGCACCAGAGCAAGCTTCGCAAATCACACACTGCCCCTTCCTAAGCTTCACCCAGAGAAGAAACCACCCCGGCGTCCCATGATCTTGCCCCACTATCTCACAAGCCTTTCATTTGTGCTGTGCTGAGCATATCAGTGGGAAGTGGGGATAGGGAGTGGGCACTGCTGGTGGAATGGGATGTTAGAACAATCCAGAAGGAAGGGATTTTGACATGATGTATCAAAAAGCCTTAGAGTGTACATTCTCTTTGACCCAGCAATTCCATCTCTTAGAAAATGCTCCAAGGAGGGGCACCTGTGTGGCTCAGTCAGTTAAGCCTCCGACTTCAGCTCAGGTCATGATCTCACTGTTCCAGCCCCGCACTGGGCTCCATGCTGACAGCTCAGAGCCTGGAGCCTGCTTCAGATTCTGTGTCTCCCTCTCCATCTGCCCGTACCCTACTTGTGCTCTCTCTCTCTCCCTCTCTCAAAAATAAACATTGAAAAAAAATTTATAAAAAAAGCTGAAGGGGGCGCCTGGGTGGCGCAGTCGGTTAAGTGTCCGACTTCAGCCAGGTCATGATCTCGCGGTCCGTGAGTTCGAGCCCCACGTCGGGCTCTGGGCTGATGGCTCAGAGCCTGGAGCCTGTTTCCGATTCTGTGTCTCCTTCTCTCTCTGCCCCTCGCCCGTTCATGCTCTGTCTCTCCCTGTCCCCAAAATAAATAAACGTTGATGGGGCGCCTGGGTGGCGCAGTCGGTTAAGCGTCCGACTTCAGCCAGGTCACGATCTCGCGGTCCGTGAGTTCGAGCCCCGCGTCAGGCTCTGGGCTGATGGCTCAGAGCCTGGAGCCTGTTTCCGATTCTGTGTCTCCCTCTCTCTCTGCCCCTCCCCCATTCATGCTCTGTCTCTCTCTGTCCCCCCAAAAAATAAATAAAAGTTGAAAAAAAAAACTTTAAAAATAAATAAATAAATAAATAAACGTTGAAAAAAAATTTTTTTTAAGTTAAAAAAAAAAAAAGATGGGGCGCTTGGGTGGCTCAGTCGGTTGAGCGTCCGACTTCAGCTCAGGTCATGATCTCACCATTTGTGAGTTCGAGCCCCGCGTAGGGCTCTGTGCTGACAGCTCAGAGCCTGGACCCTGCTTTGGATTCTGCGTCTCCCTCTCTCTCTGCTCCTTCCCCACTCACTCTCTGTCTCTCTGTCTCTCTCTCTCTCTCAAAAATAAATAAACATTTAAAAATTAAAAAAAAAAAGACACTGCTCCAAGGAAACACTGGACAAGTGTGTAAAACTGTATAAAAATGGGGCACCTGTGTGGCTCAGTTGGTTAAGCGTCCGACTTCGGCTCAAGTCACCATCTCACAGTTCGTGGGTTCAAGCCCTGCGCTGACCTCTATGCTGCTGGCTCAGAGCCTGGAGCCTGCTTTGGATTCTGTGTCTCCCTCTCTCTCTGCCCCTCCCCTGCTCGTGCTCATCTCTGTCTCTCAAAAATAAATGTTAAAAAAATTTTTTTAAATAAAAATTTAAAAACTACAAAAATGTCCATCCCAGCTTTGTTGATAATGGCAAACCCATCCTAAAACCACAGTCATAAAGGATTGGTCACATAGTAGCCTTCTGATGCAGTCATTGAAAATCAGATTCTGCAATATGGGGTGGGCGGAGTCATATACGAATATATTTTCATTCCAAAACAATTTTCAGATAATAGAGGTAGAGCACCCGCCCCCCACCGAATCCTAACCCAATCCCATTCCTCTCCTCAAAGTACTCATTATTAGCAGTTTAGCATGTATCCTCCCTCTCAGGCTGTTATTTTGAAGAATTGTATTTAATGTAAACAAATAAATAACTCAGGTTATGCAAATTTGTAACTAGAGATGTGTGTATGCAAAGAGAAAAGTCTTGCTGATTATACATCAAAATGTCAACAGTATTCAACCCGAAACAGTGGGACTCTATGTGATTTTTACTTCCTTCTGCAGGAGTTAGGGTATTTTCTACACGAACAGAAAAGAAACAATGCTATTTTAACGTTTATTTATTTTTGAGACAGAGAGAGACAGAGCATGAATGGGGGAGGGTCAGAGAGAGGGAGACACAGAATCCAAAGCAGGCTTCAGGCTCTGAGCTCTCAGCACAGAGCCTGACGTGGGGCTCGAACTCACGGACCGCAAGATCATGACCTGAGCCAAAGTCGGCCGCTTAACCTCCTGAGCCACCCAGGCGCCCCAAAACAATGCTATTTTAAAATGCAGTAAGGGGAGCCTGGGTGGCTCAGTTGGTTGTGTGTCTGACTCCTGATTTCGGCTCAGGTCATGATCTCACAGTTGTGAGATTGAGCCTCTTGCCAGGCTCTGTGCTGACAGCATAGAGCCTGCTTGGGATTCTCTCTCTCCCTCTGGTCCCCCTCAAAAAATCTGCTCAAAAAATATATATATATTAAAACACAAGGAATTGAAAACTGGCCGCCTCTGAGGAGTGAGAGAGACTATTCATCAGGCACTCTTTTACATCTTTTGAATTTTGCACCTTGGGCACGGATTACCTGTTCAAAATACGGATACAATTTTTAAAAATTTAATATGGCAATAAAATAAAATGAGGGGGCTGGTGGAGAAGACCTCCAAAGGGCAGAATGCCCTGATATTCTGGGAATCTGTAAAATCCTTCAAGCTGTCGTTATAGCTTCTGAATCTGCTCAGGATTTACTCCAATAGGTGCTAGTCTCTTTCTGTCTCATCAGGCAAGGAATTAGGGCCTATAACCTGGAAGAAATGAGGTAGGGTCTAAAATAAACCAGGCTGCCAGCCAGAAATAACTTTGTAATAATTTACAGCATAGCAACAGTAATGGCTCGGTTGAGCCCGTTCTCATACTTTTTCAAAGTATTTTTCATCTCCCTTTAGTTCTCCAAATTTTTCTTGAGGCTACCCGCTGCCATCAGGTTCCTGGGCAGGAAAAGAGGGGGCTGAAGACCTAACGGGCCATTGTTTGAAGTCAGCCCGAAAGATCCATATTTGCCAGGACTGGATGTTGGGTCTCAGACAAGAGTCCCCTCTCCCTCCTTCCCTGGGCCCATCAGCTCCATCTGCCCCCAGCTCCTGTCTCCTATCTCCTGCCTCAGGCTCCTAATTTATAAAAGGAGGGTAATCAGCCTTGCCCCAGAGACTGGCAATGGGACGTGGGTGATGGTTGATGGACTGTAGGCAAGTGACTGGGTCCCCAAAGCTGGAGCAGCTTCCAGACAGCCACAGGGCGGGAGGATGTAGATGGCAGGAAGGGGGCTCTCTGAGGCCTGGCAGAACCACTGTTTATCGACGGATGACAGACATTTTTAATTGACCATGTTATGAGAGGTACGGGAGATGATGAGTATCTGTGTATGAGGACACAGGCAGCCCGCCCAGCCTAGAACATGCTCCATGGGGTATTAATTCCCTCCCCTGGAAAGCCTCCTCCCCGGATCCCCTCCAGACCTACTGGTCCCCCTTCTTCCTCCGAGCTGCCCTATGCTTCTGACACTCATACCTCTCCCAGTACTGTAATCTCGGGTGCCTGTTTCGCACACAATCGCACCAGACCGAATTCCTTGAGGGCAAGATTTGTATCCAAGTCATTTCCATATGTCACATAGTAGGTCCTCAGAAACTACTTCCTGAATTAACAAATCGATGCAATTTTTGGACCCATGATCCTTGCAAAGTCTCACCGGGCTGTCTCTCACTCCTGGCACAGAGGCTGCCCCAAGACCTGAGCTCCCTGCCCAAACTCACTCCAAACCTGACCCAGAGGAGGTAGGAGCAGAGAGATGTGGGGGGTGCATGGTGTGGTGAAGAGTGGGCTGGGCTGTGGTCCTGGCCATCAGAGCCTTAACCGCCCTGGACTCAACTCCTTCATCTATACGTGATCACTAGATCAGATCAGGAGTGGGAAACTCAAATACCCGCCGAGAGGGAATCAAAGAGTGGAAGAGACCGTAGCTGGGTAGCAGGCATGTCCCTTACCAGCTGGTCATTGTCAATTGATACAAGACTGTGGGTCAAGTGTGGCGAGACTTTATTTTTCAAGGCAGCCAGAAATCAAGGTGGTTTTTTTTTTTTTTTAATTTTTTTCATCTTTATTTATTTTTGAGAGAGAGGCAGAGTGTGAGCAGGGGAGGAGCAGAGAGAGAGGGAGACACAGAATCCGAAGCAGGCTCCAGGCCCTGAGCTGTCAGCGCAGGGCCCGTTGCAGGGCTGGAACCCAGGAACCGTGAGATGGTGACCTGAGCCGAAGTCAGACACCCAACCGACTGAGCCACCCAGGGGCCCCCAGAAATCAAGATTTTTATATGAAGTCTCCTGAACAGGTCAACCACAAATCCATAGACCCTATTTGCAGCCTGGAGGCCACCAGTATGGGATCCAAATGCCCTCACCTCCTTTCCCACTTCCAGCTCTTAAATTCTCTGCATTTCAAGAAAGTGGCCTGAATACTTGTGTTTCTGGAGTAACCTTGAAGGGCAAGACCCAAAGTCCAGGCCTCATTCTGGCCACCAGACCTCTGGCAACTGCCATCCTGACCCCCAAATTGCTACCTTATGCAAATGTGTCCCCTGTCGGCCACCAACTGCCCCCCCCCCAATGCCCCACCGCCACCACAGCGGGCAGAGATGGGAGAGGAGGAGCCAATGGCCACTTGTCCTGGGGTGGGCCAGAGTCAGCCCCTCACTTCCTGACCTTCAAAGCGCCTCTTCTGGGCGCAGACCTAGGCCGGGCGGCGGCGGGCGGGCAGGGGGCGGGGGGATGCGAACCTGCCACCTCACCTTGCCCCTCACGGGCGGGGCCCACCGGTGATAGCGTCTCACCTAATAAATTCCTGTCAGAGAAGCTGTCAGGGCCTGGGAAATAAATAATGATATTTAACATTTTGTAATAACAACAATTAACCAGTAAATAATGTCCTTTAAACTGCAAACGCCGGAGTAAATTAATTCTTCTAATGAGCTGTCAGGCACGGAGGGAAAAAAAGTACCCGTCTCCTTTGGTGCCACGCGGCTGCCGTGTGAGCAGCGGGGGAAGCTCACCTCCGCCCCGGGAGCTCATTACCGGGAAGCACGCGGCGCGGGTTTCCCGGGGAATCGGCGGCCCCGCCCGCCCCCACGTGGCGCCGCGCCGCCGCCGGTCCTCTCCGCACCCCGCGCCCCGGGCCCGGCCGCTCCGCGCCGCGCACCGCCAGGTGCCTGTTGCGAACGAGCCCGCGCCGCGCGGCCAGCATTTCAATTAGAGCCGCCCGGCTCCCTCGCCTTCCCTCGCCTGGGCCCCTGGGCCGCGCTCAGCCTCGAGGTGGCTGGGGGCAGGAGCCGGGGACAGGGGAGGGGGAGAAGCCGGCGCGCGGCCCCAGTCCTTGCTGCGTGACCTTGGAGAGCTTCCCTGCCCTCTCTGGGCGGGGATGTCGTAAATGGAAATGTGAAGCTAATCAAACCAGATGTGATTACTTCTGAGCTCCCCAGAAGCCCGTGACCGTAAAAAGACACCTAAGAGTAAGGCAGCTCTTTATGTACTGATTCGGAGTAATCTCCAAGATATATTGTCAGGTGACAAAAGCAAGGCACAAAACAGCGAGCAGAGTGTGCTACATCTTGTGTATTAAAAATAGGACTAAAGAAAGAGAATATGGGTCCCTATTTGCTTGTATATGTCTAGACAGGAAACACATAATGTGTGCTTGCCTCCGGGGAGGGCAACTGGGAGACTGGAGGGTGGGGGGCAGGTTGGGGAGGGGCTTTTCACTGACTAGGCTTCCGTCCCCTTATTTTCGGAACCATGTGCAGCTATTAGCTGTGCAAAAAAAAAAAAAAAAAAAAAAGACAAAGCCACACACAGCAGAGGTCATCTTGTCTCTCAGTAGCTTTCAGGAAGTGGGAGCCACAGGGGGACGGCTGAACTGAGACCCTGCCTGAAGCCCCTCCGGAGAGGGGGCACTGCTAACCCAAGCTAATGAGTCAGGAAGTCCTTGCCAATGTCTAATCCCCTTTTCTCCTGCTACAGTTTGAGTGCCTTTCCAGGTTCTGTATCTGGTGGTGGGCGGAAGGGCTGATGGTTTTATGCAGGACAGGGGACAGGGGGTGACAGGGGGGCAGCCGCTGTCTGGCAAAGAGAGACGGCAGGCGATCACCGCCCTCTGCAGCCACATAGGCCTGGATCTGAGTCTGCTTTTGTCACTTGCTAGCTGTGTGGTGTTGTGTGTCGCCCTCCATTGCTAGGCTGCAGAATCCAGACGTCCCTGCCCCCCCTCGGGGAGGACAGAAGGTGCTGAACCTGATGCGCAGGGAGCCAGGCCCAGGGCTTGATGGAACCACCTGGGGCGGGGTGGGGGGGAAAGGGCTGCTGCTGTGGGGCTGGACGTGGGAGAAGGACGGAGACGGAGGGCTCCCAGGCCCCCTTCTCCATCTGACCAGCTCCATTTTCATCTGCTGGTATCCTCGCCTTCCTCGTAAGGTGTCTCCCCACTAGAGAGGTTCTTAGCTAAAATAGATTTGAAAAGCCCTGACCTCGGCCATTTAGAACACACTGCTGCCCGTCCCCGGCCCAGCTCCTCACCACCTAGATACATTAACAGGACTGAGGGAGGGAAGGGGAGAGGTGTGGTGTGGGAAGGTGGCCAGCTTGGCCCCCTGACCCTCCCGTCTCCTCAACAGCCTCAACTCAGGGACCTAGAACATCGGGGTGGAGGTTCAGGGAACGGTTGCTGATTGTGAGAATTCCTGAGACAGTCTCCCTTCCCCGGCAGCCTGGAGGAAGAGGCAATGGCTTCATTTCACCTGACAGGATCCAGGGAGGCGGAGAAGGAGGGCATCTCTGGCGTCAGCTTTAAGACCGTGTTGGTGGCTAAGGCGTGAGGAAGGGAGTCTAACAGATCTGGGTTCAAATCTAGATTGGGGCGCCTGGGTGGCGCAGTCGGTTGAGCGTCCGACTTCAGCCAGGTCACGATCTCGCGCTCCGTGAGTTCGAGCCCCGCATCGGGCTCTGGGCGGATGGCTCGGAGCCTGGAGCCTGTTTCCGATTCTGTGTCTCCCTCTCTCTCTGCCCCTCCCCCGTTCATGCTCTGTCTCTCGCTGTCCCAAAAATAAATAAACGTTGAAAAAAAAATTAAAAAAAAAAAAATCTAGACTCCATCACTTATAAGCTGTGTGACTCCGGACAAGTTGCTTAACTTTCTGAGCTTTGGTTTCCTCTTCTACAAAATGTGGAGAATGGCTCCCCATCTCTTGGGGCCGTTGTGAGGGTTAAGATGGCGTGTAAAATACTTAGCATAGTGCCTGGACATAAAGTAAGCACCCGGTAAATGGCTGTATCTGTTCTGGGGAGCTTTTTTGCTGCGCTGCTAGAACAGATTCCATCTCCAGGATCAAGAAGGGCCGTTGTCCTGCTGCCTGAGGTAGGCAGACCACCTCTACAGCTCCCCGATTTGGGAGGCGGCCCAGAAAGGCCTCCAGGTTTGGTTTTTGCAGAGGGCAGCGGAAAAATCGGAGCTGAAGCCAGCAAAACAAGGATCCCAGCAGCGGGTCTGAGTCAGCTCCTCTTGGGTCTGGGGGTTCAAGAGCCTTCCTCAAGGTCACACGGCCTCCTAAGCGTCCTGTCCTCCCTGTGACTGCCTCCCTGGCCTGGGTCCTCTGAGGGCCCGCCCGGGCACCTGTGTACCTGGAACACCAGCTGGGAGGGTGGGGTGTTCCCGTGCGCAGAGGAAGCTGGGTCTCAGCCACACGGAAATTAAAACCAGCTTGCCCAGTGCTGAGTTACCATGTCGCCTGAAATCAGATTGATTTCTTGGGCTTGTTGTGACGGCAGTGTTACAATTGATTCGTCTGGATGGCAGTGAGTTTATCTATTTGGAGCTGTCTGTCATTGATCTGAATAAGCTTCTAAAATAGCCCAAATACCTGGTGAGGGCGAGGTCACCACCAAGCGCGGCTCAATATTAATTATAATAATGAACAGGCATGAGGAGGGTTGGTTCATTGCCTGCCCCGCAGGGCTGGCCTCTGTGAGGCTTGGTGTTTAATATTCATTCCTCCATGCAAAGAGCTAGTGGACAGTCCTAAACTGAGGCAAATCCGCATGGGAGGTGGGGCCGTTCTCTGCTTCCATGGGACCGAGAAGGAACTGGGGCTACTGAAACAAGACTTGAAACAAGTCAAGAAGGACTTCCCAATGGCTAAACGTGGATGGAGAGAGCCTATCGTTCACTTACGAGCCAGGACAAGTTGTTTCTTTCTGCATCTGTTTCCTCCATAAAATGGGGATTATAATATTTGCTTCTCAGAGCTTCTGTTCCCTCTGCCTCTGGCTGAAAAAATAAGACAAAACAAAACACCGGAAGCCTCTTCTGGTTCAGGGAGAAGCAGAAAGGTCCTACTTTAGGTAAAAAAAAAAAAAAAAAAAAACCACCTGCCTTGCTCAGCCTTGGCACGGAGTAAGCATTCAATCGATGGAGTTGCTATTATCATAATTATTGATTCAATGAATATTTATTGAGCGCCTGCTACCTGCTTGGCCTTGAGGAAAAACTAGTGCACAAGCCATTATCCCCTGCCTTTAAGGAGACGAAACCTGGGTTACTATGGGAATCAGGACGTCCCCCTTGCTATAGGCTCTCAGGAACAAGGGAGAGCCCATTGTCTCGGAGACAGCTTAGAAGTTGCTCCCGGAGGCAGGTGGATGAACATGAAGGCCTCGTCGGGGTGGCGGCAGGTCCTGAGCAGTGTTACCCAGCAGAAGACAACTCTATTAAAGATCAGTCAACGAGAGCCCCTCCAGAAAAGCATTCTTCCAGAAACAAGAGGATCCTCCACTCTAAGGATCTAGAGGAAATGTGATCAGACTTGGGGTTCAGGTCTGCACGAAGCAAAGAATAACAAGCTGCCACTAGCTGACATGCAGCAAGGAGCATGGAGGTTTAATCAACATAAGGACTTCCTGGCGGAGGTTTGGAGAGCAGTGAAGGAGACCCGGGATGGACAGACTTCCAGGCCCGTCTGGGAGCCCGGTCTGCTGTCTTCCCGGAGACATCCCTTCCTCTGTTCCTGCAAAGCTCTCCTCTCTCCTCCAGCTTGCGGCTGGCAGGGACCCCCACGGCCAGCCTTAAGAGAAACATCAGAAGAAAGTTAATAGCGAAGCGCTCTGGCGGATCTAATTGATTTTTTTTCCTATTGGTTCCCTAATATAGGCAACACTGTTCCTGCCGCTTTTCTGGGCTGGAGATTATGTCATAAATAAAGAGATTTGCTCCCTATTTCCATGTGCTTATCTTTAATAAGTTAAGAACTCAACAAGCTTTAGGAGGACTTGAAATGAGCAAGGGATCCGGTGGTGGCTTCGGCTGTGGCGGCGGCCGTGGCAGCCACAGCTTTATTTCAGTACAGGGGGAGGCAGGTGGCTGAGGCTGGTGGGGGGAGAATTTGCATTCTCTGGGCTGCACTGGATCGAGGCTCAGCTGGGAGAAGACAGTGGGGGAGGAAATTCGTGGTGGCAGATGTGGCAAAATGGATGGACAGGACCCATGAGGCTTGGGTTACCATGGGAGTTAAGAGTCAGGTAGCCTGAGTTCAAATCCCAGTCCCATCATTGCTTACTAGCTGTGGGGGCTTGGGCTGTGTTACTTAGCCTCTCTGTCTCTCCTCATTTTTTTTAATGTTTGTTTAGTTTTGAGGGGGATGGGAGGGGCAGAGAGAAAGGGAGAGAGAGAATCCCAAGCAGGCTCCATGCCGTCAGCACAGAGCTTGATGTGGGGCTCGAACTCACGCACTGTGAGATCATGACCTGGGCCAAAACCAAGAATCGGACGCTTAACCGACGGAGCCACCCAAGCACCCCTCTTTCCTCGTTTTATTTTATTTATTTATTTTTTTTAACATTTATTTATTTTTGAGACAGAGAGAGACAGAGCATGAACGGGGGAGGGGCAGAGAGAGAGGGAGACACAGAATGGGAAGCAGGCTGCAGGCTCTGAGCCATCAGCCCAGAGCCCGACTCGCGGCTCGAACTCACGGACCGAGAGATCGTGACCTGAGCTGAAGTCGGACGCTTAACCGACTGAGCCACCCAGGCGCCCCTCCTCGTTTTAAACAAATATGGATAATAACGCCTATCTCATAGGTTGCTGCGGGGCTCAACAACATGCAAAGAGCTTAGCACAGAGCCTGGCATGGGGAGTACGTAGAACATGTTAGCCAGTATGTGGTTATTAAGACATCACCTAACTCCATTGACCTTAACTGCTGCTACCAGGACCTCTGCCATGTGCCAAGCCTTGGCCTGGGCTTCACAGATGAGTGAGACTCTGCCTGGCCCTGACTTCAAAGACCACCAGTCCAGCTGGGGCCCCAGCGCCTATGGCTGGCATGAGCTGAGTATCCACATTGAAGGAATCCAGACAGTGGTGACCTCTCCCGGGGAGGCTGCCATCCTTCTGCCCCTGTCTTAAGGCTCACCCACCCTCCAGTTCTGGACACGCCACGGATTAACTCTCGCTTCCTTAAAGCTGACAGTGGACAGAAGCCGTGTGGCAGGTGCAGAAACAGCCCCACTCAAGACTGGGCCCCGTTGCCACCATCCACTGCACACTTAACATGTGCCAGGCTGTAAGGACCAGGATTTGAACCCAGGCCCACTGACTTCCCCCGCTCTAAGCACTGTCCTCTACTCTTCACTCTGTGCTTATAGTCCCAAGCATTAACGAAGCACATATAATGTGCAAAAACCCTAGGCTAAGGGGATAGAAAAATGAATAAAACAACCATTTATTGAGTGCCTGCTCTATGCCAAGACTTCCTACAGGATATCTTACGGAATAATTTTCCGAAAGGCAAGTGGCATGATTTTCCTTTAATAAGTAAGGAAGCGGAGGCCCAGAGAGGCTCAGGAATTTGCCCAAGACAAGCATAAGTCTGGGATCACTTTGAACACGGACCTGACTTCCAAGCCTGAGCATTTACACCCCTCAGCCTCCTGATGAGCAGTGTCTCCCTTTCCAGTGGGTCTCGCTCTTGCGGACCACTAACATGGCTTCAGAGTAACCAGCAGCCATCCCAGCTTACCCCAAAACACCCGCATGTGCCTACCTCCACCCTTCCCCACTCACAGCAACATCCCCCCACTCGCTCACGGAAGACAGGCCCAATAGCGTTAAGCCAATCTGTTGCTTATCCTGTAAGTCAAGAAACAAGGCTCCTTAGTACCTCCACTCCTTCCCTGATGGGGAAGCCAAGGCTCAAACACATGCCAGGTGTTGGTCAGACCCTCCGAACCAGTGGGGCTGAGACCAGAACCTCTCCTACCTGCACTTCCCAGCGGTCCAAAGAGCCAAGTCAGTGATCCCAAGACGCTCTTCAGCAACCCCATCAATCTCCGTAGCCCATCTGAGTCAGACTATATGAAGTTCTCCCTTCATGGGCAATTTTGGAGGGGCTCAGTGTCCGTGTAGGGACAAAACCAAGAAACTGTTTTTACCCCTCTCTGCAAAGGGGCTCAAAGAGGAATCCTCCTCCCTCCCATAGGTCTTGGGTGGCCCTTGCCCAGTAGGAGATGGGTTCCCTCTTGGACCCCCATTTTGTATTCACCCTCTCTCCTCCAGGCCATTGTCTGGCCCCACAGATTCTGTTGCTTTAAGGATTGGTGACCTCACAGTCAGTTGCCATAGAGACCATTGTGATGTCACAAGCAGAGGACAAGTAGTTCAAGGAGGAGTGGAGGGTAGAAATGCACAGCTAGAATTGAGGGACATTTGGGGTTTCTGTCCTATTTTCATGTCCAGAAAAAGAAGTGTCTGGAGGTAGATTCTGATATCTGGGGGAGACCTGACCACATTTCTCTGTGTTCTCCTGAGCCTAAGAAGCCTCTGAGACCCAAAAGAAGAGTCAATGAAAACAAACATCAGAAATACTCCCTACCTTGGGGGTGGTAAGAAGTGGGCTACTTTTGTAGCAGAAAGGAATGAGATTAGATGTCAGGAGGAGCCATGTGGCTGCAAGATCCCCATGGAGGAGATGATGTTGCCTTGCCTTAGGAGGCTTGAACCATGGGAGACAGCCTCTAGGGCCTTTATTATCCTGATTAAGCACTCATAGAGATAAACAATGCCGCAGGACAGTGAGTTGAGACTCTATCTCCCCTCCCTGGTCTGGGAGCTCCTTGAGAGCTCTGCCTGTCCATATTCCCCTCAGGTCCTGGCACAAAAAATGTTCCCTCATTCAGTAAACAGTGAGTAAGCAGGTGATGAACAAATTGGGTAGGTGGCTGGGTAGGATGAGGGAATACACAGACAGATGAATGGATGGACACACGGGCAGGTTGGGAGCCCTGAGCTTTGGAGCTTTGGAGCCCTACACCCGTGCCTGCTTCTCTAGCTGCATCCCACCACATACTTCTCTGTGATCCAGCCACAGTAATCATCTCTTAGTCCTGCCAACTCCAGGACTTTGCACATGCTGTTCCCTCTGCATGGAATGTACTTCCTTTGCCTCTTCAAGTAACACCCACTCATCCTGTGGCTTTCCACTCAATCACCACCTCCTCAAGGTGCTCTTCCCTGACCGGGTCAACCCCCAGTGTAGGCCTCCATAGCCCCGTGAACCTCCCCTGAGCACCTGATATGTCAGTTTATATTTAGTCAGGTGGTTCTGCGTAAGGTCTCTCATTCTAGACTGTGAGCTCCGAGCCCGCAGGGCCAGTGACTGTTTTCACTCACCTTTGTGTCCCCAGCACTTAGGACAGTGGATACTTAATAAATATTTGTCTAATGAATAAGTTAATAAGTGACCAGCCCTGCCCTCGCCTATTCCAAGCAGCCTACTCTCTCCGGACTGCATCAAGGGAGAGAATCTAGGTACAGGCCCCCTGCAGGTGAACTCAGGACAGAGCCCACAGATTCAGGGAGCCTGAGGTCCCTCCCACACCTGCCCCTGCAAAGGCCCACCAGCACCTGTGCCTTTCTGCTCTGCCTTGTTAGTATATCTTGGTTTCACCATGAACTACCTGCAAATCACTAAGCCTCTTAAGGCCTCAGTGTCCTCATCTGTACAATGGGGACAATAACGTACCTGCCTCATAGGACCTACCCCAACTCCATGCCCAGTGATAGTAAATAATAAATGGTGCTAGTATTCTTATTCTTAGAGGTCAGGAATAGCCCATCGGATTCAGGGGCCAACTGAGAATATACTAATGTTTTATGAATCTGCTTTAAATGCATGTGACAGTCCTTCTTTATTTATTTTTAAGATTTTATTTGTCGGTCATCTCTACACTCAACGTGGGGCTTGAGCTTATCACTCCGAGATCAAGAGTCACATGCCCTACCACCCGAGCCAGCCAGGTGCCCCTACGTGGGCAATCTAATTCCAAAGCTTCATGCCTGGGTTTGCTCAAAGGAAAAACTCAATTATCATCTCACATTATTCAAAGCAACCCCCCAGTCTTGTCGCAGTCATGAAAAGGGTATGGAGTATTCCTTTGCCCCCAGCCATGGCTTGACCCAGAGTGAGTGCTGTTTGGGACAGGGGTGTGAGGTCAGTCTGGCTGGGATACTTGTTCATGTTTCCCCCACCCTCATTCTGCCCGAGTTCTCAGAAGTGGATGGAGTTGGCCAGGGTTCCGTAAGGGAGAGGGTCTCTCCCTGACAGAAGGAGGACCACCTTCTGGTCAATGGCACCTCCTCCTTGTTTGTCCTAGGCATAAATACTCTCACATCTACTGACCAAGGTTCCAGGGTAGACCACCCAGGCAAGAAGTCACTTGGGCATCCTAACTGGTTCCATATAGGAAAGAACCAAGACCCCTTTGGGGACACCTGGGAAGCTTTGCTCTTCCCACCCCCATCCTCCAGCTCACTGTAGCTTTCTGAGGCCCAGCTGCCAGGGGCAGCCTCAAGATACACAAAAGGCTTTCTCCCCCTTTCTCAGGGGCTCACCTTACTGGTGACCCACTCCCTCATCACATGGCCGTCATCCTGGTACCAGGCCCCCAGTCCCAGAGCCACACCACCATTAACCCAATGTCTCTGGACAGATGTATTTTATGTAAGTTCAAGCACTAGAAATATTGAGTTCAGGGAATTTTATTTCTAGAGCCCTCTATATTTCTCTGGGATTATCACCTGTCTTTGTTCCCTCCCTCTCCGATTTATTATCTTTGGACCCTTTCCAAGCCAAACCATCTTGATTGCTCGGGGAGAAGACTGCCAGCACCCTCCCCTGGTAACTCTGGGTCTGGTGAGAGTGACCTCGAGGGACCCTTTCTTCTTCCTTCAGTATAACTCTGCAGGTGGCCACAGTGCCCAGGCAGCCTTGGCCTTTGGGAGCTGGCTTCACCAAGGGACTCTCCAAAGTGCCAAGGAACATTGCGGTGGGTGGCGCAAGTGGAAACCTCATTCTCCCCAAGTTAGGGAGGGCTAGGCTCAGGGTGAGCCTCAGGGTACAGAGGGGAGGGAGAAGGCCAGATGTTCTCTTTTCTACACCGTGCCAACCTCGCCTGACACCAAATTAATAGCATTCAAATGAGATGCAAAACATTATGCAAATCTAGAGGAGAAGGCTGCTCTCACCGGGCCTTTGGGCTGTTGGAGGGCCAACACCTTGAGCCCTTTCCTGCAAGGCCCCACGGGCTCCCTTCAACTTCAACCCTCATACGGTCAGCAGCAGCTGGTGTGGAGTTTCCAGTGAGACTTGAGTGACCCTCTCAAGGTCCTCTGATCCTTGTGCCTACCCTGGTCTCACCTCCCAAGCACTCCGGGCCTCTTCTGTTCTGAAATGGTGCAGAGGCAGCTCCGGAACTTGGCATAACCTCCCTCTGGATGCCAGGATTCTGGATCCCCACTCATTAGCAGTATATGCAAAATAGATGCAGGGGTTTTTTGCATCTATTTAATTGTCCATTAAAATGGCCCCACGCCCATCACCTCTGCACAGGCCCAGGCTTCCAAATTGCCAACCCCTGCTGCCTGCAAGCACCATGTGGTTCCTGCGCCTGGTAATTGCTGTGGTGTTTGTTGAGCTGTATTTGCATTTGATTGTCATTTAACTTTCCATCTTTCTCCTTCAATCAAACTCGGGATTGGGCTTTTGCAATTGATTATTCATTTTATTTTCAGCCCCTTGGTGGGTTTTCAAAGAGTTTCCTTTATTAGTGCCACAAACTTGAACCTTGGGACTTCTCCTGTCACACAGAGGGGGAGGGCTTCCTCCCACCCATCGCAGGGCTCCTCCGTGAAAATAACCTAGCCAACATTGTGGATTTTAAGTCCTATTCCCAGTCTCTCTGTCCCAGCACCTGCCTCATTTCTGCCCAGCCAGTGGCATTAAACATTTATGGAGCTGTGGAGGATCAAAGGCCTTGGCTGGGGGTGGGCAGGCTGGAGGCCTTGGTTTAGAGATGGAAAGCAGCTCGCATCAAACCACTTTATGCTGCTGTCTCCATCCACCCTGGGCTCTTGCTACCAGCTGGTGTGGTCCTGCTCCTGGAGTGGGAGGAAATGCCCAGGAACCAGGACTCCCCATTTACCAGGGTAGGATTCTCCTTCTACCCCTAAATTCAAAGAATTGACTTTGGATACTCCTTGAAGCCTGGCCAGAGCATGGTATCCCACAATGTTCAAGATCCTGCCAGGTCTGGGAGCCCCCTCCGAGGAGTGGGTGGAGGCGAGCAGGCAGATCTGTGCCCCTGGGAATCTCTGCAGCCTCTTGCCCCTGTTTCTCTGAAGCCCCCAAACCCCCTTGGCTCCACAGAAGGCGTTCCTCTGCCTTGAAAGCTATCTTGGAGGAGACTAATTTTCTTCTCCTCTCACTCAGAAAGCAAGTGTCATCCATTTGAAGGGAGAGACTTCAGAATAAGTCACCAGTGTGCCTGTGATCCTGCAAATTGATGGGCTGTGTGGAAGTGGGGAAGTGAAGCTGGCTTCTCCGGGGATGTGGGCTGGATGTCTGGCACTGTCTGGGCAGAGGCTGCAAAGGTCCTTGGGATTAGAGAGCCCCTCTTCCCTCTCTCTGGTCCTCAGTCCTAACATAGCCATTGTAACTCAGACCCCACCCTCCAGCCTTCTGAATCAGCAGTGAGCCCCTCTCAGTTACTACCACTTGCTATAGTGCTTGAAAACCCACCTTAATAATTCTAGACTCCCTTGTTCGGGTGCAGATACCTTTGTGATGGGGTAAACCCTTCAGTATAGCCACCAAGGATGTCCTGCAGCTCAGGTGACCACAAAGCCTGGCCTCAGGCCTGCTCCCACCCTTCCTCTCACACCTCTGCAAGGATGTACTGCTCCCCCAGAACCAGTCTTCTCACTGACCCCAAACTATCTTGCATTTTCTACCACAATGCCTCTACCTAAGCCACTCCCTCAACTTTGGCTGTCCTCCCTCTTCCTCTCCACTGACTGAAACCTAAAACTTATTTAAGACTTGTTTTCACCATCAACTGATGAATGGATAAAGAAATTTGGTTTGTATACACAATGGAATACTACTTGGCAATGAGAAAGAATGAAACATGGCCTTTTGTAGCAACGTGGATGGAACTGGAGAGTGTGATGCTAAGTGAAATGAGTCAAGCAGAGAAAGACAGATACCATATGTTTTCACTCTTATGTGGATCCTGAGCAGAAGACCATGGGAGAGGGGGAGGGGGGGAAAAAGAGAGGGAGGGAGGCAAACCATAAGAGACTCTTAAAAACTGAGAATAAGGGGCGCCTGGGTGGCGCAGTCGGTTAAGCGTCCGACTTCAGCCAGGTCACGATCTCGCGGTCCGGGAGTTCGAGCCCCGCGTCAGGCTCTGGGCTGATGGCTCAGAGCCTGGAGCCTGTTTCCGATTCTGTCTCCCTCTCTCTCTGCCCCTCCCCCGTTCATGCTCTGTCTCTCTCTGTCCCAAAAATAAATAAAACGTTGAAAAAAAAATTAAAAACCAAAAGAAACTCTTAAAAACTGAGAATAAACTGAGGGTTGATGGGGGGTGGGAGGGAGGGGAAAGTGGGTGATGGGCATTGAGGAGGGCACTTGGGATGAGCACTGGGTGTTGTATGAAAACCAATTTGAAATTTCATATTAAAAAATAATCATAATAAATAAACATTAAAAATTTTTTTAAAAAGACTTGTTTTCAGTCCACCTGCCCACTGCCTGAAGCTTGCCATGACCTCCCCTCCCCCAAAAGGAGAACTTGTCCCCTTCTTCACCATCTCACAGCTCATTTGGCACCAATGACCTGCCTTGGCCTTTAGACACTCCCCCCCGCCACCCCCACCCCTGCAGCATCATTTATTCACAAACATCGATTAAGCAACTACTGTGTTCTAGGAGCTGAGCTTGGTTGAGAATGGAGGAGACAGATATGTTCTGTGCCTTCAAAGAGCTGACAACTAATGGGGAAAACAGACAATTAAGCGATTACATAGACTAGGGTCATCTGAGTGCAAAGGGCCAGGTGGAGGGCACAGAGAGTGAGAGAAATGAGACAAGTGAAGGGAGCCCTGCAAGTCTCCAGGCTGCCACTTTCAAACATGTGTATGACTTAAGTACACTATAAGCCTGCAGCATAGAGCTGCAGAATATCCCTTAGGGCATCTTATGGTCCTCAATTTGTGGGTGATGCTGAGCTCTGGGCAAAATGAGTCCCTTGGAGGGCATAGACAGGATGCTCGATAAAAACTCCACTGCTTCCCAGTCTGGCCCAGCCTCCACCTCAACCTAACCGGGAACCCATTGCACAGAGGCCACGTTGACCATCTTTAGGAGGGAGAGACAACCCTGGAGCATTATTCTTCCCATCATGCAGTACATACCCATCCTCTGAGCTCAGGGCAGAGTGCTGCATTCTGGGACTTGTAGTGTTCATTGGACCCCCTCCTGAATGCCTACCTTAGTTTAGGAAATAGGGAAGGAGACACAGCAAGTTCCTGGGTGGCCCCACTTACCCTTCTTCTTCTGAGTAGTGCCCAGCCCAGCTGCCAGGAGGTAAGCCTACCACCAGTTTCCAAAACCCCATGAATCATCTGCCATACAAGGTTCATCCCTGGGATTCACCCTCCTTTTCCCAAGCTGCTAAGTCCAGAGAGGCCCAGAAATCAAGGAGGAGGTCAGGAATACCTTTAAAGAGAAAAGGAGGCCTCTCATGCCATTTGCCAGTATATCCCCAAACTTCCTGTGGCCACAGAACCTTCCACCTCCCTCCTCTGCTGACAACCCCTTTTCTCTCCCCTTTCCTGGCTTCCTCTACTTACCTCTGATCCTTTTGTCAACTCCTCCCTTCTGCCAATCTTCTGCTACCGCCCTCTTTTTTCTCAGCTTTTTGAAAGGACGATCCAGCAGTCCTCTCCCAGTGACTCCCTCAGATAATTCCACACACCGTCTGCCTGCTGCCTGGGATTCTTTACGATGGCTCAAGGCAACTCCCCGGAGCCCACAGGAAGAGGATCTGGAGAGAATCTGATGAGCTGAGCTGGAAGACTATGGAGGTAGTAAGGATCAAAAGACTCTCTGAGGAATGAGACTAACGGTAGAAGGCTTGCTGCCTGCTTCTAGGACAAAGTCAGGAAGGGCACTGGTGAAAGCTTTGGGGAAAATCCAAGTTCATGTGAAGAGAACTAATCCAAAAGCTCTCCTTCTCCCTGGGGGTCACAGGGAGTTCAGCCCCCCTCTTCCTCTACAAGGAATATCATCAGTCACTGGGTCATGTCCCATTGTGTCCATTGAGGCTCCTCAAGTGAAGCTATCCATGGAGCCAGAAACCCATAGGCCTAAACATCAGTCTTAGGGATGACACAGCTATGACTGCCCTTTTTGCTGCCCTATGACTCATTGGAGCTCCTCAGCCCAAGCAGAGCCATGGAAGTTTATTTTTCCATGTCCTTGAATGGTACAACCTTCCTGGCTACTCCCCTGAGCCTCCTTCAAGTCTCTGTCTAAAATAGCCCTATGGAAACGCCCCCACCCCCTATGCCTGTCCTATTTTCTCCACCAGTTCCAGGAACCTGGGTGGGGACAGGCATGAAGGGTCTGCTCACTGGCCATCACTTTGATTTCTCTGGTCCTGTGGATGGTGGGGTAGGTGGGAAGTGGCCAAGGCAGGGTCCTGGAGACCCCGCGCTGCAAGGGGACCCAGGATACTACCTTCAGCTGCCCACAGGTTGGCCCAAGTTGCCTCCTGCCAAGTGAAAAATGTCTTCCCAGGACGCGAGTACCACTGGCTTTTAACTATAATATCAGGATAATTAAGCTTTTCTGTGAGCACAGTTTGCTGCTGATGCAGCTGCCTGGAGCCCTGGCATTTATTGAGCGCAAAGTAATAATTTATTGTCCTTTGTACGCTCAAAAGCCATCTTCATTATCAGCCCAAGACGGAGCTGCTACAAGGGCACACGGGTCTCACCAGCTGCCTCACTCGAGGATGTCTTCCTAGGTCACCCTTGGCGCCCTCAGGTACCAGGATGGGGTGGAGTGAGGTGGAGAGGGGGTTGCTCTCTCATAGAGAATCAGGTGGGAACCCCACCTCCTTGGCAGGCTGCTAATAGGGGAGAGGGTGGCAGGCTTGTCTGGGCGTGGGCAGCGCGGAAGGGAGGGGGCCGTGTGCCCACATTAGCAGGGTAGTTCTTCCCCAGAGCTGGCGGCGGCGCGGGAGCCTGTGCTCCCGCCGCCGGGTCCTCTGCGCCTTTGCTTGAGACTTTACGGTAAACCGCTCCTCCCGCGCCCCCGCCCCCAGCCCCGCGCGGCGATCCCCGGCGCCGACGCCAGGCGCTGGCCGTGGTGCTGATTCTGTCAGGCGCTGGCGGCGGCGGCGGCGGCGGCCCCGCTCCTTCTACCCGGCAAGACCCCGCTCTGTCCCCCGCGCCTACGCCCCGCCGAGCCCCCAGCTTCCCCACCGTAGCTCCGACCCGGGGCGCGGCCGCAACCAGCACCATGCCCTCAGTAGCCCTGCTGCTCCTTCCCTCGCTGCTGGCGCTCCTGGCTCACGGTAAGGGACCCCGGCGTCCGGTGGCAGGACAGGGGCGGGGGCGGGTTCCCGAGGGTGGGAAGAGAGGACCGTACCGCCGCCCAGCTCCGCGCATCTGGCTGCCCAGCGCAAGCACCGCGCTCCGCCGGCTGCGCTGGCCCCCGCGCCGGCCGAGCCGGGCGGGGCACGGGCTCCACCGGCGGGAAGCTGCCGCGGCTCCCGCCATTCGCGCCCGGCCAAGACCTCGCCTTTAATCATCTCCCCGGATCTAATGGGATTTCTCTGCTGCAATTCATCACGCCACCCCCTTCCCGCACACACTCACGCGCTCACCCGCCCGCTACCTCGCCGCTCTCCAGGCGTCTAGCAGCGCCGGGGCGCGTGCAGGAAGGGGGAGAGGGCAAGGGGCGGTGAGTCCCGTTGGTCCTGCCGGCCGCCCGCGGTCCCGCCTTCCCTGCTGCCCGCCAAACTTCGCTCGACTTTGCTGCCCGTTCCGGGGCACCTTACGTCCTCACTGCGGAGGGACGGAGCCGGATGGCGGCCGGACCCCCGGTTGGGACGTCGTTCACCTCCCTCCACCTTGGCGCTGCCGCGCTGGAGTCGGAATCTAGAGTACAATTCCAGGGAGAAACTCGGGGGGTCCGGGGCCCCATATTCGGCTACTCGCTCTGACCTGGGCTGCAGCAGCTGAGGTCCCGGGCTAGAGACTCTGCCCTCCTCGAAGTCCTTTCTTGCACTCTCCCCTTGCACACTCCCAGAGGTCTTCCTCCCAGGCCTGCGGTCCTGCTTAGCCCCCGCCCACCCCATGGCCGCAGACTCGTCGCGGGAGGACCGGCACCCCACCCTGCTGCCCCCGGTCCCCCTCTGCTCGCAGTCCGGTCCCCAACTTCATTGGTCCCGGGTGGGAAGGTTGGCCCTGGAGTGAGCAGCAAGGGAGTGTTGGGGAGAGGATGAGGGCTCTGTGCCTAGGGGAAGGAAGGTTTTCAAGTCCCGAGGAGACCTGCCACCCGGCTTAAACAAACATTCATCAAAGCTACCGACGTCCAGGTCTTTCTTCCACTGCAGCCGGTTGGCTGGTGGGGTCGCCAGGACCTTGCTTGGAGTTGGGACCCACCGTCCCTCAAAGTATATGGTTCGTCGCCTCTGATATGGAGTGGGGAGAAGGTGGCAGGTTTTAACCTCGTTGCCTCTTTCCAGACCACGTCGGAGGTCAGGGCAGCCGAGCCGGGACCAGGCTGGGCCCCTGGACGCCAGTTTTCTGCTCTCTGCGTCCCCAGCGACGCGGAAGCTGCTCTCTGAGACTCTGGCTTGGGTCACACGGGGTCTGGCGTCCTTGCCCCGCCCCCTGGCTGCCCACGCCTGGCCCTCCCTTGGCGCCGGGAACTAAGAACCTAGTGTTCATGTTGGGGGGGGGGGGCGGGGGGAGGAGGAGGGAGTCCTGAAAACCCCACCCTGCCAGGGGCAGTGAGAGGAGGGGAGAAGCCTGCATCCTGGCCCCGCCATCCGAGGATGTCCTGGGAGTTGGGAACCTGTCTTGGTTGGGGTCTGGACACATCTCGCTCTGGACATCTCCCCTGGGGCTTAGTGCCTTTGTCTGAAGCCTGGTGTGTGGGTGTGTGGGTCTGAGTGTGAACGTGTGAATCAGGGCCCGGGGTGTCTGGAATGGCGGGTCCATGAATGTCTGCACCTCAGGAGGTCTGGACGTTGGGTGAGGGTTCAGCAAGTGAGTGGGTGTGAGGAGTGTGTGAGGCCGCTAGTGCGTGGTGCTGCCTCTGCCAGAGAGCTCCCTGCAGGGCTGGAGTGAGACTGCGGGTCTCCAGGAGGATGGCTGGTGTGGCTGAGAGTTGGGGGATCCCACTGAGGGTATGGGTGCAAGTGTTGGGAGGAATCTGTCCACTCTGTGGCCGCAAGTCTGTGTGCCCCTGGCCAGGGTCCCTTCCTGACCCACCTGGACCTCTCCAATGCCCGTGGGGCCATCTGCCCAAGGAGTATGTGGGGTAAGAGTCACCTGCTGGGGAAGACTTTATTTTCGCTCTCCCAGGAAGGAGGGGGAACAGCCCTGCAGGGCCAGGCCTGAGGAAAGAGGACCCGAAACAGGACAAGCCCTGTCGTGTCCCTCCATCTCAATGGGGCTTCGAGGTTCTGGTTGTTGGGCACTGAGTTGTCTCATTGAGAAGCAGTGTATTCGGCCATCTCAGAGTTCCTGGGGGGATGGGGGGGGGGGGGCTCTAGCCATAAGAAGGCAGACCTGGAGCAGTAAAGGCCTCGGGCTGTGAGACTTCGCAAGCCAGGTGGCAGCAGGTGGCGGCAGCACCAAACCTTGTGGCCTGGAGACTGACCCCCCAGGGCATTGCTCACACAGAGGTTGAGGGACACAGCTCTAGTCAGGCCCTGAGAGATGCAGCTGGGAACAGCCCAGGAGCAGCCAAAGGCCCTGGAGGTCAGAGGCTGAGGAAGTGGGGTGCAGGGAAGGGTGAGATCTTGATGGGCCTGGCTCAACCCCTATCCCCCCAACCCCCACAGCTGCGGGGTTGGGGGCAGGTACAGCGAGAATGGCCTCTGGCTTGAGGGGTGCTGTGGGCCACTGTGATCTTCCTGACCAAAGGTGGGTGCCCCAGCGATCCCGATACTGTGGGGGAGGAAGGCAGTTCGGGAGGGATGGCTTGTGCCTGGGCCTGCTGTGTCAGTTTAATGATTTTTAATGAGCAATTACCTTTAGTCATTCTCCTAATTTCTGAATATCAATAAAGTTAATTAAACTCTGCGTGTGTGAATGTGGCCTGGGGAGATTGCAAAGGTGGAAATGGCACAGACTGGGGGTAGGGTTGGGTCTCCAGGGACAGAGGCTGCCTCCCTGGCTGTGTGACCTTGGACCCAATGCTTCCCATCTCTAAACTCTGATGGAGTGTGTGGTAGGAAGAGGGAGGGGACCGATTCTCTCTCTGCCAAGAACTAGGGGATGGTGTCTGGGAGGCAAGGTTTGGAGGAGGAAGCAGGGAAGGAGGAGGGCTTGGCCTCCAGGAGCCCCAGTCTTGAAAGGGTTAACAAACAGGGCTGCCTTAACCTAAAATGGTAATTGCTGCTTCCTGCAGACTCTGTGGTAGGCGCAGGATTCTAACTGTACCTTCCAGAGTCTGGGGGCTGCAGCGATGCCCAAGCCAGGCCCTGCTCCCTGCCCCCCAAGCCTGGCACTTCGGGGTTAGGAAGTGGCTGCTGGGGATAAGGCCCCATGGGAGGCAGTCTAGATTTCACTCAGAGCCCCAGAGGTAGAATGGTAGACAAGAGGCTCCCCTAGGCTTCCGAGGAGACTAGAGGACCCGGAGATTGCCATGGACTGGAGGGGAAGTCTGGGTTGGCTTCTTGCCCCTCATGGGTCTAAGCTCATCAGGCTTGGCAGGCTTGGCGGCGGTCCCAGCCTCCTCAGCAGGGTGGCAGCTTAAAATGCCTTGGGGACAATAATGGGGAGTGAGGCGACACAGGGGCAGGGCTTAATTAGAAACTGGGCTTAATTAGAGCTTTTGCACCCCTCCCACCCTGGCTGCCTGAATGGTGGGAGGAATTCAGAAAGTCTTCTTCATTAGTCCCTCCCTCTACCCAGACACAGTGTCCAAGCCCTCCAGCCTGCCCCCACCCTCCTTGTCCCCATCCCTCCTAGCCCATTCTGGCCCCGTTTGCTGGCTGGTCTCAGCTCGGGGATGTTGCGCCCCCGCCTGGGCAGAAGTGTCAGAGCCGGGCACCCGCCCCCCCCAAACAAGAAAGAAGATGTGAAAAAGGGCCTGTAGGTAGAGGTTACTTTAGTGAAGGAACCTCTCAGCCCCGATGGTTAAGAGCCCAGGCCCCCTGTGTGGCCTCAGGCATGCCTCTGAGTCTCCACTCTCTGGAGCATTCAATGTAAAGTTGCACCAAACTGATGGTTGCAAAGCCTGGGAGCATATCCGGGCCTCCAAGGGCTTGCCAAGTCATGGAGATTTCTGGGTCCCCAGCCTACTGGCCTGCTCTCAGGGAGAAAGAGCCAAGATCTATAACTAAGAGCCTGGGGAGTAGGGAGAGACAATGCTGCTAGCCATGCTCGGCTCTCAGGGAGGTAGGGGAAAGGCGCTAGGAGGTCTTCAAGGCCCCTTCCAGACTCATTCCAGCAGGAAGCACCAGGTCCAGGAAGTCCACTCACCCAGCCAGACCAATCAATTCCCCCAAACTATCCATGTTCTCAACAGCTGCTGGGCTCTTCCCATTCCTTCTGCCTGAAATTCTTTTCTCCTCCTGGGCCACTCTGACTCACTCCATCTCATGCTTTGGGTCTTGCCTTAGTTAGCACCTCATACAATTCTTCGGGACTTAGTATTTACGGAGCATCTACGATGATATGGTTTCTCAGGGGAAGCCTCACCTGAACTCCAGCCTGGGCCTGGGGACTCTTTTGGCCTCCCACCATCCCCTGGTTTCCCCCACCAAGGTACCCATCTTGTTGGGTCACGAGTGCCTGGCTGCTTGATGTCTCTCTCCGGGAGCAAGACCGAACTCAGAAAGGAAGCAACCGAGTCTGTTTTGCTCAGCCCCACTATCTTGGGGCGATTCCAGAATTCCTATTTGGAAGAAACTTAGGGTCAGAAAGGAGAGGTGGGTGCTTGGCAGCTGAGACTGCTTTGCGTAGCAAGCACACTATTTTTACATAGATTGTATGTTAGGATTTTTTCCTTTTCCTAACAGTTGGCCAATTACCCCAACTGTAAATTATAGCCTTTACTGAGTTTTTTCCTTCCACAAATTATGCTGTCACGTCGTCAGCCTGAGGTGGCTTGGGGGTGGGATGCTGATGGCCATTCTGAGCGGGCTAAAGCCTCTCTCCAGCCACCCCTTCATGCCACCGCTGCTTGTGTCCCCGGTGGCACAGTGCCTAGCACATGACAGACATGAAATACATGTTGAATAAATTCATGAGAGTTGCACAGTAGACAGGGAGAGAGTGAAGCCCAGAGCCCAGTCTTCTTGACTCCCTCCCTCAGCACCTACCCACCTCCTCTGCCGGCTGACAGGGGTGCCCCGTATGAAATTAAGGACTGAAGTTAAGGGAGGGGTCACCACATGTCATCTGGCTTCTCACCATAGCGTCTCAGCCATCTCAGCTTCAGACATCCTCACGAAGCTCAGAGGGGCCAACAGGAAACCTTGGGAGCAGCTCCGAGCCCAGCGTGTCCTTGAATGGAAAAGTGGGGGCCTTGGAGTCACCCAAGACCACAATAATTCATATCCACGAAGATTTCACATCTCCTGAAAGAACGATCCCTGGAGTACATCCACCCACAATTCATTCGTTCATTTCATAATTATGTATTGAGGTGGGAGGCCTGGCCCAGAACCTTCAGACCCAGCCTTTCACATACTTTTTCTATTTAATACGAGAGACTAGTTATTCCCACTTTACAGATGGGAAAACTGAGTTTCAGAGAGGTTAAGTCAGTGACCCTGGACTTCACAGCCAATAAATAGCAGGGCTACTCCAAAGTGCCTACCTATTTTGCAAAACCTGGGTGTAGCCAGCATTGTGTCCGCTCCCCCAGCCTGAGGCCAAGCTTTAGTACAGGCCCATGGGAACCAGGAGACTATCGCTGTCACCACCATCATCATGACAACAACAACAATAATAATAGCAACAACAATAACAGCAAACATTTCTCAGGCACATTTCTTAGTACAGGCCAGGCACTGTACTAAGTGCTTTATATACCTTAGCTCATTTAGTCCTCATACCATCTCTAGATAGAAGCTACTATCTGCATGTTATAGGCCAAGTTCAAGTCCATGTTGTCAGACCCACAAATGGCCCCTAACTTTCTCCTTGCACATTTCTGATAATGACGGTAGCTTATCTTCTTGATGTCTACCCTCAGTCCTTGCTGCTGTAGATTAGGGATGTTTTATCTTGCTCAGTTCTTAGTGGCAAGGAATAAAAGATTCTGACACTTGGGAGACCAGGATAGAGCCTGAGGCTGGGAGTCAAGTGAGTCTTGAAGTCTTGGCCCAGAGGTCAGTGACCTTGAGTGACTCATTCTTCCACCCTTTGGGGGCCTTCGTGGATGAGAAGACGTGTGGTCCCTGTCTTGGCCTCTGGGCTGCCCCTCCCTACCCCATCGGCCCCTGCCAAGGCCCAGCACAACCCCCTCCCAGGTCCAGCCCCCACCCACCCACCCCGGCCCCAGGACAGAAAAGCCCAAACTTGCTTGAAGCTCAGCTCCTAGACAGAGCTGGGTGCCAGCTTCCCTCCACCTGCCCACCTGCCACCCAGCTGCCAGCCCTGGGAGGGGAGATCGATGCTGCAGCCGCCAGCAGTGTTGTTGGCCATTGATTGTTGAGATTTCTCGGCGGGCTCTGGAGCAAACAAACCTGCCGCTTCTCCAACAACAATCCGGGTTTCCAGCTGCAGAGTCTGCAGCCTTGCTGGCAGGCAGACTGGCGGGAAGGGGAGGGGGTGGGAGGTCCTGGCTGAGCCCCGCAGGGACAAGGGACTCTGCCAGGAGATGAGAAGAAACTGAGTGGTCATGGGAAATGGAGCAATGGAGAGACTGGGTGAAAATGCTAGGTGATCCTAGACCCCGTGCGTAACTTGTTTGGGCCAACCTCTCCATTTTTGCTCATTTTTCCATTCCCCAAATGCCATCCTGTATCCCTCTGCTTGTTTCAGTTCTCCCACCCCCTCTTTTCCCGATCATCCAGTCCAGAGTGCTCTCTGTCCTCTAAACACGAAATACCTCCCATTAGGAACTTAGCTTGACATCCAGCCAGCCACTCTCCACTCAACAACCCTCTATTCAGCCCCTATCAGGTGCTTTGATAGGTAGGAACCCAGTTTGGAGGGGGAGTTGCCTTCTTAATAAGCCCAGCTATGGCTGCCTCCCCAGTTAGACCTGGACCGTCTGATTTTAATTAAATGAGATACAAATAAGATGCCAAGCAGCACCTATGTGATCCAACTACCTGCCTTTGAAAGCGCAGGAGATTCCTAGCCAGGGACTGCTCTGGGTCAGTTTCTCTTCTGAGACAAGGTTTGCACCTTTTGGTCTTTGAGGGCCCAGTAAGCCTCTGAGACCCTTGGGCCAGGCCATCAGGGTGCTCTCCAGCACAACTCTTCCCATCTTTGCTGGGTCTGGGTGTCCTCTAGCCCCCAAGCATGGCAGCTGCAGGCAACAAGTCGTATATGTGCTGCAGAATGCAAGCGGTGGGTCTCTCCCCTCCCTGGGTCCCAGCCAGAATCCTGACACCCTGGCATCAACCTCAGCCTCTCCCTTGGTCCCCCACTCCTCCCCTCCCCACAGGCTCCTCTCTCCACCCTCAGGATCCTCCTTCCAGCTGGTCATTGGGCTGGAAGGACAGAACTGGAGAGCCCCTGTGAAAAGTGCCTGAACCACTGAGCACCCCCTCCACACAGATGCTCATTTGCATGCTGTTTTACACCACCACCCCCCTTTGCATGCTTGCTCCTTATTAAAGGCATAGAAGCAGACCCTGCCTCTCTCCACTCCTAGACCAGATCCCTCCACCCCACCCCCCATAGCTTCTCCCTCCTTCACTCCCAGCACAGCAGCTGAGCACCAGCTCCTTTGTCCCCCCAAGCAGCCACCTGCTGAGCGTCTGGCCTGGGTCCCATCAGCCAGCAGGTGCCTAGGGAGTCCCAGAGCCTGGGAGGGGGGCTATCTGGCAGTGTGGAGAGCCAACTTGTGCCTGAGGGAGGAGGGGGCATCCCCTGAGGAAGAACATGATCAGAAGAGTGCTCGTCAGGGAGCCAGGACCCCCAGGATTTAAATCCAGTACTGGCTCTTGCTGGCTTGTACAAGTTGTGTCTCTTTCTTCTGCCTCAGTTTCCTCCGGGATTCATGGTGGCTGGCCCACCCCTCTCACTGAACAGCATCGAGATCAAAGGGCATCAGAGAGAGGGTGGTGATGGAAGAGACCAAAAGCCCCGCCTGAGTTAGGGGTGAGCTGGTGGTCCTTCCTCCAATAGCCAGAGGTGTCCAGCACCGGGAGGGGCTGATTTTCAGATTGTCAGTGGAGGAGCCCAGTGCTGGACTGTTGAGGCAGGGATGGGGATCGAGAACCAGCTGGTGCTCCAGGTCTAACCGGGAAGGTGAGACTAGCAGGTGCAGAGGGATGAAGGTTGGAGTCAGGGTGCTCCTAAGAGCCTCACCCTTGCTTGCTGCTCTGACGGACACTGCCTGAGACATCATTTACATCTAGCAAGGGGATGTGTTAGTGATTTGAAACATCTGGTCCAGCAGCTGGCAAGCCCCTTCCTGTCATGAGGCCCTAATTTCTGGCTAGTTAGAGGAAATGGGGGAAAGAGAGTCACCTTCTTTTGAGGACAGAAGAGCCTCTGGCATCTCCAGGCAAAGGGGTGAAGCGGGGACAAAACAAGGCTTTCTTGAGACAGGTCATTAGTGCATTTATTTATCCAGCCTCGCCTTGTCCCCCCTCCCTCATTTCCCATTCACTTCCTGCTAAAGCCCTAGCCCTGCCGTCTCGGGTCCAGCACCTCCATCCCAGCCCCCTCTTGGCTTGCCAGCCAGGCTAGGAAGAGGCCTGCTGCTCAGGGTGAGGGGGTGCTCCTAAGGCTCCAGCCACCTGGGTGGTGCCCTGAGTCTGGTCTCTGTTGCACCTGTATCCCTGATGCTGGCCACTGGCCCTTCCCTGGGCGTCAAGCAGATGAGACTAGAGGGGACTGGGGAGGAGGACTTAGCCCTCTCAACTCAAAGCTTCCGTACACCCAACCTGGCAGGGTCCTTGGAGGTCAAAGCAAGCTTGGGACAAGGGAGAAGCCTGAAGGGTTGGGGACTGTCAGCTGAGTCTATCTGGTATTTCTGAGGGTCTCGGGAAGAAAAAGCCCCAGATGTGCAGAAAGCCCTGCCTGTGTGCATCTCTACCTGGCTCGTCCATCTTTCCCTGGGTGTCCGAACGTCCCTGTGTATCTGTGCGTTTCTATCCCTGCATCCTGGGACTGTGGCCCTGGGTGTAGGCACAGCAGAGCCCAGCTGAGGCTGGTGTCTCCCGGTCCCTGCAGGCCCTGCCGCTCCCTTCCTCCCCAATCTTGGGCTCCACTGACCCCTCAAGGAGACTTGTAGCTGGAGCTGCTGCTGCTATTTTTAGCAGCTCTGAACCCCCCCCCCTCCCCCCCTCAGATTTGCCGGGGAAGTGGGGAGGACAGGCGGAGCCTGGGGAACCCCACCGTCTGGAATGCTGGGTGGGCAAGGCCCTCTCCTGTCAGTCCTACGAGGCTGTGGAGGCGAGGGGTGCCTGGGCTGGTCCATAGGTGCAGGGCCCATGCCCTGGGGCATATTAGGCTCCATCCCGCCTGCCTGGGGCCTGGAGAAGGTCCCAGGCTGTCCTCTCCCCACCTCCTCCCCAAGTTCCTAAGAGCAGAGCCCAGGCCTCCAGTGACTCTTCCGCAAGCCGTTTGGAAGCAAGGCTAGCGCTCCTAGGTCTTCCCCACAGGAGCTGGAGAGTCAGAGAGGGGCTCAAAATGTCGGGAAGCTCAGTGTAAGGAGCACACCTGGGTGACGTGACCCCCCAGGTACCTCTGGTACCGCACTGTCACTTCCCAAAGATGTTTCAGGCCCCTGCTGCGTCTCAACTCTACCAAAGGCCACCGGAGCTCGTTGCCCTCTGGATTCTTGGGGCTCCCCACCACTGTCCCAGCTGCTCTGGAAACTAGCACCCGCTAGAAGGGGCTACCGTACAGCAGTCCGAAGGGCATGAACTGGAGGACCAAGCAGGAAGGCACCCCTGGTTTCCTCAGAGTGGGCACCTACCCTCTGGGCTCTGGATGCCCTTGCTTTCTGAGGCCCTTCGCGCCTATATCTGTCCTTCTGTCTGTCTCTTGAGCTTAGCAGGACAAGGGTAGCCCCCGGTGAACTTCCAGGGCCCAGCCAGACCACTTCCTGCAGCTGTCTGATCCTAGTTCAGGGATCTAGTTGGGGATGGGACCTAGTTCCCATCCTAGATGGGAAGAATTAGTCAGACAGTATAGGTGAATAGGTCAGCAGAGCCTGGCACGCCAGAGGCGCTCAAATATACCACTTCCCTCCCCGGGTACTTTTCTCACACCTCCACCCCCCAAACCCCACGTGCACATACGTGCACATTTTCATACTCACCCCCATGCACATACATACTTGCACACATGCACACACGCAGACACAGCCTAACCCTCCACGTGCTCAGCAAATACTGACCGACAGATGGAGGTCCAGTGCCACACTGGAGACTGGGGTCCAGTGCCACACAGAAGGAAAGTGGTGAATCAAAAGAGCACAGTGCCCCCCCCCCCCCGCTGCCAGCCCCCCCGCCCCCACGTTTATCACTGTCCAAGAGGCTCCCATCAACTCCTGAGCTTGGGCACCACCTATAAAGGCAGGGCTGTGCCTCTCCATCCGACCCACCCAACGACTCAAAAAAGACAAGTTTGGGGCACCTGGGTGGCTCGGTCGGTTAAGCGTCTGACTTCGGCTCAGGTCATGATCTCGCGGTCCGTGAGTTTGAGCCCCGCGTCAGGCTCTGTGCTGACAGCTCGGAGCCTGGAGCCTGTTTCAGATGCTGTGTCTCCCTCTCACTGACCCTCCCCTGTTCATGCTCTGTCTCTCTCTGTCTCAAAAATAAATAAACGTTAAAAAAATTTTTTTTCAAAAAAGACAAGTTCAAGGTCATGCAGCCCATCAGTGGAGAGCTACGTTAATGCTGGAGTCAGGGTTCTGACAAGGCCTCACCAGGCTCCTCTTAGCCTTCACAGCTAAGAACAGATACTCCTGTGACTTCCTGGGCACAGAGTGCCCAGAGCCCACATCAGCATTAAGGACCAGGGCAGCCCGGGGGTCTGGGTTCAGCGCCACGCCCCCCATCCTTAGCCAACTCTCCCAATCCATCTCCCCTCAGATGCAGCTGACAACAGCAGCCACAGGACAAAAGTCACAAGGTCAGGGAGGGAACTTTGACCGTGGTGCACAGAACAAGCCCCTTCATCTGACTTAAAGACCCAAGAACCTTAGGGCTACCGTGAAGTTAATTCAGCTCGGAGGCAGACAGACGCAGGCACTGGGAGCAACCTCAGTGGTGTTGGCTTTTAAACTTCAGGGTGGGGGCTGGAAGGGGGCTGCAGCCCAGAAATGCTGGTCTGAGACTCAGGAAGATACCTGCTCTGGGGCACTGGGAGGCTAGGACCCGGCCTTGCTTGGCTTCTAGCCTTGGAGGAACTGTCCATGGTCCGTGCTGGATGGGGCAGAGGATGGAGGGGATCGCTACTCCTTCCTAGATCAACTCCTGTTCCCCAACTTCACCACTGGGCTGGGCTAAGCTGGCCCTGGTACGGGCTCCAGGGAGAATGTAGTTCCTGCCTTTACGGCCTTCCTTGTCCCAGCTCACATTCCCAAGGTTTTTCTTTCAGAGAAATACACCCCTGCCGCTGACAAGGTGGCGACTGGAGCATTAGTGCTGGGGCAGGGCTGACCTGAGCACCCAGCTCAGGACTAAGTCCCTCTCCACGCCCTGGCCACACATTCCTTTGAGTTGGCATAATCGGGGTGGAGTATGGCAGATTAATTAGTTACCAGTCTGATGAGGGAGTTGATGCCAACGGGACCCCTGCTGCTCCTCCCACGCCTCCAGTCTGCCCCAGGGGTGGGAGTCAATTCTACTGCCCCTGTTCCAAGGCCACCCCCAGTTCCTGTGCCTCTTGCCCAGCCGCGGGAACTGTGGGCAGGCAGATCTCGGGCCCCCAGGTCCCCAGGACCAGCAGGCAGACAGGAGAAGGGAGTGCAGGGCTGCAGGGGAAGGTGGAGCACGCAGCAGGTGACGCTGTAGCAGAGGCCTCATTAATCACCTCTCCAGCCCCCAGCTCTGCAGTGGCGAGACCATATTAGATTTTAAATTGGAAAGCAGAGAACATGGCAGTTAGCCGGGAGCTCCCTCTACCCTGGGCCCCTGGTCACAGCCTCAAGGGAGGGAAAGTGCAGTAGGGAGAAGAGAAGAGAGCTGGCCCACCACAGTCCAAAGCCCTGTCCCCCTCCCTCCCACATACCCAGAGCCAGAGGGACTGTCCAGGTCACATGGCCCTGCAAAGGGCCAGGATAAAGTCCAAGAAGGGGCAGAGTGAAAAGGAGGGAGCATAGCAGCCACCTTGGGGAGAAGTACATCCCTTCTGGGAGTTAGTGCCTTTCGGGGCTTGAGGACTGTATGAAGCCAGGTTCCAGGGTGTGGCATCCGTGAGCTAGGACAAATGGTAATGACCTGTGGCCTGTGCATGTGTTTGGACCTGCATGCACACGTTCATGCATACCCACAGACCCACATGCTCATACAGGCACACACACATGCTCACAGGAAGCAGCAACTCAGTGTGGTAGAAATTTTGAGCCTAGGCTGTGGAACAGGCAGACCCAGTTCAAACCCCTTATTTGCCACTTCCTTCCTGTATGCACTAGGATGATTTACTTTGCTTCTCAGCCTCAGTTCCTCCATATGTAAAGTGGAAAATATTGATTCCAAGCACGAAAAGCTGCTTCTCTGGGTGGAAGGCAGCTCTCTAGGAGGTCCATGCCTGACCCAGTAACTATGGACGCCCTGCCATGGCTTCAAGCTGCCCTGGGGCTGCCCCAAGAGCCTTGAGGAGTGGCAGGCCAGGCTCTCTGCCCCCTGTGCTCCTGACTGAGCAGCGAGGTTGCTGGCAAGTCAACAAACACAGCAGGCATTGTCATGAGACATTCACACACCCTGATCCCATCCTGAGCCAAATCACGTGAGGCCAAGCATTCCTGGCTTTCTGCCACCCACAAAGTCCTCCTAAATTGGCTCTGCCTGAGCTACCCAAATTGCTCATTGAACACCCACCACTCAGAACACCAGTGCTCAGCCAAGGTTGGGAAGCCAACATCATCAGTGGGTGGCACTCATCCTCCCTAAGGGGTAAGTGATGACAGGCCAATTCTCCTGAGCCTTTATGGAAAATCTAAAGAAGTCCCATGGCTTCTCTCCCTGCCCAACCCCAGACTCAAACAAGAGGAGCAGATACTGCCACGCATCTTAACACTTCTGCAGGACCCCTGCTCCAGGCTCTTCCCTTCTGAAAGGCGGTGAATCCTGCAGGAGATAAGGTCAGGTATGAGCTACACTTTCCATCATGGTAGGACTAACCCCAGGTTGGCTATTTACATGTAAATTCGTTAACATGACATAAAACTTAAAATTCAGTTTCTCAGTCTCCTAAGCCACATTTCAAGTGCTCCATAGCCACATGTGGCTACCGGCTACCATACTGGACACACAGATGCAAAATGTTGCCCTCATCACAAAAAGTTCCATTAGATAGCACTGTTCCAGGGCTGGACAACCACTGGGTTTGAATCTGTTACACTCAAATTAGTAATCTTGGGGGAACTGTGCTCCCTGGGTCCCAGTTTCTCCATCTATCAAATGGAATACTAAAAGTCCGTGTCTTATGGAGTGTTCGTGGGAATTGAAGGAGTTGATTCTGGTAAAGCATTTAGAATGGCGCCGGGCATGTGGCAAGTTCTCAGTCAACAGTAGCGTTTCCTATTTATATACGCAAAGTCTTTTTTAGCTCACTGGATCCTGGTAGGTGAGAGCTGGCAGGGCCCTCAGATACTTTTCCCGTCTTGCTGGTGGGGAAATGGAGGCTTGTGTTCAAGAAGTGATTTGTGCAGGAGAACCCAGCCTGTCAGGGGCTGCACCAGGACCAGGTGGCCAGCCTCCTGGCTGTTGGCCATTACCTACCCCCACCCATGTTCTCTCCATCTGTCAAGAAGATCCCAACCCTGAGATGCCAAAGCCCAGGGCTGTCTACCACCCCAACCCAGGACAGAGGGAGACAAATTTGCCCCTGCTAGCTCAGGAAGTAGTGAACTCTCTGTCCCTGGAGGTATGCCCACAGACAGTAGACAGCCCCAGAAGTTTTGGAGAGTTTACTCTTTTATTTTTTTTAAGAGAGGGAGAAAGAGCAAGCAGGGGAGAGGGACAGAAGGAGGGGAAGAGAGAGAGAGGGATAGAGAGAGAGAGAATCCCAAGCAGGCCCCACGTTCAGCACAGAGCCCAACGCAGGGCTCAGTCCCATGACCATGAGATCATGACCTGAGCCGAAATCAAGAATCAGGCACTTAACCAACTGAGCCACCAGGCGTCCCCGGAGAGTTTACTCTGCAGAGCAGTTGGGCAAGGTGCTCTCCCAGCCCCAACATCCTGAGTACCAGCCCTATCCCCCGTTTCCTGTGTGACCTGAGAAAGCCCTCTGGACTCAGTTTCCTCCTGCAAAAATGAGGGAGGGATGAGATGTTCACCAAGGCTACATGGGCTCAGATTCTCGGACCCAGCGACTTCCTTGCCTGGAACCTGGCCAGGAGGAGGTGCTCCCATTCATATTTGTAGTCCAGATTTTCCTGGACTGCCAGGGGTTGACCAAGAGAGGGCAGTAAGAAGGTGTGATGGGGGAAGGGGAGTCAGTAGCAGAGAAAAAGAGGAGATAGTCTGGGACTGGGGGACCCACTGGCCTGTGCCGGCAGACACTCTTTATCAATTGCCAGTTGGGGCTGTGCTGGGGAACTGCCAAGGGCTGGCTGCCCATCTTCTCCCTGTAGGACCCACCCTGGCCCGCCTCTGCCCTCCCCTGCCCACCCCTGCTGGACAAGGGCCAGGTGCTTTGGGGAGAAGGGAGGCTTCCAAGTGTGCAAACAGGCAGAGTCCTTGAGCCCACCCTGCACTGTGCCAAGCACCAGGGGTCAGCATTTGTGGGCAGAGATATGGGAAGAGAGATGCCTCGTGCTGGATTCTTGCCCACAGACACAAGTAGTACAGGGAGCGCCTGCAGGAGGTCAGAGGAGAGAGCCATTGTCATCCACTGGGCCAGCAGAAATGGCTCCCTGGAAGAAGGATAGGAGCTGGGCCTAGTAGAATGGGGAGGGTTTGAAGAGACAAAGGCATAGTGAGCAAATGGGGCAGAACGGGGAAGGCACCTGTTCTGGCAGAGATGGTCCCTTTGAGTGTATTTCTGTGCCCACTTCAACCACTGCCCCTGCAGGACAGTTCCTTCCCCATACCCTGAGCTGCAGGACTCCAGGTACGACTGCCCTAGGACAGTGGGGCCAGGCTGTTGGGGAGATGGTCAAGGAGGCCCCAGTTGCTTCAGCCAAGGGCCAAAGAAAACAGTGGACGGAGCTGAGCTATGGAGCTGTCCAGTTCTGGGTTCTAGTCCCAGGCTTGCCACTCATTAGCTGTGTGCCCTTGAACAAGTTACTCAACCATTCTGGATCTGGATGTCTTTCTCTCCGGGATAATGACCCAAACGTCCTTAGAGTAAGGGGAGGATGAGACCGACACATGAAGGTGCTGATTGCATAGTGGGCACACAGGGAGCACGGAGTAATAGCGTTACCTGCCCCAGCTGCCTGGCTCCAGACCACAGGAGACAGAATGTGTCCATTCAGGCTCTGCCGCATCTCCTGGGTGACCTTGGAGAAGGCACACCCTAGTTCTGGGCCTCAGTTTCCCCATTTGTCATATGGGGCTTATATTGCCTTTCCTGTTAATGTAAGTAGTCAAATAGCAGCAAACCTACCTCAGATGCGGGGATACTGTGCTGTAATTGCTACAGTAACACATGGAATCAGAAGCTCTAGAATTGGACCCCAGGCCTCAGGGGCCTCAGGGGCCAGCTAGACTCTAGCTGGGACCTCTCATTTCAGGGGGCTCATTTCTGGGCTCAGTGGTCCTACCACTATGGAGACCAGGCTCTGGCTGGGGGGGTGGGGGGGGGAGGGCAGGCACTCTCACTCCCAGGACCCCTCTCCCCTCCCTTGGGCTCTGGGATAATGAGGGTCTACAGGGGCCAGGCCCTTACTAATCCCCTATTAAAACTTGAAAGGGGCCAGGGAACCTCCAGAATAAACTCATTAACTTTTATGGGATAATAAATGTATCCCATTAAATTCTCATTCTTATGCTGGGCCAGCTTAACCTCCAGAACCCAGAGGGGTGGGCTCCCTGCCCGCTGTATCCCCAGGCTCCCCCTATACCCACCTGCTGTCATGCTCCCCCCAACACCAGCTGAGAGCTGGTGCTACCACAACCTAGGGATCAAGGCTGACCTCATCTTAGAACTCTGGGTACCCCTCCCTGTGCTGGCCTTGGCCTTGTCCTTGGGAGGCCAGCAGCTGTGGCCCTGAGGGGGAATGCCTGGTACCTCTGCAGAAACTATCAGAGTGACGGGGGGCCCCTTCTGCCCTTGCAGAGGCTGAGGCGGGGCTGGCAGATGTGAGCATAGGCCTGTCTCTAGGTGGCCCTCACCAAACCCAGATGTCCCCACTCCACAGATGGAGAAACAGAGACCCTAATGGGCAGCCCCCTGCCCAGGTCACACAGCTAGTGAGGCACAGATTTGGGACTGGAACCTGAGGTTTTCTGGCTGTCTCGTGCAGAAAGATTTACAGAAACACTAGCACCAAATAGGGCAGCCCAGCTGTCCCTGAAGCAGCATCTGAAGGCTGTTGCCCCGAGCAGCAGGTCCCCCAGGTGGGGCCACTGCATAATGACCCCAATCCTTCACCACTGCCTCCACACAGACCGATTCCAGCTCCACAGCCCTCCAGCACTGTGAACCCTTGGCAGCCTCCTGGACCTCCGTGAGCCTCAGTTTCCCCATCTATAAGACAGGGACAATAACACCTATCTAGTTGGATGCTATGAAAAAAAGTCCCCAGTCTTCATGGCTTCCCCCAGAGGCTAGACAACCCACCCCTCCTTCCAATCCAGGCCTGCGGGGGCGGGGGCAGCATTGAGCCCCGGGCTCTTGTCTGTAACCTCCCCAAGCTGGGCCCCCGGGGAGGAGGGGGCAGGACCGGCGCCCTTTCCTAGGCTGCCCAGTCTGGGCCTCCAGCGGGGGTGGGAGGGAGGCCTCCATTCCCAAGAGGGGCCACCGGGGGGGCTGCGCCGGCCGGGAGGCGGGAGCGGGAGAGAATCCACCGGGGAGGCATCCTGAATGGCTCATTAGTGCCGATGAAAGCCTTTTTTCATTTCGTCTAAATACTTTAAACAGGGCTCCCTCCGATGTCTATTTGCATAGCTTAAGAGCTAATGCGGGGGGAGGGCCCAGGCGACGGCGGGGCCACACTATGGCGGGGGGGGGGCTGCCGGGAAGCTCCGGCCTTGTCTGCGCGGGGGAGGGGGGATGCGCGGAGGGGACGGGTCTTTCCCGGACCCAGCCCTCTTGGAAGAAGTGGCCCCAGGCCCTCCCTCCCTACTGGAGGAGAGGAGAGAGGGGCAGCCCCGGGAGGGCATCCCTGTGTTGGGGCAGCGGTGGGGAGCACACAGGTGGGGATCATGGGGGACCTGTCCACCAACGACATGCAGGCCTAGAGGTAGCTGCCCTTTGCATGCTGGAATATCCTCATTTAACAGATGACGATGCTGACGTGCTCGGGGTCACACACACCGCCACACAACAGGGAACATGTTCCCTCAGAGAGGAGAGCCCACGTCCAGGGCCATCTCCTCCCCACCCCAGGCCTGCCTCAATGTTGCCCTGGCAGGGGTGGGTGGGGGCTGCCCAGCCTCTTCGGTGTGGCCTCTCCCTCAGTGCCTCCCTTGAGAAACTACACTTTAGAGCACCAAGTCTCATAAAACCCCTCCCAAGGGCCCGTTTTACACCTGAGGACACAAAAACCCTGAGAGGCAACTTGCCTGGGCTCCTGGGAAGGGGGCCCACGTGGCAGAGCTGACCCTTGAACCCAGGTATGTGGGACTCTGGCTGCGCCCAGAGAAACCGTGTTATTGTTTCTGGTTTGGGCCCCAGATTCAGAGGCGCTTGGGGCACCGGGTGGGTGCTCCCTGAGTTCCAGGCAGAAGGCTTCCTGAGGGTCCAGACCAGGCTCCGGATGCCAGAAATTCTGGCCCTAACTACTTGCAAACTGCACCAGACCTTGGACAAGTCCATTATCTCTCCAAGCCTTAGTTTCCTCGCCGGACTAGAGGCTTCTCCACTGGATAGCTCGGCTCTCCTGTGAGGCAGGCTAGTATCACGGGAAGACTAAGGCTTTGAAGCCAGATCAGCATAGTTTGATCCCAGCTCCACCACTGTGCCACTGGGCAGGTCCTCATCCCTCCCCTCTAGGCTTCAGCTTCTTTATAATTCCCCTCTCACGGAGTTGTAGTATCAATTAAATAATACAAGATCCGGGAACAGCCTGACTCAGTGACTGGAAGACAGTAGGCACCTGATGAGACTGAGCATCTGGGGTCCTGACACCCCCTTTCACCATCCCCTGCCTCACATTCTCTCCCTCTGTCAGTCTCTGCACCTTTGAACTCAGCCCAGGCAGAAAACCCCAGGAACCTGGCGGCAGGAAGGACAGGTCACGGGGCCTTGGGCTTCCATCAGAGTCAACCAGGATATCGGGAGATGCCCTCTCCCCAGAAATGGCTTGTCTCCCAGAAATGTTATCTTACCCTCTCTGACAGTGGGTAGCACCCTCAGGGACCAAGTGGCAGCTGATTACAGAATCAATTTGCTCGTTTGATATGCTATCTCGATCCCATTTAACCAAGTGCTCAGTCCCCCCAGATAACACAATCAGTGCAATCGACAGTGACGGGAGGTGCCCATTAGCTCCGCTCCATTGCCTGGTACCCACCTGGCAGCCAGCGGGAGGAGCTGGGCCCGCTATGGTCCCTTCCTGAGTTAGAGGATCTCCTTGTCCTCCCTCCCCCAGTCAAGAATCCCACAGGTACCTGCCCTGGGAGCCACAGGCCACATGTCTTATCGGGCAATCCCGGAAGGGGACACTGGTCTTCAGTCTACGTGATGAGAGAGGGTCCCGTTCCTTGTGCCATGTTAAGATCAGTCTCGGCTCACCTGGCAAAGACTGTGTGGCATCTGGGAGGTGGGCAAAGAGAGTAGCCCTGTCCTGGCATGTCACAAGCACTGCCTGGCCCCTCCGTTAGTGACTCAAATGAAAGACACGGGGCACTGGCTGACCATCTGCTCTGGGGGGTATGGGCCTGGCTGGGCATCGAGGTTGGGCATTGTGTCGTCAATGTCTGGCACGGAATGCCAAAGCACAGATGAGCTGCTTTAGTGGGCATCTCAGGAGATAAGGGTTGGTCCTGTTTTCTCAGGGTCTCGGGGCACCAAGGCCCCTCTGACCTAGAACCATGGAGAGCCCTCTGACCTGCCCCTACCTCTCCCACCCCGTCTCCTCCCTCCTCCCATTTGTCTGACACATCAGAGCTGCTATGGGCTCCTGAACAGAATGTAGGCCATCTGCCACTTCCTCACGCCTGCCAATCCGTGGGGTGGGTGTGAGCCTGTGGAATGACAACCCCACCATCAGACATTCAGAGGAACCAACCTTCTCCTCGCAAACTGTTAACTCGCTCTGGCTGTGTTTCCTTTCAAGTGCTCATGCAGCCATTTTGAGAGCTGTGAGAACCAGAATATCCTCCTGGCCTTCTCGGAACTGGCAGAATTCTATATGAGCTGAATCTGGAGCCAGCATCCATTGACCTTATCCCGGCAGTTAAGGATCTGGAGAGCTTAGTGGCCCACAAGCAGAATATGCATCATCTGTCCAGCTCTGTGGTTCAAAAAGTCAAAATAATCGATAGCAGAGCAACCTGTACCTCAAACCAGCGACAGCAAATGAGTTGCCTCTTCCGCAGCCTTTCGAATTGATTAGTAGTGGCTGCCTGGATAACTGTGTCGAGAAGGATTCTGAAGTCCCATGCGGCTCAGCAAGGAATACTCCAAACTGGCTAACGATGTCTGCCATGGACTGGGGCTAAGCATTCTATCCCTGCTTTAGACCCTGCCCTAGATAGTCCCGGCTAGTATCATAAGAAAGATCATGGGAATTTAGAGACACATATCAAATGAGGAAAAGAAGTAGTATGATCTCACTTAATCCCCCAAGTAAACCCCATTTTACAGATGAGTAGACTAAGTTGCAGAGAGTTTAGGTTATTTGCCCAAGGTCAACAGCCTCAAAGCAGGATGGATTTGGGGTTTGAAGCCACATATGCTTTACTCTAGCTCTTGGCTCTTCCTACTCTGTTCACATCACTGTTCTAAAAGGATCAAAAGAAAAAAAAAAAAGACGAAAGAAACGATTTTTTGAGAAGCGAGAGAAATAAGACCAAATGGGACCCTAACAAAGATGCTATGTACCCGTGAGGGAATCTAAAACAAAACCCCAAATATATGAAGCATTTCCTGAAACTAATGACTAGCAGCTTCACTGAGAACGGAAAATGAACTTGGCAGCCCTATAATCTCAGGTGGAAAAGTCACTGTGGTGGGGGGATCGGACTCTTGAGAAGGGTTTTTGGTGTGTGACCCGGAGCAAGCCACTTCCTTTCTTTTTTTGTTTTCTTTTTTAATGTGTATTATTTTTAAGACACACACACACACACACACACACACACACACACACACACACAGAATGAGCGGGAGGGGGCGGGCAGAGAGACAGGGAGACACAGAATCCGAAGCAGGCTCCAGGCTCCGAGCTGTCAGCATGGAGCCCGACGCGGGGCTCGAACTCACGAACCGTGAGATCATGACCTGAGCCAAAGTCAGATGCTCAACCCAGACGCCCCCACTTCCTTTCTTTGGCCTGTTTCCTCACCTACAAAATGAAGGCCCCAATTAAGAATGGCAAATACGTATTTGTCCTGTCGGTCTGAGTTATCAAGGCTGGTTGCCGGGCATCTTGTGTTGAGAAGGAGTCTGAGACCGAATCTGAGATCGGCAGAAAATAGTGGACAGATAGAGTAACCGCGTCCACCTCTGGTGTCAGAGGGGAAACGAGGGGACATCACATATCTCAAGGCTGTCACGTGAGATATGTGATGTCCCCTCATTTCCAGCTCTCAAACTCTGTAGCTCCTGGTTCTGGACATTGAGCACACTCCCCAAGTCTCTCCGTCAACAGAGAGATGGATCTCCTGCTGTGTGGACTGGGGGTGACGCTGTTCACGGTGGGGCAGGGGGGCACCTCTGATGCTTCGTTATTGTTTCAGGACTCTCCTCAGAGGCCCCAACCACGGGGGAAGGGCAGGCCCCAGGCATCGAGGAGATGGATGGGGAACTGACAGTGGCCCCCACGCCTGAGCAGCCGGAGCGAGGCGTCCACTTCGTCACAACAGCCCCTACCCTGAAACTGCTCAACCACCACCCGCTGCTCGAGGAATTCCTACAAGAAGGGCTAGAGGGGGGCGAGGCAGGGCTGAGGCCGGCGCTGCCCTTCCAGCCGGACCCACCTACACCATTCACCCCGAGTCCCCTTCCCCGCCTGGCCAACCAGGACAGCCGCCCTGTCTTCACCAGCCCCACTCCGGCCATGGCCGCGGCACCCACTCAGCCCCAGTCCAGAGAAAGACCCTGGAGCCTGGAGTCAGAGGCTCCTGTGCTTCGTATCACAGCTCCCCTGCCTCCAGTGCCCACCCCAGGCCCAGGGGAAAGGCCCAGTACTACACCCCCTAGCAGAGCATGGACTCCAACCCAGGAGGGTCCTGGAGACATGGGCAGGCCATGGGCTCCAGAGGTTGGGCCCCAGACCACGGGACTTGGGATGGAGGGAACTATCGCCACCTCTACAGCTTCAGGGGACGATGAGGAGACCACCGCCACCATCATCACCACCACCATCACCACCGTCCAGCCACCAGGTCAGCTGCTCGCTGGCTTGCAGATCTAGAAATGGGGATCGGGGAAATGCGGGGCCCCCGCGTTCCTCTGTCGCTGTCACTGTGCCACCCTGCCTTGCCCTTTGGCACCAAGGGCCAGCACGTAGGAGGCATGTGGATGGGAACCAGATAGACCTGGGTTCAAACCCTGATTGGAAGTGACTACAACAGACCCTAGGAATTTTGCTGAACCTCTCTGAGCCTCCTCTGTTAAATAGTGGGAAGAAGACGGACCTCAGTGAGCCTTTGTGAGAACTGAGCTAAGATTACATATAGTAGGTGCTCAAGAAAAGGTGGTCCCTTCTTTCAACAGGGGAATAGACGTCCCAAGAGGCGGGCTTCACCACACACACACACACACACACACACACACACACACTGATCAGCCTTGGTTGAACCAACTTCACCAGAGCTGGGCTTAGCCTTTTGTTTCCTCCTGCCTCCCAGGCCCTTGTAGCTGGAATTTCTCAGGCCCAGAGGGCTCTTTGGACTCCCCCATGGCCCCCAGCTCACCTATTGATGTCGGCCTGGACTGTTTCTACTACATCTCCGTCTACCCTGGCTACGGCGTAGAAATCAAGGTAAGCAGCCTGGATCTGGCGGAGACAAATCTGGGGCTGGTGTATTATCTTTCCAGAAAGGTGCTGGCTATCGCGGGAGGTGGGGATGCTCAGGGGCATCAGTTGGAGGGGGGCCTAGAGCCAGGGCTGGACCCAAAACTTGGCCAGTTTCTGCCCTATGCACCAGGGACTAAAGAGCTACTGTGCCCAACTAGTAACGCCTTAGGTTGAAAGGGGCTGCAGGAGGGGCAGGCAAGCCCATGCTCTTCCCCAGGAGCTCAGGAGAGCTTGAGGAGGGGCTCTACCCTTGGAGGGGCAGGGGATTGGGTGAGTCTCTGAATTTATGTGACTGAGTAGCAAGAGCTCAGGGCTGTGTGGTTGGGCTCGAGAGAGCCATGCAGCGTCAATGACTCACTTATTCACTCACTCATGCCTTCAGCAAATACTCCCTGAGCAGCTCCTCTGGCCAGGTCCTGTGCTGACTCCTGGGGTGCAGAGGTGAGGGAGACAGACGTGGTGCACCGTCAGCTGGCGGGCGAGTCAGACCCACAGTCCCAGCTTCCTGCCACCTGCCCTTTCTGGGCCATCTCATCCCTCCCTTGGATGAAGACTCTTTTAATCCTCAAACCTGAGCCCGAAGGTCCTCAAGGATATCCCATAGGCTCTTCCACCCCCATGCACCTCAAACCCAACTCTTCCCTTTTGCTCCCCCAAACCTGATACCGCACCACTCCTGACCTTAGACATGGACCCTAACCCATCAGAAACATGGAACAGGGCCACCACTGTGCAAGGTGGATGGCACCTGGAACTGCACGGTGAGGTCAGCCTGGCCCTTCTTTCTCCCTCGTCTCTGGGTCCTGTCTACCCCTGCGCACATTCTATCATAACATTCCCCAAAACTCAGATCTGCCTGCTTCTCCCCTCCGTCCCCAAAACCACCACACGGTCCAGCCTCCATCATCCTTCCCCCAGATGATGCAGTGGCTGCCTCACTGGTCACCCCACTCATGCTTGCCCCCACTGTCCTCCACCTCCACTGCAGTCATTTTTTTTAATGTTTATTTATTTTGAGAGAGAGAGGGCACCTGTACATGCGTGGTGGGGGGAGGGGTTAAAGAGAGAGGGAGAGAGAGAATCCCAAACAGGCTCCATGCTGTCTGCACAGAGCCCGATGAGGGGCTTGATCTCACAGACCATGAGATCATGACCTGAGTTGAAAGCAAGTGTTGGATGCTTAACAAATTGAGCCACTTAGGTGCCCCTGTAGTCATCTTTATTTTACTTTATTATTTTATTTTGTTTTATTTTATTTTATTTTATTTTAATTTTAGTAAGCTCTTATGCCCAATGTGGGGCTTGAACTCACGACCCTGAGATCAAGAGTCACATGCTTTTCCAGCTGAGCCAGCCAGCGCCCTCCACTGCAGTAGTGTTGCCCATATGAAATCAATCCTCCCCCACCACACCTCCCCAGGGGCCTCTGAATCATGGCCAGTCCCTCTGACCCATGTCTAGCCACTTCCTCCCTCATTGTCCACTGCCCCTTTGCACTAAGCAACATGCAGCTAACTGGGTGGGCCAAGCCCGCTTTCCTCACAAGCCCCGACTGGATGTGCTCGTCCCTCTGCCCAGAAGAGTCATCCTACTGTCCCCTCCCAGGACTCACCCTTGGTGTCACTTTCTCTGTGAATTCTCTCCCAACGCCTTGTCCTGTGGGCCTGTTTATAGCTGGCCAGCTCCCCAGCTAGACCGTGAGCTCCTGGAGGGGTACCTTGGAGTATAGGGCCCGCCATGGGGTCACCATGGACTGACTGACTGGACAGATGGATGGAGGAAGGAAGGAATGTGGTGACATTGGCCTGAGTCTGGAGACAGAATGGAGGTGGAGAGAGGCATTCAGCCTAGCTGAGGGAACCAGGCAGGTGACTGAGGAGCACAGAGAAGGGGGCAGAGGAGTCCAGGAAACAGGGCGGTGCTGCTTGCTCCCAGCTCCTGGCCTGCTCCCCACACATCCCAAAGCCTCTGGATCTGGGCCGGCTACACCTGTCCTGGAGATGTCAGGTCCAGGTCTCCGAGCCAGGGCCGGAGTGGCGGGGGGAGGGGCCCCTCTCCCACCACGGGTGGGTCCCTCCCCTCCTTTCTGTAACCGTTTGCTCCTGCTCTGCCAAGCCGTGTGCCCCTCGCTCTGGGCTGACTGGGAGGGTAATTAGGAGAAGCCACCACCACCCCCCTGAGCCATTAGCACTCAGTGCCGCTTAATTAAGGTAATTAATGTAAAATCATCACCTAATGAGAGGTGGCACCGGCTGTGGCTCACCGGGTGGAAGGCGCCAGCTGCAGGTGTGGGAAAGGGGATGGGAAGGGGCAGATGCCAGGCTGGGTGCCCTCCTGCAGGCCCGAGCTGGCTGCGCTTGCCCCCCGAGCCTACCGTCCCCACTGAAGCCCGCTGGGCCAGGCTAGGCCCAGTCCTGGTACTCTCCACAATGGAGCAAGACGCCGGCTTTGCCTGCCCCCCGGCCACGCCACGGCCCCGGGCACGAGCCCCACCCTAGACGCCCACCCTGCCGCCATATAAGCCCTGTGTCTGTTGTCTGGTGCCGCCACATTTTTTTTTTTTTTCATCAGAATGCAAAAGCTGTTACCAGGCAACCTTGAGATGAAGCCCTGCCACAGCCCTGGATCGCTGTGTGGAAATGTGGCAGGCAGGTACTGGCTGCCTCACCACCTCTACCTCACCACCATGGGGCAGAGTCCTTGGGGACCCTGTAGGCCCCGGTGGTCTGACTTAGAGTCTGAGGCCACGGCAGGAAGGGCCAGGAAGGAAGGGGCAGAATCAGCCAGGGCTGAAGCGAGAGTTAAGGTCCATCTCCTTCCAGGGCGAGTTCTGGCAACCTCTACCCCTGTCTGGGCCTCCTTGCCACACCACGCAGGTGGCTTTGGAACCTGAAGAATTACGGATACTGCAGACCAGTACCCATGGAGAGTGGGCAACACTGAGGCTAGCAAGGACAGGGAATTGCCCAAGTCACTCAGTCAATCAGTAACTAACGTGGTTTGGCGAATGAATCCGTTCTCCAAATGTAAACTGAGCAATTACCGTGTGCCAGACCCTGTGCTGGTGTTAGACACAGTTCCTGGGGGAGACAGAAGTCCTAAACAGAGTGCTCGGCGCCGTCGGGATGGAGTGGGAAGCGCAGGGGACTGTGGGAATGCCAGGATGGGGCACGCTTCACTGGCCTGGAGGGCCGGAGAAGGATTTCTGGAGGCAATGAGACCTGCTCTGGGGCCTGACAGATGAGAGGTCAGCAGACAAGCCTGGGCTGAGAAGCAGCGGGGATGTCAGACTGGCCGTTTGAAGGTTGCCAGGCAGTTTGGGACAGGTGACTTTATTGCACAGGAACAGAAGGTGAGCTTAGGGGCTTCTGGGTTGCATTCCTGCCAGGCGCTAGGCCTGAAATCAGGGCTCTTCTGCCCAGGGCAGTAGGGGATGAAACGGGTGAGGCAGCCGGAAGGCCTAGAGGGTGCCTGTGGCTCCTTGAGACTGGGGAAAGGCTTGTGGCTTCTCTCCATTGTGGGTAAGTCCCTGCCTGCCCCTCCATGAATTCACAGGGATGGCTCAGGGTAGGTAGAAGGGATGGAATCCAGGCAGGAGGGATGAGAGAAACCATGAGAGGAGAAGAGCATGTTAAGGACCCACAAGTCACATCCCTGACACCATGCTGAGCCCCTGCCATGTGACCACAACCCTGGCTAAAGTCCGGGGCCCCAGACAAGACCCTTTGCATGAGGAACAGCCTCACGGGTTCCAGAATCCCTAACGCCCGAGCTCTTCATGTCTTGGACCACAGCCCCTCATCACCCTGCCTCCCTCCCTTCGGGGTGCTGCAGGTATTGGTGAGGCTGGACGTCTGAGCCACCCACAGAAAGGAGACAGGCCAGGCCCTCCGTAATCAGAGGAGGTTTTCCTGTGTCAGCTGGGGTCAGGCACTGGGCTAGGTTCTTTCTTGTGAGATCCAGAGAAGCCCCTTCAGGATGGCCCATGTGGGTCCCATCCCTTCTCCGGGCAGCCGGTCTCCCCCGAGGGCTCCAGGCCTTTCTGGGCCTGGCGTGTGCCTCTCATCGCACTTGGCATTCCAAGAGCCTTCCCACTGCCAGCCTCCATCTTGGCTTGGCTGTTCTCTGTACCATCTGGAGCCTGGGCACAGCTGCTCATAGTCCCTACCCTCGTGCCCCAGGTGGCTGCACTGGAACACAGCTCTCCCGTGCCAGGTCAGCTGCCAGTATGATAGCCGGAACACTGGGACCAGGCCTGATGTGGACACCAGTAGGGTAGCCAGTCAACCTCTGGCCCAGGAGGTTTCTGGGCAACCTCCTCTTTTCTGGCTCCTGGAAGGCTAATCTGAGGGGGGTTTCAGGGGCACAGGCAGGTCTAGCCCCACGGATTTAGGCCATTCTCCCCATCCCCAAGGCAGACTCAAGCTCATAAGAGCTTGCGAACAGGCATCAGTTCCGACAAGAGCACAGAGGCTGTCATGAGGGACCAGTCCTGCCTCTGCAGCCCATCTCTTGGTACCTGAGCAGAGCCCCTGGCCTTTTCTGGACTGGTTTCCCTCTCTGTAAAAGGAGATGAACCAAATGATGCAGAAGGGCCCTCCCAGCCAGTCCCTCTGAGCACGTCTCCTTGTTTGGGTTCAGGAATTTCCCTCATAAGCCAGACTGGACAGTAGCCCCTCCAGCTCTTGACCCTGCTTCCTGCTTCCTCGCAGCTGTAGAACCTGAGCCAGAGAGAGGGTGGCTCCCAGGTCCAGTGCCTCCTAGGCAGAGCCTGGCAGACCTGAGGCTAAGGGTCTTTTGGTGACAGCTGTCACCATGGCAAGAGCCATGGTCTTACCAAGGTAGGGCCCAGATCTCCCCAGGAAAGGGGAAGAGGACTGCTAAGCTGTGTTTGTTCTGTGCTAAGCCCCTTACAGGTAGGATCTAACTTAATCCTTACAGCCCTATCAGGTTGGTACAGCCATCCCATTTCACACACGAAACTGGGGTTCAAAAAGGTCACGTGACCCGCCCAAGGACCTTTCAAGTGGTCGGTGATGGAGCCAGGGTTTGATTCCAGGACTTAAGAGCACCTGTTCTTCCCCCGGCCCAGGCGATTGGGCAGGTGTGGTGAATCTAAAAAGGGAGTGCAGCTGGGGACTGTTGGTGGGGGGCTCTACCCAATCCCTTTTCTCAACTCAGCCCTGCCTGCTCCTGTAAGACACCCGCCTCGAATTCCTCCAGTTTGGGAGCAGGGCCTGGGGCGCTGTGCATGAAGACAAAGCACTGGACCAGGAATCGGAGGTCCTGGCCTGGAGTCCTGGCTTTGCTTTGGATTTACTGGGTGACCCAAAGAGGAAGTCTCAACATCTCTGATTACAAGATTCCCTTATCTATAGAGTGGAGGTAAACGCAATCTGCTCTGCCTCCCTTGTTGAGATTTTGTGAGATCTGAGAGGATAATGGATGTGAAAAAGCTTTGAAAACGGTAAAGGGTCTCATGGGAAAAATTGTGATTATCATAATATTGTTTGGAGTGGAGAGGCACAGGGATGGGTGGAGCACGAGAGTGTGAGGGAGCACATGGGTGTAGGGGAGCATGTGGGTGTGGGGGAGCACGTGGGTGTGGGGGAGCACGTGGGTGTGGGGGAGCACGTGGGTGTGAGGACACACGTGTGCCAGGCCGAGTGTTCGAGGAGGCTGTGTGCATCAACTTGGGTCTATGTCAGAGTATATGCATGGGTGTTGGTGACCAGGAGGGTTTAGTGGAGCAGGGCCTGTGGCCAACTTCTGGGGGCTGAAGGCTCAGGTGCCAGGGGTGGGGCTCACACACCAGAGTCATCCTTGAGCTCACCTGCCTGTGCAGGGTTTTACTTGGGGGATGGTGGCACCATCCCATCTATGAATCGTACCATCAGGGCATGTTCTGGAGACCCGACTGGCGGCTTCCATGGGGACAGACAGGCCAGTCAAGGCTGATGGTCTGGGGTTGGCAGAGCACAACCTAAATCCTCCCCACCTCCCATTCAGGAAAGAGTCAGCCTCCTCAAAGTGGCTATATTTCCTCCCTTGAGCTGACCCCATGGTCTGCTGGAAGCCGGGCAGTGCTAGACAGGGTCCTGGGGGAACTGTCCTCGCCTCCCTCAGCTCTATTTTCCCCCTGCCTGGCCCCCAGCTCCCACTCTTGTCACCGGCTAGGGGTGTGGGAAGACAGCCCTTGTGAGCAGAGCTGACATTTCAATCTGTCTCCCAAGCTCTTCAGATGCCTGCAAATTGCATCAAGACTTCATCACCCTCCTTGTCCAACACTCAGCCCTGTCTGGCCCCTGTCAGGCCTGGCCTTCAAACAAGTGACAAATTACATTGCAGCCACTGCAGCAGGCCTGCAAGTGGGTGCTGGGAACCCAAGGGACCGGGGCTGCCCAGACAGCCTCTCGCGGAGAACAGGGTGCCTTCTGGATGTGAGCCCTGGGCAACGCAGGCCCACTCCCTTCTGTGATCTCATGGCAACCCTCACTGCCAAGCTGGGCTGAAAGCCAGGCTGGCTGGAGGGGGCTATGCCTTCTCTTGATCAGAGGGGACCAGGGCCCTCGGTTCCCAGTTTTCCCAGTTTTACCCGGGGCTTCGGGGGTGGGGTCGAAGGATGGCTCTTGAGAACATAAATCTCAACATCTTGGAAAAAGCCAGATCTGGCCAAGACCCACCCCACACTAAACCCGGTGGGCCTGGGGTCTGGGAATACAGATGTATGGACATCTGGATGTCTGGATGGCTTTCTGCAGGTAACACCGCCATGAGGTGGGGAGGGAAGGAATTGCCTTTGCCTCCAGCAAAGCAAGATTCTGCTACTTAACACTTTTTGTGACCTTTTGCTGAGTTCCTTAGCCTCTCTGAGCCTATGTTTACTTACGGGGGATCTTACCACCTACCTTATGGAAGTGTGGTGAGAACGAAATCCTATCTATAAACAGAACGAGGCTGGACACATTGTAGGTGCTCCATAAACGGTCATTGTTATTGTGGGGCTGCCTCCGCTGGTGGCAAAACAGCGGGGTCAGGAGCTGGAAGCTGTAGGTCAAGGGACGTTTACGGGAACTAGGAAAAAGGCTACGTTCATTTCCCTGCAGCGATGTCCTCCCTTTCTCCTCCTCCCCAGAACCTCTCAGACCCACCTGCTCCACGCTCTCCCTGAGCCTGCAATCCCTCCGTTCCCCCCTAGAGGATTCCTGCTGCATGCATTCAGTGCCACTTAAGTCAGAATTATATGCTGCCTGGCGTCTCTCGATAATTACAGATTCCACGTGTGTGAGTCTTGTTTGCCCAACTCTAGAATCACAGAATCTCCAAGTTTGAAGGGACCTCATCCAGCCTCTGCCTGCAGCAGCAATTCCCTGAGGAATGTCCCCGGCAGATGGTCAGGCAGCCTCCACCCGAACGTGCCCTGTAAGAGAGCGCCCCGCGGAGAGGCAACACTGCTGGCCCAGCACCTCGCCTTGAGCCTTCTTTTTGGCCCCAAAGACCCACTAGGTCTTTTCTCCCAGACAGAGGAGTCCCCGGGGCACATCTGTCCTCAGCACTCACAGTCTGAGGGGCCCAGAGCGTGACTGTCTCCTTGGATCCGGCTGGGCTTGGCATCCATCATCCTCTGTGCTTCTCAGCTCACAGGGATCTGGCGAGGAATGTACCTCCCCTTGTCCACACAGTCACTCTCTCCACACAGATTTATTGCAACTGGCCGTTGAAGAGGGCAATGTGATCCCGAACGCCACCCTGGGCTCTAATGGAGAGGTACAGAGAGGTGGGGAGGCCCTGAGGCAAAGGAACGGACTGGCCTGGATTGGGAGGCAGAGGGTGGTGGTCCCGAGATCTGAAAGAATGACCAGCTTCAGCAGGAGGGCAAGAAGAGAGGGCATTCCCTGCGCAAGGTCCTGCGTATACAAATGTCCAGAGGGGAGGGGGGAGGTGTAGCCTCTGCTCGCAGTGCCGGTAAGCGAGGCTGGCAAAGCCACCGGGGCCAACTGTGAGCTGGGAAGTTTGGACCTTGTCCTCTGGGCAGTCTGAGGTCGCAAACAGGGTAGGAGAGAGACATAATCTGATCTGAGCCAGCCAGGACCCAGAGATGAGCTGGGGATGGGAGGGGGCAAGGCCATTCTCCAGGTGAGAAAAAATGTGCAGGAGGTGATCAGAGCTAAGGGATAAAGAGAAAGGGCCAACTGGGACATATGGGAAGGAACAGATCTCTGGGCTCCTTGTACCAGGCCACACTGCCACTTCCCCTCTGGGCGGTCTATTGCTGTCCAATCCTTGTTTGACTGAATGAAGGCATGGAGCCCAGAAGGATGATCCAGGGATTGAGGGCCTGAGGATCGGGGTGGTGGCAGAGAGGCCTGGGACAATCAGAGGGAAGACTGGAAAAAGAGGCCCAGAGGAGCACCTGGGTGACTCAGTCGGTTGGGCGTCCGACTCTCGACCTCGCAATTCGTGAGTTCGAGCCCTGCATCGGGTTCCACGGATAACGCAGAGCCTGCTCGGGGTCCCTCCCCGACCCCCTCTAACAAAATAAATAAACATTTTTTAAAAAGAGAGAGAGGCCCAGAGAAGAGACACTGATGGCCGAGAAGCGCAGGCGCACAGCGTAAGGCCTGGCTGCACAGGCCAAGTTGGGCAGGGCCCTGAGGGCCACGGCAAGGCATCAGGACTAGATAGTGGGGGTTTGCCGGGCTCCACGGAGCACCACCAGAGGATTTCAGCAAGGAAGCACTACGACGGGCCACAGGTTGGAGCTATTAGCTGGCTGCAGTTCAGAAAGTATTGATGCAGAGGGAGGAGTGGGTGAAGCCCTGCAGGCAGAGAGGCGGCCGCAGTGATCCCAGTGAGTAATAGTTGTGAGGAGCTGGGAAGTGGCAGGGGGATGAAGAGTAATAAGAAAATTGGGGTCCAACAGACAGGATTGAATGACTGATCGGAGGCAGAGTATAAGGGAGGAGGCCAGATGCCAGTTTCTAACTTGGGCATGCACATGGACGGTGAGAGAAGCTGCTGGCTGGGTGTGGGGTGGCTCAGTGTGGGGCAGGCTGGATATGGGGTCCAGCAGGGGGTGTCCAGGGGAAGGTGGGCACATGGATCTGATGCTTAAGACCTCACATGGCTGGCCGGGCCCTTGGACACCTATCTAGCTCAACATACCTACTCCACCCCACTTTACAGAAGGGAAAACTGAGCCCAGAGAAGTGAAGGGATAGGAAGCAGCAGGTGTCCTGGTGTCATTGAAAACCTTTGGAGATGGGGCGCCTGGGTGGCACAGTCTGTTAAGCTTCTGACTCTTGATTTCAACTCAGGTCATGATCCCAGGATCGTGGGATGGAGCCCCACATCAGGCTCTGCACTGAGCATGGAACTTGCTTGGGATTCTCTCTCTTTCTCTCTCTCTCTCTCTCTCTCTCTCTCTCTGCCCCTCTCCCCCACTCACACATGTTCTCTCTCTCTCAAATTAAAAAAAAGAAAAGAGGGGTGCCTGGGTGGCTCAGTCGGTTAAGCATCTGACTTCGGCTCAGGTCATGATCTCACGGTTTGTGAGTTCGAGCCCCGCGTCGGGCTCTGTGCTGACGGCTCAGAGCCTGGAGCCTGCTTCGGATTCTCTGTCTCCCTCTCTCTCTCTGCCCCTCCCCCGCTCACACTCTGTCTCTCTCACACACAAATAAATAAACATTAAAAAAATTATTAAAAAAAAAGGAAAGGAAAAGAAAAAGAAAAGCTTTGGAGACAGAAAGGCATGCTTACAAGTTCCAGTTCTGCTAATAATATTTATGTGACCTTGGGATATGAACTTCAGATCCAGGCTCACGGGGTTACTGGGAAGTGAAATGAGCTTCTCCTGCACTCAAGAGCCTAGTTCAGGGCCTGAGGGCTCAAGTAGCCAAGCGGCCCTGAGGATTGGCCATGCCTGGGGCCTCTGGGAGCCTGTGGGCAGCAGGGCTCAGTCAGCAGGAAGAAGCCTGACTGCTCTGCTTTGCTGTGTCTATCCCACCACAGGTCCAGAACATCAGCCTCCGAGAGGGGGAGGTGGTGACTGTGGAGGGCCTGGGGGGGCCTGACCCGCTGCCCCTGGCCAACCAGTCTTTCTTGCTGAGGGGCCAGGTCATCCGTAGCCCCACCCACCAAGCAGCACTGAGGTTCCAGAGCCTCCCACCACCTGCTGGACCTGGCACCTTCCATTTCCACTACCAAGGTAGGCCTGGGCAGCGGAGGGAGGAACCAGCCCAGAGTGGGTGCCCTCCTCGGGATCTCTGGTGCTATTATAGTGTGTATAGGGGGTGGAGGGGAGACGGGGGACAGGCACAGATGCCCAGCGAAGCTCTGTACGACTAAAGGTGATTGTTTAGTTGTACAGAGACACATTAGACACCTCCAGAACCTTCCTTCTTCCACCTACTACCCTGTAAGGAACTGGTTGTGAAGGGGGCCCGACACAGAACCAGGTAGCCTCAGGGGTGCCCCTTGCCATCTATTCATTCATTCATTCGTTCATTCAGTAAACTTTTCCTAGGCATCTGCTCTTTGCCAGGCCTGTGCTGGACGCTGACAATATCAAGATGAACTCTCCAAGTCCTTGCCCTCAAGGAATTCAGAATCTCTAGGGGAGGCAGACCCTTAAACAAGCAGTAGCAATAAAAGCCATCTCCCCCAAATTCAAGGGGGCCAAGGTCAAAGGGGCTTGATAATGACCAACGGGAGGTCCTTTGCTACCAACCTGGCCTTCCTGAACTGCCTCATTCACCCGAGACCTGTCTCAGGCCCCAGTCAGCTCAGAACACCTCTGGAAATAAGGGAGTGGCAAGATATAATGGGAAAAATCACAGACTCAGGAGATGGGAAGACCTGTGTCTAAATCTCCTTCCCATTGGTTGACCTTGGACAGGCCATTTGACCACTGTGACCTTCTTTTCCTCCGCTGTACAATGTGACCAATATACCTACTCCATAAAGTCATGATGAGGATTATACAAAAGGGTTCATGTGAAGTGCCTAGCACTTAGGATGTTCCATGAACTTAGTATGATCCATGAAGGAACCGAAACAAGTATTAAAGAGCTGGCAGGATGGGAAAGGGAGGAAAAGGGGCTTGCCTCTGCCCCTCTTCCATCAGCATCTCTCCTGGCCCCCTTTCCCCAGGCAAAGTCTTCTTGACCCCTTGTACTGCTGTAACAGGGTAACCGGTTCAGACTGGGAGTGCTAATGGGGAAATAATTGGTGTGAACAATTACGGCATTGCCCTGCCTTATCAATAGGGGCCCACTTCTGCAGCTCCGCAGGGTCCACAGCCCAGGGAGGAGGACAGGCGCTGGAGACACAGATGCTGGAACCACCTAAGAAGCACTTGCCCCTCTCTAGCCTCTCCACCCAAACTGGGAGAGCAGTCCGGTGTGGCAGCATGGAGCCTGGCGGTGGGCATGGGCTGCCCAGGGTCTTGGCAGAGGCAAGGGGCCAGCTGAGGCAAGGGCCAGCCTCCCTAATGGCTCATCAATCCTCCCTAGCAGTGGGCATAATTTCACGCCACGGTAACCTTCTCTCTTGCCGCAAATTCCTTCGCACAAAACCCTGGACCTTCTCTCTGTTGGGCCAGACAAAGGTGGCTGGAAGGCAGGGAGCTGGAGGCCTGGCAAGGGGTGCAGACCCCAAGGAGGGGCTAGGAAAGCTGGCCCAGCCCTGCCTCCTGCTCGGCTCCCAGAAGCCCTCCCTCCTCGGCCCAGTTTTTGTCAATGATCAGCTCTTTCCTTAATGAGTGTAATTCCCCTAATTATAGGCTGTAATTAGCCCTGATCCCAGAGATGGGAACAGGAGGAGCATGTGCTCACACGCGTGTCTCCCTGGGCTGGAGAAAGAGGGTGCCAGAAGAGGGGGCGAGGGGACTAGTACCCACATCACTGCCGGAGCTGTCCAAGATAATGTTGGAGATCACAAGCATGGGCCCCCACAAGGGCTTCATCTGCAGAATCCAAGTTCCACCTCCCCTCCCACAGCCTCAGGCAGGGTGAGGAAGCAGAGGGCCCTGCCAGGCATGCCCCTCCTCCCTCCTGAGCATTCCTGGCACCGGACTTGGCCCCAGAAACAGACGCCAGGGAGAAAATAGCTCAACAGATTGCAGTCATCCAGGCTCCCTGGGAACGGTAGTCATGGCAACAGGAGGAAGCTCCTCCCGGGAAGTGGCCTCTCTGGAGTCTGGGGGCTTCCTCATCTGCCCCCCGCCTCCTGCTCTCACCTCATCCCAGCCCAATTTCCTAATCTGTGAAATGGGGGACCTCCCTTCCCAGAGTTGTGATAGGAACTCCCAGGAAAGATTTAAGTACATCTGACTCGTGGCCTAGACCTCCCTGGGTGTCACCCCTCTCTTCTGTGCTCTGGGTGGGGTGCCCCACCCTCTTTTCCCCATCCCTCCCCAGGTCTGTCCCCAGATCATTGTAAGCGGCCACCACAGTAACCAGCCACCCAGGGCAGGCTTGTCTGTTGCTCACAGGTTTCTCTGACTCCTGAGCCCAGGTTTCTACTTCACCTGGGGAAGCAGGTGGGAGAGGGGACATGGAAGGCTCTAGAGGGAGGAGCTTCACGTGCCCACCCTACCACTCACTGGCTGCATGATGAGGGCAAGTCCCTCAGTCTCTCTGAACCTTAGTGTTCCCTACCTGAAAATGAGTTACTAACCCATAGCTTGCCTTCCTGCCTCCCAAACGTGTTGTAGACATCAAGCAAGAAGAACATGAAGGCATTTTAGAAACTGGAAGGTGCCTGCAGATGTGAGGTGCTTGTATCAATCAAGATTATAAACAATAACAGCAGGCTGGTACATTTGGTTTTTGTTCTGTGCCCGGCATTGCACACAGGTCCTCTCAGTTAACCTCTCACGTAACACTGGATGCAATACTCTAAATGGGTGGGTAAACAAGGAAACTGAGGCATGGAGAAGTTAGGCAGCTTGCCCAAGGTGGCACAGCAAGTAGGGGAGCCTATATTCAAACCCAGGCAGTCTGACCCCAGAACCACCCCCTAAGTGCCGCCCTGTCCTGCCTTGCCAATCACAAGTAACCACTCGTTGGCCATGAGACATGGAAGAATGTGAATCGTCCTCTCTCTTTTCACAAGCCCAGTAACTACAACCAGGAGAGGTGAAAATCACAAAACTCATTTCTGGAGTCTGTTCTGCCCAGAGGCAACCCCCCTTTTTCTATTCACACAAATCACACAGAGGCCAGCAGGGTTCCTGCCTCGACCTCTCTTCCCATCCACCTAGTGCCACCAGTGAGGGTGGGCCCCTCCACCCAAGATCCTCAGTCTAGACAATCCCCATCCCTCTCACGACCCCCAAGAGTTTTCAGACTCTGTAGCCCAAGGCTTCATTCAGCCTGTCTCCTTGACCCCTCTGGCCTTCTTTCCCACCTCTCCGACCCAAGCGCTGACCTCCATTTTTAGCTATCACCCCAGCTTGGCTCCAGGTTAGGACTTGCCAGGTTGTTTTATAGGATTTGCTGCCACCGTCCGGTCACACTTGGTATGACCATTCCAAAAGTTCCAAGTTTCCCAAGGCAACTTGTCCTTCCCCCAACTTCCAAGAAGGCGTTCCCTGCCTCCCCACCCTCGCCCCATCCTGTTTTTAAAAGAAGTCCACAGCCCTTGCCAATGAATACTGGAAAAGCTTTTTACTGTCTGACTTCAATCGTTCTGACTGTAATTCCTATTCGTCCCCTATAGGAAAAATAATATCAGTACATCAGGATAGACTTATTATTTCAAGTGCTTTCATATCTATAAGTCATTCAATAAACACTTCTTTTTTAATTTTTTTAATGTTTATTTTTAAGAGAGAGAGAGAGACAGAGTGCTAGCAGGGGAGGGGCAGAGAGAGAGAGAGAGAGAGAGAGAAGCAGGCTCCAGGCTCCAAGTCACTCAGCCCAGAGCCTGATGCAGAGCTCGAACTCACAAGCTGTGAGATCATGACCTGAGCCAAAGTTGGACGCCCAACCGACTGAGCCACTCAGGCGCCCCTTTCAATAACCGTTTCATAAAGATGTGCTATCAGCTACATTCCAGGGATACCAAACTGAATAAAATACTATCCCCTTCATTCTCTTAATAACCCCATAGGTAGGCTGGCATTTTGAATCTCATTTAACAAATGAGGTGGGACACAGATAGGCTAAATAATCTGCCAAAAGTGTCAGAAATCTTGGACCAGAACCCAAGCCTTCTAACTTCCAGCTCTGTGCTTGCTCCGCTAACCAGCCTAGGCTGCTGGACATTTCACTGGCACCTTCTGGGGAGGGGATCAGAGTCTTTTCTGGAATTCCTGGTGCTTCCTCTGGCCCGAGTGACGCCTCCAGGCAGGCTGTGGCAGGACCCTTTTGCCCTAGCTATGACTCAGTCCCACAACACACACACACACACACACACACACACACACACAGTGTCACTCATTTTCTCTCTGCAGCCTATCTCCTGAACTGCCACTTTCCCCGGCGTCCTGCTTATGGAGCTGTGACTGTCACCAGCCTCCACCCGGGAGGCAGCGCCCGCTTCCGCTGTGCCACTGGCTACCAGCTGAAGGGTGCCAGAATCCTCACTTGTCTCAATGCCACCCAGCCCTTCTGGGATGCCCAAGAGCCTGTCTGCATTGGTAAGTGGCTCCAGGAGACCCAGTGCTCAACAGGGAAGTAAGTTGCGGAGGGGGGGGGGGCGTTGGAGATCATCCCTGCTCTCTGCTCCTGCCTGGAACCTTCATTTGGTCTCCATAAGAAAGCCAGACAATGGCCACACACCTCAGTAGCATTTATCCAACCACCCTCCTTGAGCACTTCTGACATAGAGGCACCACCAGTACAGAGCTAAATTAAACAGGTACCGTGCCCTCAAAGAGCCCACAATTCCAGGAAGTGGGAGAAGAAGGAAGCGCACGGATCACCAATTTCCAGAGCAGGAAGTAAAAAGCACCAGTGAAGAACAGCAAACAGACCTGGGCAGGGAGGAAGCAATCATTCCTAGTTGGGTATTTAGGAGGCTTCCTGGGGCAAGTGACATTGAAGTTTTAACACTTCAATGGAGGGAACAGCCAGGCTTTGACAACAGAGGCAACAAGTTGAGGGAGTGTTTAGGGACTCAGAAAATAGCCAGGGAGGAGCTCAGAACTATTCCTCAGGAGAGCCAGCCAGATGGTGTCTGGAGGCCAGGAGGCCGGCCAGGCAAGAGGGTCTGAAATTAGTGACTTTGGTAATGGAGAGCAGGGAAGAGGTTCCAGAGACACAGATGAGGGAAGAGGGGCGAGCGGAAGGAGACTTCCTCCCAGGTTCCAGTCCTGGATGATCAGGAAGTCTGAGGTTGCTGTCATTGGAGAGGGGCTTGTTGGCAGAAGGAAGATGGAGTGTTCAGTCTGCAGTGTGAAAGTCAGCTTGGACGTCTTTTTTTTTTTTTTTTTTTTTTTTTATTTATTTTTGAGAAAGAGAGAGACAGAGCATGAGCAGGGGAGGGGCAGAGAGAGTGAGAGACAAGAATCCGAAGCAGGCTCCAGGCTCCGACCTGTCAGCACAGAGTCACATATGGGGCTCGAACTCACAGACCGCGAGACCGTGACCTGAGCTGAAGTCGGATGCTCAACCGACTGAGCCACCCAGGTGCCCCTTTTCTTTGCTTTTCTCTTGTTCTTCTTGCTCTTTTTCTAATCGCTTGGGCTCTTGAGCCTTCTCTCATTTTATAAGCTCTTCCTGGGTGCTGGGCACAAGCAGAAGCGAATAAGCCAGATGTGGTCTCTGCCCTCAAGGGGCTCTCTGGCAAGTGGGAATTCTAGCACACAGCAGGTTCTGCGCAAACAGGGCTGTGACGGGGTGAATTCAGGGCATGGGAAGGATCCAAGGGAGGGAGAGCTGCTCCAAAATGAGGAAGGAGGAAAAGAAAGCTTCCCAGGGAGAAAGCGTGGAGGGACTACAGGAATGTGAGCCCAGGGAAGTGGGTTGGATTCTTGAGACAGCACATGCAAAGGTGTGGAGGCAGAAGGCAGCACGGTGGAGTGAGGAAGTGCTGAGGCGTGCCTAAAGAAGGGAATATATGGGATGGGGCTGAAGCTCAAGTCAAGAAAGAGCTGGGTTGGTAAAGGTTCGAATGCTACCTTGGGCTTGCATTACCTGGGGGTCACAGGGAGCCACAGACAAATTTAAGTGAAGGGTGGGGCATGATCAGATTTGCAGGGCAGTTCTGTTCTGAGACCAAACAGAAAGGTGGGTCTGCCTTCTCTGCAGAGAAGCAGAAAATCAACGCAGCCCTCGCTCCAGCTTTTTTTTTTTTTTTAAGGTTTTATTTATTTTGAGAGAGAGAGAGAGAGAGAGGAGGGGAGGGGCAAAGAGAAAGGGGTGGCAGAGAATCCCAAGCAGGCTCCGCGTGCCCAATGAGGGGCCCAAACCCACAAACTGGGAGATCATGACCGGAGCCAAAATCAAGCGCTGGTCGTTTAACCAGCTGAGCCACCCAGATGCCACACCCCCACCCCACCCAGCAGCTTTATTAAAAAAGATTCTGCTCTCTTGAACATCTGGAGACAAAGGCGCTGTGTCTTCGCCACGGCAGCCTGGTCTCTGAGAGCAGGCAGGGGCCAGAGCTGTGTGTCTAAGAGAGGAAAGTGCTGCCTGGAACCGGCCTCACTCCGCTTGCCTTTGAAACCCCTTCTCTGGCCCCACTCAACTGCCAGGAGCTCATGGCCAAGTAACCCAGAAGTCCTCAGTGATGGGGCCAGGAGAGCTACTCAGCCTCCCCTTGGAAAGAGGACAGTCCCAGGCCAGAGGAGTCAGCCCAGGAACAACGGGGGTAGTGATGCTATTTCAGAAAGCATGTGAGGCCAGGTCCTGGCTAGCAATGTCTGCTGAGGGCACAAGATTAGGAGGCGGATTGCGCGTCCACCAGATGTCTGTCAGCCCAGATTCTAGTCCTGCCCTCTTTTTTATATGCATTCACTCATTTTATTCAACAAACACTGAATACCAACTCTGTGCCTGCCCTGAAAAGACGTGGCCCTTGCCCCACGGGGTCCTAGTTACGGGACATATCCAAACAATAACTGGAGCCCCGGGTAAGGGACTTTAATAAAGTCTGCCTGGGGGGAGTTGGGGAAGACCTCCCAGAGGAGTCAGCAGAGAGAGGAAGTGACTCACCCAGGACCCCTTGGCTAGGCCATGGCAGATCTACCACAGTCAAAGGGATTGCACATGAATCGTCCCAGAGGTGTGAAAGGTTAGGAGGAAAATGTCCCAGAGGTGTGAAAGGTTAGGAGGTAGGGAGTCCGGGCTGCCTGGGGCTGCAGGGTCACAGGGGCCAAGGACTGACCTTCAGGACCATGAAAGCAAATACCCCTGCTGCCCCATGCAGAGGATGCAAGAGCTGGGTGGGCAGGCACGCTTGGCAGGCCGTCCAGAATCCAGTGGGTCTAGGATCTGGGATCCAGCCCACAGCCCTGGCCGTGTCTCGCAGCTGCCTGCGGTGGAGTGACCCGCAACGCCACCACCGGCCGCATCGTCTCCCCGGGCTTCCCGGGCAACTACAGCAACAATCTCACCTGCCACTGGCTGCTCGAGGCTCCCGAAGGCCAGCGGCTGCACTTACACTTTGAGAAGGTTTCCCTGGCGGAGGATGACGACAGGTGAGGGGAGGTCCTGGCCCGGTGTGGGACAGGAGTGCGCGGCCTGCTAATGCCCCGCTGGCAGGACGGGGACCCGAGCCTGGGCCACACCCCCACCCGGGACAACGGGACCAGCCGTGCAGCCGCTCCTCTCCTGGCCCAGGCTCATCATCCGTAATGGGGACAATGTGGAGGCCCCTCCAGTGTATGATTCCTACGAGGTGGAGTACCTGCCCATCGAAGGCCTGCTCAGCTCCGGCCGACACTTCTTCGTGGAGCTCAGTACTGACAGCAGCGGGGCAGCCGCAGGCATGGCCCTGCGCTATGAGGGTGAGCCTGCTGGGGCCTCGCAGGGGTGGAGGGCTTGAACCCAGGGCCTCTTCTCTCACACCCTCCCCCCACCACCTCCATTCCACCATCCCTCCTTCCAACTTAGCCCTTGCTCAGCTAGCACTTAGCCCCACCCCCCATCCCTCCCGTCCAGTTTGGGATTCCTACCCCATTTTTGTGGGAGACCCTTGCCTGGACCCGGGCCCTCCACAGTCCAAGAGAATGAATCCTCTCGAGTCTGAGGAGCAAAAAAGGCCCCAACCCTTAGAGACGGAAAACTAGAGACATTCTAGAACCACTCATGCATGCATGCCTTCGTTAATTAATCCAAAAAAGAAACATTTATTGAGTGCCCTGTGTATATGAAGCACAAAACTAGGTGCTGGGAATGCAACAGCGATCAAGACGGCCTCCCGAACATGACAGGGTAGGGTGCTCTGGGCATCCCGCCCCTGCTGCAAGCCTAGGACACGCATTTGTGGTCAAGAACATAAAGGCCTTGGGGCGGGAGGCAGAAGAACATCTGCCCCATGTGTGCCCCGGTTGCGACTGAGCTGGGCTGGGCCTGGTTTGTAGCCTTCCAGCAGGGCCACTGCTATGAGCCCTTTGTCAAATACGGCAACTTCAGCAGCAGCGCCCCCTCCTACCCCGTGGGCACCACTGTGGAGTTCAGCTGTGACCCTGGCTACACCCTGGAGCAGGGCTCCATCATCATTGAGTGCATCGACCCCCACGACCCCCAGTGGAATGAGACAGAGCCAGCCTGCCGAGGTCAGTAGGTACCTGTGGATGGGTCTGCCGGGAAAAGGGAGCAGGGTGGGGACGGGAGAGCCAGCTGCAGAACCTGGGGTCAAAGGGCCCCTGTGACATGTGTGATTCAAGCTTCCCCTCGAGGAGGAGGTGGGGGCTCCCAGCGGTAGGTATTCCTGCGGGCAGGAGGCAGCCCCAGGACATAGCGCTGGGGGTGGGAGGCGGGACACCGAGGGGACGCACCTCCGGGGCCTCCCCTGCCTTCCAGCTGTGTGCAGTGGGGAGATCACAGACTCAGCTGGTGTGGTGCTCTCCCCCAACTGGCCGGAGCCTTACAGCCGTGGGCAGGACTGCATTTGGGGCGTGCACGTGGAAGAGGACAAGCGCATCATGCTGGATGTCCGAGTGTGAGTGCTCACTGGGCTAGGCCAAGCCAGCTCCTAAGCCCTGGGGCCATTTCTTGCCCAGCCCAGCCCGGGGTCCCGGGCCCACCCTCCCTGACGGTCCTCCTCCACAGGCTGCGCATAGGCCCTGGTGACGTGCTTACCTTCTATGATGGGGACGACCTGACAGCCCGGGTCCTGGGCCAGTACTCAGGGCCCCGTGGCCACTTCAAGCTCTTTACCTCCATGGCCGACGTCACCATACAGTTCCAGTCAGACCCTGGGGCCTCGGTGCTGGGCTACCAGCAGGGCTTTGTCATCCACTTCTTTGGTGAGCTTGCCCCTGCCCTGCCCTGCTGCCTGGGGGAAGAGATCGTGGCAAGCCAGAGAGGCCAGTGCCATGAACCTGAGAGCTCTTATCTGACAAGGGAAAGCTGGACACTTTCCCAGGTGTCACCTGAAGGAAGCCAGTCTTATTCTCAGTCTTCCCCGAGGGCACAGCGAGAGGGGGCCTTCTGTTGCAGCAAGAGAGATTTGGGTAGGCAGCAGGAAGACCTTCATACCAAAAAAAGGAAACTGAGGAAAAGTGTTGGTTTCTGCCTTTCTGACAAGCTTTAACAGCAGTGACAATTTCCCACCCTACCCGGCCCCTCTCTCAGGACTGAGGAACTGGCAGATGTCCTTTAGAAAACAGAGCCAAAGCCTGCCTACATGATAACCCAGGAACCGAAGAGACAGAATGATGTCAGGGGCAGGCAAGGAGGGGCCCCCGGGCAGGAAGGAATGCATTGCTGAGGCTGCCCGGGCCAGGCTAGGCCCAGGACAAACTGGCAGGCGCTGGAGTGGCCGCACGGTGAGGAAGGCAGGCACAGACAATTTAGTGCCCGCTAAGGGCCCGCACCTTGCTGCCCCTGTGCCCCCAGAGGTGCCCCGCAATGACACCTGTCCGGAGCTGCCTGAGATCCCCAATGGCTGGAAGAGCCCGTCTCAGCCTGAGCTGGTACACGGCACAGTGGTCACTTACCAGTGCTACCCCGGCTACCAGGTGGTAGGATCCAGTGTCCTCATGTGCCAGTGGGACCTAACCTGGAGCGAGGACCTGCCCTCCTGCCAGAGAGGTGAGTGCACCTGTTCCCTGCGTTCCCTTCCTCAATGGAAGCTACAAGCCCCTCTCCTCCATTCTGAACCAGACTTCGGCTGGTATTGGCTGGTACCCTTGAGCTTCCTCCGCCTCTCATAGCCTCGGTTTCCTCACCTGTGAAATGGGGGAATGAATACCTTTTCAAAGGGTTCTCCACCAAGTACTTCAAATATTTCCTTCCCGGGAGACTGCTAGTGTCTGTTGATTCTAGTGGATGGGAAGAGGAAAAATAAGGGATACACCAGCGAAATGGTAGGGACAGACGAACAGGCGGCGGGGCCACGTGTCATGAAGATACTGGCTGACCTGGAATAAAGCCAGGGCGGGCTGGCTTTTGTGGAGTTCTACCTGGGCTGCTCTCCCCCACCACCCCCTACCCATAGTGACTTCTTGCCACGACCCCGGGGACGTGGAGCACAGCCGACGCCTCATATCTAGCCCCAAATTTCCTGTGGGGGCCACCGTGCAGTACATCTGCGACCAGGGCTTTGTGCTGACGGGTAGTGCCATCCTCACCTGCCACGACCGGCAAGCCAGCAGCCCCAAGTGGAGCGACCGGGCCCCTAAATGCCTCCGTAAGTGTCAAACGGGTAGGAGGGAAGCCTCCGGTAGGAGATAAAAGAAGCCACCTCTGGAGGCCAGGGGCCTGGCATCCTCACTGGGCTCTGCCTGCTTTGCAGTGGAACAGCTCAAGCCATGCCATGGCCTCAGCGCCCCTGAGAACGGTGCCCACAGTCCTGAGAAGCGGCTACACCCAGCAGGGGCTACTGTCCACTTCTCTTGTGCCCCTGGCTACGTGCTGAAGGGTCAGGCCAGCATCAAGTGTGTGCCCGGGCATCCTTCACATTGGAGTGACCCTCCACCCATCTGTAGCGCTGGTGAGTGTTCACAACTCCTGCCTGTTCCACAGGACTGCTCTGGCAAAGATGCCAAATGCTGAGAACCAGAACTCCCCTGGCCCCACCCCCTTCACGTTACCCTTGGTCTCCCCAGCCTCTGCCAGATCCTTCTGACCTGGTGACACCAAGACAAATGCTGGGGTGGGCTCTCCTTGGACAAATCCTTCCCATGATCAGCCTCTTCCCTGCCTTAGTGGTTTGGCCCATTGGTCTCACCTCTGCCCTTGGCGCCCCCCTCTTGTTCCAGCCTCTCTGGATGGGTTCTACAGCGGCCGCAGCCTGGATGGTGAGCCCCCCGCTGAGGGCCTGGGAAATAGTCTCCCTGCCCTGGCTCTCACAGCTCCCAGGCCATGGGTTGCCCAAGCAGGGAGGGAGGAGAAAGAGAGAGGTCTGGGACCAGCAGAGCAAAAGTTCTTTCCCTGCCCCTAGCTAGCTAGAGGGAGCTGGTGGCTGGATTCTCCTGGGCAGAGGTGAGGGCAGATATGGGCTCTGGGTGACAGGGACTTCTGCCCCAATCCCGACCTCTGTGTTTTCAGTTGCCAAGACACCTGCTGCCTCCAGCGCCCTGGATGCCGCCCACATTGCAGCTGCCATCTTCTTGCCATTGGTGGTGATGGCGCTCTTGGTGGGAGGTGTGTACCTCTACTTCTCTAGGTGAGTCCGGTTTCCCTTCCTGCCCTACATACCTGACTCACTCCTGCCCAGCACTTCTGACTCACAGGATTTTCTGTCCCACAGGCTCCAGGGGAAAAGCCCCCTGCGGCTGCCCCAAACACGACCCCGCCCCTATGACCGCATTACTGTGGAGTCAGCATTTGACAATCCAACTTACGAAATTGGAGTAAGTATCTATGCCATTCTTTGCACCCTATCCAGGACCTCATCTATGCTTCCCTTGGGCAGGTACCCCTGAGGGTCCCTCCAAACCCTCTCACTCTTTCCCTTTTCCTGGGGAAGGTGGATTATGGGCTGGCAAACCTTATACAAGTTTCCAACTCCAAGCAGTCTCTTTACTTTGCAGGAGACGAAAGAATATGAAGTCTCCATCTAGTTGGGGCAGCCTGGAGGAGTCAGCTCAGCCCAGCATCACAGCCCAGCAGCAGAGTTTCCAGCCTCCTGCTGTCCCTACACCTCCTGTACATACCATCTGGGAAGAGACGCCACCAATCCCTCAAGAAGCTGTGCCCTTCCCCACCTGTAATGCCCTCCAGGGCCCATTTTCTTGGTACCACTGCCCACATAGGGCCCTTCCTTGGGTTCAAGTCAGGGGGCATCTGCCTCTGGGCAGAGCACAGCTGGAGCACACGCATCAGGAACCAGCATTCTCCTGACTCTCCTTCATGCCCTGGACCTCTAGCCTGGAATCCACAAGCCGAGGAAGAGCACTTCTCTCCAGGTGACCACCATCCAGCTCGGCATGTGGCACCTTGCAGCAGCGGGGTTAACTTGATGGTGGTGGAAACTGCACCAGGGTGCTCCTCACAGGGCCATCACTAGTGGCCAAAGCTGCTGTCAACAGTGACCTCTGGGTAGTCCTGGCATGCTGACATCAGCCCCTCGGGCGGGGAGGTCTCTAGTCCTTCTCTAAGGCCCCAGGAATGGACAGTTCTGCTTCCTGGAGGCAATAATTCTAAGGGATCCTAAGGGGCTTAGGGACCCTACCCGAAGCTCAGGTTGGGCTTCCCTAGGCACTCATGCTCCACACCAAAGCAGGCCACCCCACTGCTGCCCTGGCAGCCCTACACCCTGAGGAGAGGGAGATCTTCCCCTGATGTCAGTCTGGCTTTACAAACATCTTCTTTCCCACTAGTTCCTCCTCTAACCCCAGCCACTTGCCAGTCTCCCCTCCTGGCCACTGTGTTTTGGGATAAGGGGAGTGGGCAGGCATATTCTGGAGAGGAGCAGAGGTACAAGGGCCCAGGAGTTTGGCATGGAACATGGGGTCAGAGACCCAGGGAAAGACCCAGGAGTTGGCTACAGGCCACTTTGAACATGTAATGTATTATATGGGGTCTGGGCTCCACAGAACAATCTTCTATTTCTGTTGTTTCCTTATTAAAATGGTGTTTTTTGGAAAAAAAAAAAAAAAGCAATGGCCAGGTAGATGGTACTTTCTTGGAGGGAAGGGAGTTGGGAAATAAATGAGATGTGGACATCAAGACCAGAAGGCATGCTGGACCCACCAACTGATCACTCCCAGATTTTATCAAACAAATTACATGCAGTACTCCAGGGGCTACTGTTCCAACAAGGTCAGTGCAACAGATGGCAGGTGAAATAAGAGGCCCCAGTAGGTGGCCCACAGCGGTTTGGAAGCCCAGGAATCCAACTGCTCATCTACCCCCAATGCTTCCTTTCTTCCTCTTTGCTAGGTCCAGAACTACAGTCTGGCATACTCCTAAGCTGCTCCTCAGTGCCACTGTATTGTTGGCAAGGCCCAGGAAGCCTGATGCCTCTCTCCTTCCCCTTCTTTCCCAACTAGCAATGTTTAGAAAATTGGAACCGGATTCAGAGACTGAACCCCTGAACATGAGGCCCTAGTCTGTCCTGGCCTCAGGGAACATCCAGACTATCAAGAGGAGGGGCAATGCAACTTAGGGTAGGGACTTGGCTCCTGTTTTAGCAAAAGCTCTATCCGTGGGCTCCAGAAAGAAGTTGGCTGGAGAGAATCTGCTTAAGTTTGCCATGTTTGGTCACTTGTAGCACCGGTACCCCTTCCCTATGGCTTTCCTATGGCTCCCAGCACCTCCTGAGATGAAAGTGTTAGCCCAGCCCTGGCTCCCAGCATGCATACCCACGCTTAGAGGTGTCCTCTGCATGGCTGCTCCCCAGAGTAAGAGAAAGAGGCAGGCAACAGAGTTATGGACACTTCAGAAGCCAGAAGACAAAATCCACGAAGGAAATAATGGCGGCAACCAGCACCTTCTACTTCCACAGTCTTCCAACAGAGAGGTCTTGATCACTTATGGCTTCCCACCTCCCAGCTCTACCACAGGCCTCCTCCAAGGCTGGAGAAACTCCAGCCGGTGTAGAGTGCAGTGCCTATATTAGCCACAAGAGGTCACTTCGGAAGACATCTGTATCCCACCTGCTTGCTAGCTCTTCTCAATTCCCCTGGAACAGCCAGGGCTGGAGCTCTCCAAGGTGGCACCAACTTCCAACCTCTGGGCTGACCTCACCCTCCAAGGTCTAAGAGGAAGGTGTGTAGAATGATTAGTTCCCCTGGCACTTGTCAACAGAGCCAAGTATTATTTTCCTCTCTAGCCCACCACCTGTTCCTGTTCTCCACTGCAAATGACGATGTTGATCAAAGCAAAGCCTTATTCATTTGCCATATGCCAATGGACTTCTCTGCCCCATAATGCCTTCAGGCTGACACAGCAGCACAGCTAGGTCCTGAGCAGTAAGAAGGAATCAGTGGAGAGGGCACATGTGGTTCCAACTTCTGAGGGCCTGTGACATGAAACAAAGCCCCAGCAGAGATGAAGTCTGGCCATTTTCATACATCTAGCTCAGCGCTATTCTCTCTGAAGTCCACCTCTCTGGGCCATAGCCACTAAGATTTCTTGTTTGCTGAGGCTGGGAGAGGGCAGAGAGCGGCCAGTGTACATGACATCTACACACACACACACACACACACACACACACACACACACGAAAGATAAGGCCTATGACCTTATCATTCTTCCCAGGCACCAAAAGGATCATCAGAAAAGTCAGACAAACAGAGCCCTAAGACCACACACAGACATCCCTACTATCTAACTCAACCTCCTTAATATCCCAAAAGAAGCAGCAGCAAGAACTCCATACAGACAATTAGCATGGTGTAGGGGAGAGTGTCCTGGCCTGAGAATCAAATCTGTTTCATTCATACATAAGTCTGCCATAAATTCACTATGCGAACTAGGAAAATCACTGCTCCTTTCTATGCATCTGGAAATGAGATTCACACAGATGGTCTTTAATCCCTTTCTAGTTTTATCCTTCTTCAAACGTTAAGTACCCCCTTAATATCAGAGGTGAGCTGGACACAATTACCTGGCAACAATGCCAACTAAACGCCTAGTGGCAGGCACAGTGATGCCATTCCCTTCGCCACCTCTTCCCCTACCGTCAGGCAAGAAATAACTGGCCATCTCTGAAGACGACACCAATGAGAGGGAAAGGTGCCGTGGGGGGTGGGGAGGGAAGCCCAGAATTCGAGGTGAAGCCTTCAAACTACAAATCCCAATACACAACACTGCAGCTCTCAAAAGCATCCCCTCCCAGCAGGCAAATCACTCTTCCCGAGGCCATCCCACCATACAGTGCACAGCATGCACACAGAACTACGACTCCCACAATCCACCAGATCCCTCGCGATTCTTGAGCCCAGGTTGCAATGCGCTCGCGTTCGCCCTTTGGCCCTCTTGCGCATTGCAAACTGGGAGTTGAAGTCTTCTATAGGCAGGTAGCTGGGCGTTGTCAGCGTTACTAACTCTTCGCTGTTGGCCTCCTCTGGAGTCGTTCCCAGGGACAGTGATCAAGAGAGGATAGTAACGAGCAGGCGGAACTCTCCATGGTGTCATCACTACGCAAGGCAGAGATTCTCAGGCTAAAATTTAGTGTCGGGAGCGAGAGGGAAGTGTGAACAGTAGCCATCCAACCCCACACCAAAAGAATAGTTTTCCGTCGCGGTGGCTTTTCTTTTCTCTTTACCAATATGGCGCCTAGTCCAGCCACACCTGACGCTGGGAACCAAACGATCCAGTACAATAACCCTAGGAGCACAGCTGTCACCGACAGCCTACCAGCTCCAGCCAACACCACACCTTACTCCTTCCTGTTCATGCCTGAGGACTCCAAGGACATGGTAGCCTATATCCCATTACCAAAATGGCGAAAGTAGAAGCATTCTTGTTAGGGCCTGCAGGTGACAATACGCTTGCGCGGAAGGCGGCTGTGTTGTGGGGAGGGACGGGAGCATTCTCAACACGCCTGCGCAGGAACAGAGTATTCTTGGTTCCATACACAAACACCAATGGATGAAGAGCCCCCATGTTCCTGCGGCTGCGCTGTGACCCTTAGAGGCTCTCCCAGGCGCCTGCGCGAGACCTCAGGTCCCGCCCTCCTCTTCTCAGTACGCTGGCGCAAGGCAGAAAGGCGGGGCTTCGGCGCTCCAGACGAATGCCAGCGCGGCTGCGCGCTGGGGGGTACCCCCTCACTGCGGCTGCGCGGGAGCCCGGCCGCCGGCTGTCACTGCGGTTGCGCGCGGCGAGCGGCGATCCCGGGGCGCCTGCGCGGGTGGCTTTGCGGGCGCTCGCGGTAAGTTTGCGCCAAGTGCGCGGCAGCCGGGACGCAGACGGCGGCGGCGGCGAGAGGCGGAGCCCGGGGACCACCCCCCATCACCCTCCCCGCAGTCACCTCACGTACCACAACCTCACCTAACCTCTCACCCCCCCTCCTATCCCCCCAACCCCGGGATGGCAGCGCCCGCCAGCCTTCCCGGCCGGACCAGCGGTCGCCAGCGCCGGCTTTAGCCTGTGGGACTAGGCCCCGCCGAGGCCTGACCCCCGGAGCCGGGACCCACCGTGCAGCCAGCCGCCGGGCCGGGGTTGAGGGGCCGCTCCCCCCTCACGGCCCGTGGGGAGGACGCTGCCGTCCCGGGGACTGGGGGCCGGGGGGTGGGGGGGAGCCAGGGCGAGGAAGTCGGGACCCGTGTTGGGAAAAAAGAAGGGGGGCCGGGGTCAGGAGCGCCCCCTCCCCCCGCTTCCCCCCTCCCCCCGGGGTTGGGGGGGCCGGAGCAGAGAGCGCCCAGCCCGGGAGGTGGATGAATGTGGGAGAAAATGGAGACCAAGACGATCGTGTACGACTTGGACACGTCGGGGGGGCTGATGGAGGTAAGAGTGGCCCTCCTCATCCCCTTCCCCCAGCGCCGGGAGGGAACCTCCGCCCTCCGCCCCACAAAGCCGGTCCTGAGCTCACAGCGCAAAAGGGCCGGGGGAGGGGGATTCTTCCTCACCCAGATTCTCCCTCCCTTCTTTGCAATTCGAGGGGCTGAGCTTAGCCTCCGAGGACGTTTGCAGCAGTTTCACCTACCCGCCGCCCTGGATTCGCTCTCCCGAGGCACCAACCCACTCCATGTCGTTGCACCGGCGGGCCTCCCCACCCCCTTCTTGTCGGCCCCTTTGTGCTTCCCCCAGCACGTCCGGGTACCGGGTTTCAGGCCTCTCCAGAGCCTGGCTTTGGAGTCCCCCACTGTCCATACAAGGAAGTGGCGAGAAGGGAACCGCGCACCCTCTCCCCATCCCCCTACCCTGATCCTCCCCATTTGGAAGAGGCTGTTCTCGTTGTGCTACAGGAACGCTGTTAGGGTGGGCTCCCCCCGGTTCCGGGGGGCTGAGAGGTTCTGGGAGCAGCTTGGATGGGAGGAAGAAGGACAAAAGGGGGGAGAGGGGTGGGTGACGGAGAAGCCCTGCCGGGGGGGCGACGGACCGCCCGGGAGCTCCGAGTGTGCACACACGCCGTTTATGTGTGTGTGCAGCAAATCCAAGCTCTGCTGGCTCCCCCCAAGACGGACGAGGCAGAAAAGCGGAGTCGGAAGCCTGAAAAAGAGCCCCGGAGAAGCGGCAGGGCCACCAACCACGACAGCTGCGATAGCTGCAAAGAAGGTGGGGATCTCCTGTGCTGTGACCACTGCCCGGCCGCCTTCCACCTCCAGTGCTGGTAAGGTCTGGGGACCCCTTTGGAGCTCCTTCGCTGACCCTTCTCGGCACATTCCTTCACCCGGCCTACCCCTGGCTGCCGAAATAACGGGCGCTTGCAGCCGCTAGCTGACTTTCTGCAGCCGCTGGGGCGAGCGCCTCCCCGCCCCCAGGTGTCTGCTGGGATCTAGCCGTTTGGGGGGGGGGGGGCGGAGGAGCAGCAGTGTGTCCGGACCCCGAGGTGGGGGTTGGGACGAGTGAGGAGAGCCCCATCTGGGATTGAAGTCTCTGAGTAGCCGGGACAGAGCCGGCAGGGCACGGCCGGCGGTGGCGGGGGAGGAAGGGGAGGAGCTCCGGGCCCGGTGCCGCTCGCCTGCCCGCGCGCCCGCCGCCCTCGGGGTCCTGCCGGGCTGGGCTCTCCTGCTGGCGGGTGCGTGGGGCCTTCGGCCGCCCGAGCTGACCTGGTACGGACCCGGGGGGCCGAACGCCCGGGCGCTTGCGACTGTGGAAGAAATCATGGAGGGTGTCTCTCGAGTCCGCCTCTTCTCTGCTTCTCTGTTTACAATATGGCGACCTGCCTTTAAATTATATTTTTATTCTCAGCGCCATTTTGGCTGCATATATGATTTGCAAACGTCTCCCGGGGAACGGTGGGGGTAGAGGCTCGGGGCCCTTTCTGCAGAAGCTCCTCGGGGGCCAGGGCTAGGATCTCGCCGCTTTGGTCCCCTTTCTCTGGCTCCGCTTGCCCCCTGTTGCCTCTCGGAGCTGCTCCCTCTTTCCCTCCCCGCGCTGCCGCCTCTTAGGAAATCGGGCCGGGTTAGACAATTAAAATTGCCCTTGGGCGCCGATTTCACTTCGCTCCGGATCGGCGAGCCCTTCGCGGCAAAATTCTTTGCTGCTGGGGCAGGATTGTGTGCGGTTGGCTCCGCGAGGGCATTTTTAAGGAGCAGAGAGCTGGAAAGCTGAGCGCTTCCCCCCGCCCCCCCTTACTGAACGCGAGAGGAGGGGAGAGACCGGAGAGAGAGGGAGGGACCTGGGTTGATCGCCCGCTGCGTGATCCTCCTCAGCAGCTCAGCCCAGAACAATCCGGCCAGGAAGAGTTTAAATTCCAGTTTCTGCCTGGAGAAATCATCTCTGCCCTGCACGAAAATCCTCCATCAGCGCAGGGAACCCAGATTGCGTCGTGTTCTGATGGGTGTTGTTCTGTCGTTCAGCAACAGTTGAGTGAAACAGGCGTTTGTGAGAGAGCGGGAAAGAGAGGGGCTTCTGTTTGTGTCCCCCCCCCCCCCCGTTTTTGATATTGCCTTTTTTTAGTCCTCTGGAAAAAAAGGTTTTCCTTCTGTTCTCTACAGTGTTCCATTCACATTCTGTCTCTCTGTGGAGTAGTGCTTACTGTATATTTGTACTAATTGCAGGTTTTGGAACACTTACGAGACAGATGACTGATACCGGGCAAATTAAGTCTTGTGGTCAGAAGTTATGTAGGAAGCTCCCATTACCATTCCCAAGATGCTTTTGCCCAGGAGGGCACCCCATCTTCGCTTGTAATGTTGCAGGGACAGAAATGGTTATCCTGGAGGAAGCTTTGTTGCTGGCTTTAAATTTTTTATTATGTAGTGACTAATACCAGCAGGAAGGGTCTGTGGTTTTTAGCCTTTGCTTCCTGTAAGGTGTGATCTACCTGGAGAAAATCTCTCTGGTCAAGTTTCCTGTGCTGGTCTTGAGCAAGGAAGAGATTTGTACCTGGATATGTTATGTTGTTTATCAGTATTTTCCTGTTGCTTGTGTTTTTTATTGTGCTTGTTTGATACATATACCCAGACTGAATTGTAGGCTTCTTGATTTAAAATGTGGGTTAATGTTTTACCTCTAGGAGGAAGCTATTGTTAACCAAGAATGATGACTCCTGTATTGAGAATTTTGTAAGCTCATTATCTTTTTTTTTAATGTTTATTTATTTTTGAGAGAGAGAGAGAGA
>NW_024412446.1:6831534-6915960 GCF_014898765.1 Herpailurus yagouaroundi | reverse complement strand
CCCAAGCAGGCTTCAGGCTGAGCTGTCAGCACTGAGGGATGCGGGGCTTGAACTCACCAACCACAAGATCATGACCTGACCTGAGCGGAAATCCGATGCTTAACCGACTGAGCCACCCAGGTGCCCCTATAAACTCATTATCTTTAGTCTCATTTGTTTAGTAAGCTGAGGTTGTTTATTAGAAACTTTAGGTATGGAAAAACTGTTTTGCCTGACTTTCGGCTTTGAAACTCTAAAACCCAACCTGGATCTTCTAATTAGAGGAGTGTAAGTCTTGTCAAGTTGTAACAATTAACAGTTTCTACTTCAGCTAGGAGAGAAGGAGGTACTTTGAGCTGTTGGTGAGACTCCGGTTTGCCCAGACTGCATTTCATTGAATACTTTTCTTTTTTTCTTTTACTTTTTTTTTTTTTTTTTTTAAGGCCCATGAATGGGAGCTGGTAATCAGAGATTCGAGAACCCTAGTAAATGAGGCAGGGTTTGTTTCACATTTCCAGTTCTCTCTTTGAAGATGCCAGTACTGAATGTACCATTGACTTCTCTGAGTTATTATATAAATTACAAAACCTTCTAGATACTGGTACAAACGAAGGAAGCTTTCTTTTAAGTGAGGCTTATCCCACTTTCCTGCCTTCTATTCCACTCTTCCCAGCACAAGTGAAGTACTTCGTTAACCGTCTCCACCAGAGTTTAGGTCAAGCAGTTGACAGTCTCAGAAATTTTGATTCCTGAGTGTGCTGGCTTTAATTCATGCCATTACTGCTTACTTGTGCCATGTGGGAGTGCAGTTAGGTATGGCTATATTTTCTCTTGCTTCCCTTTTTAACTTGCTAAGACTGGATTACAGTTGACCCTTGAACAATGCTGAGGTAGTTTAGGGGCACCAACTTGCAAGCATTAAAAAATCTGCATAACTTTTGACTCCTCAAAAACTTAACTACAGTAGCCTACTATTAACCAGAAGCCTTACCAGTAACACAATTAACACCTGTTTTGCATGTTAACGTGTATTGTACACTGTATCCTCATAGTAAGGTAAACTGTAGAAAAGAAAATGCTATTAAAATCATAAACAAGAGAAGATACAGTGCTGTACTATAAAAAATCTGCATGAGGCGCCTGGGTGGCCCGTTGGTTAAGCATCCGACCTTAGCACAGGTCTTGATCCTGTGGTTCATGAATTCGAGCCCTGCACTGGGCTCTGCACTGACTTTGCAGAACATGCCTGGGATTCTGTCTCTCTGCCTTGTCCCACTCTCTCAGTCTCTCAAAAAAACAAAAACAACAAAAAAAAAATCCACATACAAGTGGACCTGCAGTTCAAACCCATGTTTTCCAAGGGTCAGCTGTACTTAGATAAGCAGCGTAATGTTAATTTTCTCAATATTCACAATGTACAAGAGTGAAGGTGGAGGTTTTACAAATCCTGTAGATCCTAATTTCAGTGCTGCTGTGGGTCTTCATTCAAAGCTGTCTGAGACAGTTCTTTTTTCAGTCTAGTGTCCCTTGCCAGCTTGCCTCAGTGAAGGAGATCTAGTAAAATGTTCCAGAAGTGATTCTAGGCAAACTTTACCTCCTGGGCGTAGTGACATAGCCATAACCACAGGGGATTTTTCTAAGATAAACTGCTGGAGGAAATGACTGGTCAGATAAACTGTTTTAATTGTCTTTTCTTTTCTCAGGGGCCAGTGCTTTGTATGAGGAACAGTTCTCTCTTCCCAATTAGACTGGAAGCCCTATAGCTGGGTTTTCTGTAATGATCCCCTGGGTTGGGGAATGAATTGCTCTGTGCTCAGCCCCATGACCTCTCTAAAGAATTAAACTCGAGGAGGTGATTTTTTGTTTTTGTTTAAGTGATAGTGTAATCATTTTATCTAAGTTGAACTGGTTTATCAGTTATTCAGAGTGGTAGTAGGGGTTACTAAACCTGCCCCAGGAGAACTGGAAAGAGATATGGGTTTTTTTTATAAGTGTTTTCTGGTGAACCTGACCTCTCTATCATAATCGTCATGGCATTCATTGGACTTTCGGAAAATAGTGGTCTCCATGGATTGGTCCCTAAAAACTGGTTTACAAAAATTACGATAACTTGTGGAGCTCTAGTTGCCACTGGCCCATCTTTGTGTTTGAAATGGATTGGATTGTTCTCACCGATAAAGTGAATAAATACCATAGGTCTTCGGTAATGAGGCTGCCTGGAAACTGGATGTTTTCCTCTGATTGCTTTCTCATGGCATTTTGCTCTAGACGACTGAGGGACCAAAACGGTCTGATTGAGAAGTGCATCTACCTCAGCAGACCTCAGCATGGTTGCTTCCCGTCAGACAGATTTCTGTAGCATTTGCCTCCGCATGTTATATTTGGAATTGTTGGCCGGCTTTCCTCTCTTTGGTGTTGGCAGCAAGATCCAAAATGAGGTTTTCGAAGAATGAGAGTAAAAAGGTCTCTGTGCACAGGCAAAACTAAGCTCAGCTTGGAGTTTTGCATATTTAATTTTCAGTGAGTCATAACAAGAAAGGTTTCACACATAGAGTAGAAAACTGCCTTGCAGAAAATCTTTGCCGTTTGAGCATTTAAGAAGGTGATTTTTCTGATTTGTTGTGTTTGGCTCCTCATGAGAATAGTATTAGTCTACTGATGAATTAAAGTACATTCTTTTTTATTTTTTTTTTTATTTTTTTTTTTTTTTAACGTTTATTTATTTTTGAGACAGAGACAGAGTATGAACGGGGGAGGGTCAGAGAGAGAGGGAGACACAGAATCCGAAACAGGCTCCAGGCTCTGAGCGGGTCAGCACAGAGCCCGACGCGGGGCTTGAACTCATGGACCGCGAGATCATGACCTGAGCCGAAGTCAGCCGCCCAACCAACTGAGCCACCCAGGTGCCCCTAAAATACATTCATTTTAATATTACCTTATGAATCTGTTGTTTCTGACATTTTAAGTGCTTAGAAGCTTAGCACTGAAGACCTGGAGGTGACAGCATCTGGCCTTCCTCCCGTCACCCTGTCCCCTCAATAGTAAAATGATTCAACAATAAACAAACCTGATTTGGTTTTATGTGTATTTTCCTTATTTTTATATTTGCTGCATTGCATTGGAATCTGGGTGTGTAGTATTGTTTTTAAATGTTCCACTCAAACAGGGAGGGTCTGATAACATTCAATTTTAGCTCAATTTCACATGCATGCTTTGTAAACTTAATGTGGGGCTAAGGGGCTAATTCTTGTGATAGGAGTGCTTTGGTTCATAGATAAGACGATAATCACTGTTTAATAATAATAATAGTAATAATATTTCGAATGAGTTGTTTACTCACAAAATGTTGGTGACCTAGATGGCTGTGGTTAAGACAGGAAGTGTGAGAGGGCACCTGAGTGGCTCATTTGGTTGAGGGTCAGACTCTTGGTTTCAGCTCAGGTCCTGATCTCATGTGGTTAGTGAGTTCGATCCCCGCATCGGCTGGCTCTGGGCTGTCAGTGCGGAGCCTACTTGGGATTTTCTCTCTCTGCCCCCTCCCCTACTTGTGCGCATGCACGCTCTAAATAAATAAACAAACAAACTTTAAAAAAAATGAAGTATCAAATTTTTTAAAGTGAAGGAGGAGGTAATGCTCTTCAAAGGTAACAGTGTTTGTGTAACCTAAGGCAAGTAGTTAATGGTCCTACTGTGAGAAATTTTTCATTTTGGACCTATCCCCAAATTGATTACCATACTTAATGAAAGGTAGGATGCAGTTGTAATCTCATCAATTTCCTGCTGCTCCTTAAGGCTCTCAAAGTACTTTACAGATGGGCTCCACTAACTAAACTTTGTAAATGACTAGTGTATTTTTTTGTGTGTAAGTATCTAAAAGACATGTTTAGGTACTGTCTTCTTTTACATCTGGAGATGGGATTCATGTTGGTCTGTTTCAATTTCTTAAGTATATCTCCAAGATAATTTTTTAAAAGCCAAATCATAAAATGAGACAAATAAATTATCTAATTTGAACTGAAAAAGGATCCAAATAGTCACAACTGTGTGTCAGATGAAACACTGGTTTTTACTGAGTTCTCAGTGAAAAGACCAGTAATACTCAAAAGGGCGCAGTGAGATTTCAAGGTTCACGCTTGTAGGATTTATCAGTACTTCATCCCTTTTCATGGCTGAATACTAGTCTGTTTATGGATATACCACACTTTTGTTTATTCGTTTATCAGTTAATAGACATTTGGGTTTTTTCTCCTTTTGGCTATTGGGAATAATGATGCTGTAAACTTTTGTGTGCACATTTTGTGTGGACATCTGTTTTCATTTCTCTTGGTTGTGTACCAAGGAGTGGAATTGCTGGGTCAGAGGGTAACTCATGTTTAACCTTTGAAGAACTGCTAGACTGGTTTCCAAAGTGGCTACACCATTTTGCATTCTTACCAGTATAGGAAGCTTCCAATTTCTCCACATCCTTTCTAATACTTATTATCTTCTTGATAAAAACCTGTCCTGTGAGTGGGAGTGCTGTTTTTTGTTTTGTTTTGTTTTAACTTTTTTAATGTGTATTTATTCTCGAGAGACAGAGACAGTGTGAGTGGGGGAGGGTCAGAAAGAGAGGGAGACACAGAATCTAAAGCAGGCTCCAGACTCTGAGCTATTAGCACAGAGCCTGACGTGGGGCTCAAACTCACAAACTGTGAGATCATGACCTGAGCCGAAGTTGGATGCTTAACTGACGAGTCACGCAGATGCCCCTTGATTTGCATTTCCCTAATGGCCAATGATACCAAACATCTTTTCATGTGCTGATTATCCATTTGTATATTTTTTTGGAGAAATGTCCATTTTGATCCTTTGTCCAATTTTAATTGGGTTACTTGGGGTTTTTTTACTATTATTACTAGGTTGTAAGAGTTCTTTGTATATTCTAGATGCCAAGTTCCTTGTCAGATACATGATTTGTAAGTATTGTCTCCCATTCTATGGGTTGTCTTTTCACTCCCCCATTTTATTTTTCTAATTTTTGAGTCTTAGGTAGAAGAAAGGTAGTTGATTTAAGCACACTTTAATGGCTGTGCTTTTATTATCAATGCAATGACAGTGAGTAAAAGGTTTCTTCTGTGAACTCCAGTCAGGATGGTGCGTCTCAGTGGAGAGAACCTTATCTGCCACCTGCCTTAAGGCACCACTAGTCACAATATAAAATTTCTGTGTATAGAAATCCCTCGTACTTGGAGATTCCTAGTTTAAGGAGGACAATTTTAATTTTCTCGCTTTGATTGGTGGCAGCTTGGGATGGAAATAACTCCAGATCAATTGAGGTATCTTTTGAACTCCATTAACAACAAAAATTGTACGCTGCGGTGAACTCACCTGTTTATATGTGTCTTTATGTAGGCCCAGATAGCAATAAATAGGGAGACAGAGTGAAGAGAATATTTGCCTGAAGGTTTTATATTGCTTATAAAAACAAACAGTCTGTTTTGATGCCCCCAAGAGGAATTTTGCTACCTAGAAATGCAGGTGTCCAGCTTCTTAACAGAAATGGGTACATCTTTTCTCCTACAAGTGCTAAGGCAATAGAAAATAGATGAAGCTGAATGTTGTTTGCTTTTGGTATACATAAGAGTGTTAAAATCTATCTCTGAACCTTCTTGTCCCACCCCCAGCACATACACAGTTCCTTGGCGTGTAGTTAAGCAGGCCACCCTAGTCAAAGATTCTGGTTGGGGTTTTGATGATGCTCTCGGGGTTTTGATGGTTATATTATTATGATCATGCAGCACAGGCTCCTAGAAATGCATTCTTATTTTAAGGTGCCAGAATTTTAAATCACCACAGCAGGGGGAGGGGGGCAGTTTGTTTTCCCACCTCGACTTTGCTCTTCCTTTAACTTAAGAGTCCCCAGGGAGTACAAACATGGCCAGCTGCATTGCCATTCAATGAGTGACACTTATAAGAGCACCTCCGCATAATGCTAGCCTCCCAAGAGACCGGACAGGAGTACAGCTGTCCCCCTGCCAGTTTCCTGAAAGAGGAGGACATTGTATTCAGTGCAAGTCCTAGACCAAATTTCAGAAAGGCACTTTGGTATTGCGGATTTGTCACCATGCCCAGGACGCATGCACAGGTCACTAGCTGACTGCTTTTCCCATGACTTGGGAGCAGTTAAGAAGAATAAGAAGGTGACTCCTTTTTATGCCTGCCATTTACAGATGTCAAAGTCTTCATCCTTTAAAGCCTAATACTATTTCTGAATCTAGGTCTCAGCAAATAAGAAAAAAAGATGAAGTTTTAGCACATTTGCACGGGAGATGGAGGACACTTGAGGGGTACAATAGACACTGATAAAAGGAGAAATCATTGCTTTGACCCATCAGCAAAAAAGAATTTGTCTGCTATGTAGAGCTGTTGTTGAATTCACGGTAAACAAATTCCGAGCACACCTTACAGACTGATGAAATTTCAAGTAATGTAAAACTTGACTCACTCATTCAAAAGGCTACTTTCCCTTATGCAACCGTGTACTAAAATGCTCACTAAACTACTTAAAAGCCAGAGGTTGACCCGTTTCCTCCACTCACTGCTGTGCAATACCTAGTAGTATTACAAATGAGAGAGACACAAAGATAAGCACTGGTTGGGGAACAGAAACGATGTCTAGTTCTACCAAGTGGGTGGTACCTTTGTTAACAAAAAACAAAAGGTGACCATTCCTTTCTCCCTAATTACATTTGCTTTCCTGTACGTTAATAGTGTTGGTTTTTAAGTCTTTGCCCTTCCCGGGTTTTTTTGTTGTTGTTTTGTTTTGTTTTGAGACAGAGAGAGACAGAGCACAAGCCAGGGAGGGGCAGAGAAAGAGGGAGACACAGAATCCGAAGCAGGCTCCAGGCTCTGAGCTGTCACCATAGAGCCCGATGTGGGGCTCGAACTCACGGACTGAGATAATGACCTGAGCCGAAGTCGGGACGCTTAACCGACTGAGCCACCCAGGCGCCCCTCCCTGTTTTCTGATAAACTGTACAGAGATATATCTCCCAGGAAATGTTTCCCAGTCTTGAAAGGACAAAAGACAGAGAGTGTAACAGCAGGGCGGGGACTCCATGCCTGAACCTACCTTCAGTCTTTCCCACTGATTTGGGCTCTGCGTGAGGCTCTTTTGAAATAAGCTTGAGTGAGCAAGAGGACTCTCCGCGAGGTTTGAATTTAACCGTAGCCCAAAGACATCACTTTACCACCCGGCCACACAAGGCTGAGGGAACCTCTCAGAATTACTAGCAAGCTTGAGTTCCAGGGTGGAACCCTGTTTGTAGCAGCATAAACACATTTACAGACTTTCTATCCAGCTGTGATCCTTAGAGGGATGTTGAATATTATTTTGCTCTGCATTTGTGCAGAGAACAGAGCAGAGAAGCTAATGAAATGCATAGAACTTTAAGTGATTGTAGGTACATTACAAAACTGGCAATGAGGAGCTACTGTTGTTCTTTCCACCAGCCCTGGGGTCCTATGCTGAGCTGGGAGCTTTTTAATTCTCACATGCATTGAACCATCAGATAGCATTCTACTGATTTTTGGTTTTAACGAAGCTTTGGAAACATTAGAGGGAAACTCTACAGTGAACTTTTTCAATTGACAATCCTCAATTACTGGTCAAAATGCATTATGAAAATTATACTTCATTAATCTTGTTAAATGTGTCCAAATTTACGACTTTTCCTACCTAGTCCTTTCTTTAAAATTTTTTTAAGTTTTTTTTTTTGAGTAATCTCTGCACCCAACATGGGGCTCAAACTAATGACCCCCAAGATCAAGAGTTGGGTGCTCTTCTGACTGAGCCAGCCAGGTGTCCCTTATAATTTCTTTTTTTATGTTTATTTATTTTTGAGAGAGACAAAGCTCGAGAAGGGAAGGGCCACAGAGAGAGGGAGACACAGAATCTGAAGCAGGCTCCAGGCTCTGAGCTGTCAGCACAGAGCCCGATGTGGGGCTCGAACTCAGGAACCACAAGATCATGACCTGAGCTGAAGTCGGATGCATGACCCACCGAGCCACCCAGGTGCCCCTTATAGTTCTTTTTATGCATAGGCTGGCTATATTCAACTTTCCTTGATCTTGCTTGCCATTTTTTGTTTTTGTTTTTTTAAGTTTATATATTTATTTTAAGAGAGACAGAGCAAGAGCTTGAGCAGGGGCTCGAGAGAGGGAATCCTAAGCAGGCTCTGTGCTGTCAGCGCAGAGCCCAATGTGGGGCTCGAACTCCCGAACCGTGAGATCATGACCTGAGCTGAATCAAGACCCTTAACTGACTAAGCCACTCAGGCTCCCCTTGCTTGCCATTTTTTGAAAGCATCTTAAATATAGGGAGTATTCTGTCAGTGATTTTGGCCTTTTGATAAACATTGTTTGGCTTTATCATTTTTTTTTAATGTTAATCATTTTTGAGAGAGAGAAAGAAGGAGAGAGTGTGAAAGGCGGGGGGGAGGGGTGGTGCAGGCGGCCGAGAGAGAGGGAGACACAGAATCTGAAGCAGGCTCCAGGCTCTGAGCTGTCAGCACAGAGCCTGACACAGGGCTCGTACCCATGAACTGTGAGGTCATGATCTGAGGTGAAGTCGGACGCTTTACCGACTGAGCCACCCAGTTGCCTCTCATTTTTGTTTTCTTTATCCTTCCTTTTTACTCCTCATCGTTTTGCCTGGCTTAGATGACACTTAGCCATTCTAGCTTAACTTAATTCTTATAACACCTCATTCCACGATATCAGACATCTTTGACTGCAGGCTTCAGTTTGTTGGTGTTGAAGTAAGCTGTATGGTAAGAAAAGTAGCTGCAGTTTATTGAAATTATGAGAAAGAACTCATGTCCAAGATTTGTATGCTTGCTGCGTAAGAGCTTTCCTCAAATCTTATCGTTTGTGTGCACACGATCAGACCTTTAAGGGTGATCATTCTTTGGTTAGGGATCATCTGAGAGAAAAGTGGGCCAAAGGGAAAAAATTATGGTGCTCTCTCTCTGAGAAGTATGTTCACCTCCTAAATAGGTCACTGGGGGTATAACTGGAAGGCTTCAGAAGCTCAAGTCAGCACTTAGCTGTGGCATCAAACCACGACAGCATAGTTTGACAGTATGCCCAGGAGATTACTTCAATCATGTAGGGTGGGGAGCTTTAAGGTTTATGAGTAAAATGGGGGGGGGGGGGTAAAAGAGGGAGGGAATAGGCCCTGTGCTGCTTTGGTGCAAATTATTATTATTCTCTATTTTTCCTTTTTTTAAGGAGACCCTGTCAGAGGAGGGTAAATTAAGCAGAAATTCTCCTTAGGGAGAAGCAGCTGGGTCTTAAGTAGAAACCTGCTCCCTGTATTTAGTTGGATTTCAAATAAAGACATTGCTAGTGTTTTTAGTTTTCCCAGCCTTTATAGAATTTGAGGTCCAGTATCTCTAAGATGTAAACTGATCCAGATTTCCTGAGCTGTGTGTGCAAAAAGAATACGGCCTGGTTATTTCCTTGTTCTTGATAGTCCAATAAATTTGGCTACGGAACAGTACCCAGTTTTCCATACCTCTCAGACTCTTCTGGAATACACAGTTACGATTGTGGATTCTTCTTTCCAATGGAACATTCCCTAGGAACATCAGAAAGTGTTGAGGCCAGAATGTTGACTTCCAAAACAGGTGGGGGGCTCCAACATATCTGATGAGGTGAATGAATGAAGCACATTTTTAAAATGTCTGTAGCCAGCTCATTTGCCATTGTGGAGAAGCCAGGATTGACAGAATAGCCAAACTCATGATAGATAAGGCCCTGTGGCACCCAGTCTCAGCTTGTAGAGAAGTTAGCAGAGGGAAAACACCTGGTGTAACTGTTGGTGCTCTACCCTCCCACCCTCCTTTTGCTGCACTGACTTTATAACCCTGTTCCCCAGGTGTCCTTCACTGGGAGGATGCCACAAACCATCTCTGCATAGAAGGCAATGAAATTTGGGGGCACAGTCAGCTAGTTTGAAAGGACTGTATGCCTGTGGAAGTGACGCAACTAGCTAAGTTTCTCAATGGGGCATTTGTAATGGCCTGGCACTTCATTGGTTTCCTTGTTAACACTGCTACTGAGGCTTTGCATGAAAAAGCCAGCGGTCCTTGTACTTTTTATGTACTTTGTGGCATTAGCTGTGCTTGAGTCAGTAGCTAGGATGAAGGAGGGCAAGGACCCCTGAACTTTGTTTTTACCTCCATTGCCTTTCAGTATGGCCATCTTCCCTGCCTTTGAAAGGTAGGCTATATTGGAAGATAAAAACTGATGCCCATACAAGTGTCCAGAGGAAACTTACTGTTTAATGCTGACATTTAAATTTCATTAGATTTTGTTTCTTCAAAACTTAGACCATTAAATTTGGATATATTAAGACAGCTTTTAAGTTTTAAAAGATATTTTTAAATTAAATTTTACCTGGCACCTCTTTGCTTTTCTAGAACAGAAGCTGGTTTCAGTTTACAAAAGGCTTGTTTTCTGTGCTCCTAGGTTCCTTTGTAGATCAAGATGGCTGCCAGGAGGCTGAGATCTGATGGTGGTCCCGTCAGTGATCACCTTCGCTCCCATTTTGGCTAATACCAACATATTTCCTGAGCTGGCCAAGGGCAGCAGGGCTGGTCTGAGGGAGAGTGGGCCTGTTCTGAGCATGTATTGTCTTTTGCAGTCACTCTTAACACAATGCCGTTAAATATAATTGCAGGATTTTTATCTGGTAGTGGACCTCAGATGGATGGATGAGACCCATGAACTGTGAAATTAAAAATCAAAACTGCTCAGTGCTATTGTTTGCTGGTTGAACACCCCACCACCACCCAAAAAGGGGAGGGGACATATAGATGGAGGGGGGGGCAGTGAAATCTTTCTTAGTCTGATATTTTAACTGAAACTGCCACATATGGCTCGAGAGCTTCTGATTCTTGGTGAATGATGGGTTCTGACAGGAAAGACCCTAGCAGTTCATGCGACTGACCTCTTTTAGAAGAGAGCCCGAGTGGAAGGCTGTTGGTGTATTGTGTACAGATATGCTGTCTGCATAGTGTTCCTGTTCAGCCTTTGTATTAAATAGAATATTTTGTCAGTCTAGGAAGAAAAAATGAAGTGTCTTCTTTCTTAAATATTGTTCATCCATCTTGCTTCCTTTTGTCCTAAGACACATACCAAAGCTTTTAATTTGGTTAAGTGATATTTCCATGTCTCCCCAGCTGCCTTTGGCTCAAGTTTTAAAATGTCAGTGTCACTTAGCTGGATGGACAGTTGCAAACCATACATCGGTAACCTAACGTATTTTTTAAAAACAAGTCCACAGCCCAACACCATTTTTATCTGCATGTTTTAATGCAAAAAAATAGGTCTCTGAAATAAAAGGCAGTCTTTCTGCTTCCTTGTCTCCCTCTCTCTCTCCACCTCTCCCCTCCTCCCTTTGTTCTCTTGTTCCCCTCCCCCTTCTCCTTTCCAGTTCCATATTGAAAAACTGCTTGTGCTGGATGGATAATTAACGCAGAGCTGTGGAGCAACAGGTCCCATTGGTGGCGACTAAATCTGAAGTAAATGTTAATATCGTGCAGGTTCATATGTATTAATAGGTGGGGGAGATGAGTGAGGTTAGACCCAGATCAGCCACACTGGTATATGACTTGAAATAGATCCTCTTAATTAGAGAGCCAAGAACCATGACAACTAACGTCTTCCACCTGCAGTGGTGGGCTGCAGCCTCATTAGTGAATGAAAGAGGCATTCTAAATTAAAACTGGACTTCATCCTTTGGCTGTGAATTGGGATCATCTGGCTCTGGGCTTTGAATCTTTGACATGGAGAGGTCTATCAATGCAGGCATTACAGTTAGCTGAGGGGTGCAAGTTTGTGGTTTTCTCTTTGAGGACTCCAGAAATAGACTTTTTTAAAGTTGTATTTATTTTTGAGAGAGGGAGAGATTGAGCCTGGCACAGGGCTCAGTCTCACAAACCATGAGGTCATGACCTGAGCCGAAATCAAGAGTCAGACGCTTAATGGACTGAGCCACCCAGGTGCCCCAGGCCAGGGCTTTTTTTTTTTTCTTTTTTTTTTTATTCCTAAGTTTATTATTTACTTTTTGAGAAAGCAAGTGGGGGAAGGGCAGAGAGAGAAGGGAGAGAGAATCGCATGTAGACCCACACTGTCAGCACAGAGACTGATGTGGGGCTCAAACTCACTAACCATGAGATCATGACCCGAGCTGAAGTTGGACACTTAACCTACTAAGCCACCCAGGCACCCCTGGGCCAGGGCTTTTTAATAAATGATCTGGGAGGAAACATCCAAAGCAGTGAAGATGGATATTCTGCAAAAGCTCTGTCCACAGGGCACTCTTTAAAGAGCTACCAGTTTTCCAAGACAAGCCAGCTTGTGTACATTCTGGGGCTCACCTTCCTTTCTATGACTTGGACAGTTCTCAGAAGGAATCTAAAGGTTCATATGCTATTGGGTTCTAGATGGACATAAAACACCCATTCCCAGGAAAATGTCCTCCCTTCCAGAACTTTCCTTCTTTCAGGCAGTTTTTCAAAATACAGAAATACACCTGCTTCCAAAACTATAGTTTCCTCCTGAACCCCTCAAGATCCTTAATTTTGCCGTCTTTAAAGGATCACTGACTGACTTACCACTTGCTGAATAGTTCTGAATTATGGAAAAAGAGTAGGGAAAAGGTCACTGCCACCTTCAGGTACCAAATAACCAAATTTCTGGGGCTCTTTGAGTCCGGCATCTGTGCACAGTTAAGTCTTACATAGCTCTGTGTGGCAAGGATCAGGGTGTATTCGATTGTATGAGGTCTCATTGTCAACTGTTCTTTTCATGATGTTCTAGCCTGTGATCCCTGAGAGCAGGGACCATGTCTGAAATTTCACCACTTAGCACATTGCCTAGCATAAAATGATTGTCCATTAAATGCTTGAGAGGACAAATGACTTTGGTCCTCTCTCCCCAAAGAAGAGTAGTTTGTTTCTTGGTGGGGTAGATAATAACCACTTGTCCCTCCTCCAGTGTGGTACCTCCAGCGTGGCATTGGTTAGTAAGCAGTGGGAACTCAATAAATGTTGACTGATGTCGAAGGAAATGCTCGACCTTGAGGGTTGAGGAAGATATTTTAGCGAATATTCCACTGTGTTCCCCAGAAATAAGAGAACTACCAAAGGTTTTTTACAAACAGCTTGGGCTCAAGATTTGAAAGAACCAGGAAACTGATTCGAGTTCTAATTCTGCAACTTAACTGGCTCCATGGCTTCAGATGAATCCCATTTCCTCACCTGTATGACGGGAATAAGAATTGTCACAGTGTGCTGGTGAAGATCAAATAAGAGCATCTGTGAAAACACTTTGTGAACTGTAATATGCTATGTAGACGTAAGATGAGATTGTCACTCTGCTGTTTTGAGCTTTAGTGACTAGGAAGCATACTGATGTCTTTACAGGCAGTACTGGCTCATTATAGTGTCCTCATGGTTTTCACTGCTGCACAGCAGAAACTCTAATAGAGCATTTCCAACATTACCTGACTTTTAACTTTTAATGATTTCCTTTTATAGAGAATGGCTCTGAGCACCTTGTCTTCGTTGATATATAGGGATGAGCGGGAGCTGAGACAAAGCCTTGTTTTTCTTGACAGACATATCCTGATTTAAAGACTCTGGTAGGCGTGTAATCGTTTCAAAGTTGCACACTAAACTTATGGGAACACCATTCTTATGGGAGAAAGAGCTTTAAGATGGGCAGCTGAGATGGGGAAGTCTCCAGAATGTGTTATGTACATGGGTGTCTTGAAGCTGCAGAATCTCCTTTCTCCCTGGAATCCTCTCCCTGTTGGCAAAATTTCTGATAGCGAATCAAACCAGTCTGTCTGCACAACAGCCTCTTTCGGAACTAGTTCCTGAGCTTATTACTCCAGTGACAGTCTGTCTTTCCTGGATCCATTTCATGAATCCCTTTTGCTCTAGATATTTGAGTTGAAAAACTGCCTTCTAAATATTAGCTTGAAAGGAATTACTAGGGGCAAAGAGGAAACATTGTCATGAGAAAGCTTTATCGTGGGCAGTTTCTGTATTCCGGGTATACCTGTGATGTTCATTTTCTAGAAACATAGACTTTCCTTCCCTATCCATCCTATCATATATTACTGCCTTCTCTCAAGATAGCACATTTTCGGGGCACCTGGATAGCTCAGTCGGTTAAGCAGCCGACTCTTGATTTCAGCTCAGGCTCAGGTCATCATCTCACAGTTCGTGGGATCTAGTCCTGAGTCCAGCTCTGTGCTGACAGCCTGGAGCCTGCTTAGCATTCCCTCTCTACCCATCCCTGACATGACTCGTGCACTCTCTCCCTCTCTCTTGCTTTCAAAATAAATAAATAAACATTTAAAAAGATGCCACGTTTTCAAGTTTATTTCAAGATGCGCATTCTGTCTTTGAGAAAGCAGCAAAATCTCAACAAGGTCTCACTTTTAAATGTTCTGTGCTCATCCTGGAAATAACATTCTGACTTCCCTGTACTATTCCCTAAACTCACAGCCCTTATCACACACTTTAGTGCATACAAGAGGAGCCTGTGCCCATAATCTAGAATTCTGAGAAACAAGTGTTCTTAAGGTTGGTATCTCTAAAATCAATCCTTTAGAAACCAACCAGGAGCTACTTTTAAGAGCCCCTTAATACAGACTTTAAGCAATTTACCCCTGTGTTAAGAAAAAGAACCAAGAAACCAAATTGTTTAAAGAGGATTTAAATGAGTCAGGTTGGTTTGCAAGTGTGGACTTTGACTTTGATATCTTACCATTTCGTGACTTAGAAAACAAATTATTTTGTGTGCGATTTAACCACCAAAACAAGTGCCTGCCTAACTGCATTGCTTTGCCTCATTTGCTTCCTAGAAGCCTATTTTAGTATTCCCCAGTTCTGTGTGTGTGTGTGTGTGTGTGTGTGTGTGTGTGTGTTTACTTGAGAGAGAGTGTGAGCAGGGGAGGGGCAGATAGAGAGGAAGAGAGGATCCCAAGCAGGCTCCACACTGTCCGTGCAGAGCCCAATGTGGGGCTCGATCTCATAAACTGTGAGATCATGACCTGAGCTGAAATCAAGAGTCGGATGTGCAACCAACTGAGCCACCCAGATGCCCCAGTGTTCGCCAGTTCTCTAAAGCTTTATTGAGTACTTCGTGTATGCCAGGCACCTCGCAGAGTGTGGAGGTACAAAGGTAAATCATAGAGAAGGGGGTTCCAGTGCATAATAGTTTCAGGACAGTGTGGTACAGAAGTGCTATAGGGAATCAGGGGCTACCAGAGAAGGCGTCCTGGAGTTGTAATATCTGACTTGAGCCGCAAAAGATAAAGAATCCACTGGGTGAAGGAATGAGGGAAGGGCCAGCTTTTGTGGTTGTAAGTAGCAGGTCCAAAATGAACAGACACACAGACTAAAGAAAGGGTATATAGACTGTGTGGGGAGCCACCAGGTTAATGAAGCTAGAGAAAGAGGCAGGATTCTGGCCACAAGGGTCTTAACCTACAATACTGAGGAGTTTGAACTTTATAATGGATAGGGTAGGGGTGATACTGAAGGGCTTTTTAATAAGGAGGGTGATATGATCAGAATTGTGTTTTCAATAACTCATTCTGCCAATAGGGGTTGGGGCTAGATTGAGGGAATCATGAAGGGTGGCCAGGAAGCCATTTACATCTTAGCAAAAGGTCTCGATTCAAACCACCTTGCCTTGCCCTTCTCTGTTTTACATGTTTGGTAAAGAGTATCTTGGTACAAAGCCAAATGGGCAGATGAAAAGAAATGATGAAAAACAGAATCAGAAGTGACAGCCTTTTCAGGGTTAATTTTAATATGATGGTTGCTGAAGCATAGCAGAGTCTGTAAGCCTTTGCAAATTACATGCATACATTTCATTAGTTTGGATGTAGCCTATGCAGAAATCCATTGGTGAGAACTAGGGAAGACTTTACAGGTGACATTCACCTATGGTCCTCTAGGGCTTGAAGACCTGTCACAACAGGCCAGTATGCCTCCAGGTTTTCTGCATCCTACTAAGGATCTCCTGAGATTCCACCAGTGAAACAGGGAGGAAAGGAAGCAAAGAGCTGTGAGGACTTAGTGGATATCCTGACATGTATATTCAGGTCTCCAGGGAAGCGTGGCAAAGCAGAAGCTAGGAAAATTTGCCAAGCCAAGTGCTCTTGTAGATAGAAACAGTAGAGAAGCATAATATTAAACCTTGGGACTTCAAGAAGAGTCCTTATGTAGTCAGCCCTCAATTATTTTTTTAGTATTTCTTTTTTTTTTTTTTTTTTTTTTTTTTGGATGAAAAACTCCCTTCTGACTGCTAGAACCAGATATAAGAATTTCTTTAGCATAAATGTATCCTCATTCTCCATAACAGAATTTCTGATTCTGTAGGCCTGAAGTGAGGTCTCAGAATTTGTGTTTCTTTGCTAATAAGTTCCCTGATGACACTTATGCTTGCTTCTGATCTGGGAACCACACTTTGAGAACTGCTACTGTACAGACTTAGAAATGTGACTCTCTCAAGAATTTAATAAAGTCTCCTACATATGGTTCTTGGTGTAACTTTAGTGGAAATCAGTGATCTGGAGGTTCAGTAAGGCCAGCCCTATACAGCTCTAATTTTGATTCAGTATTGACTGAGTGACTACTGTATGCACAACCTCTGTATTATAAAGCTACAAGGTGGGAAGAGATTTAGTCCTTGTCTTGGTCCCTCTAATGAAAAAAATAAGAGGGGCACATGGCTGGCTCAGTCAGTAGAGCATGTGACTCTTGATCGCAGGGATGTGAGTTCAAGTCTCGCATTGGGCATAGAGCTTAACTTTTTAAAAATTGGATGGGGGTGCCTGGGTGGTTCAGTTGGTTAAGCATCTGACTTCGGCTCAGGTCCTGATCTCATGGTCCCTGAGTTCGAGCCCCGCGTCAGGCTCCGTGCTGATAGCTCAGAGCCTGGAGCCTGCTTCAGATTCTGTGTCTCCCTCTCTGTCTGCCCCTTTCCTGCTCTCTCTCTCTCTCCCAAAAATAAACAAACACTAAAGAAAAAAATTGAATATACGGATGGATGGATGGATGGATGGATAGATAGAGCAAGAAAGAAAAGAGAAAAGTAAAGAAAAGGGAAAAGAAAGAACTGGGGCGCCTGGCTGGGTCAGAAGAGTGTGCAACTCTTGATCTTGGGGTTGTGAGTTCAAGCCACACTTTGGGTGTAGAGATTACTTAAATAAAACTTAAGAAAGAAAAAAGAGGGGGTGCCTGGGTGACTCAGTTGGTTAAGCATCCGACTTCAGCTCAGGTCATGATCTCACGGTTCATGGGTTCAAGCCCCGCATTGGGCTCTGTGCTGAGAGAGAGCTCAGAGGCTGGAACCTGCTTCAGATTCTCTGTCTCCCTCTTTCTCTGCCCCTCCCCTGCTCATGTTTTCTCTGTCTCTTTCTCTCTCTCTCAAAAATAAACATTAAAAAAAAAAGAGAGAACTGCCACACAAGGGAAAACATGAGAAGTCGCAAAAGAGAACTAAATCATACAATCCACATATCCAGGAGGTCCCAGTAATCCAGGCAGAGCACATGGAGGAGCTGTACTCAGTTACATGTTGCTGTGTAACAAACTACCCAAAACTCAGTGGCTTAAAACAGACACTGGTTATTCTCTCTCACAAGTCCATGTGGTGACTTAGCTCAGCTGGGTGGTTTTTCTGTTCAGCATTGTGTTGTCTGGGACCACAGTACTTTAGAGGCTCTACTAAGCTGGCATGGTCTAAGACAGCTTAATCACATAGGAGTAATTCATGCTGGCTTTTGGCTTGGAATTCAGAGGAAGCTGTTAATTGGAGCGCCTTAACTCTCCTGAGTGTGGCCTCTTGGCGTGACAGCAGGGCCCTGAGATGGAACATTCCAAACATGAAAAAATGGAATCTGCAGTCTCTTAAGAGCCAGCCTCAGAAGTTACAACATAGGTCACCTCTGCTGCGTTCTACTAGTCAATACAAGTCACAAGTCAAGCCTAATTCAAGAGGAAGGAAATGGCCTACCTTTAGATGGTAGGAATAGCAAAGAATTTGCAGCCATCTTTAATTAAGCCTTACAGGATTAATAGGGTTTAAGAGGCATAGCATTCTAGTGGGAAAGGGCTCTAGAGAAAGAAATATCAAGTCTTCAATTTGACTTGGCGAAGCGTACCTGAAAGGGTCCTGGGAAGGTAGAATGGGACCGTGCTACACAGGGCTTTGAATTGCAGATGAAAGAGCTTATACTTATACCTACAAACTTTGAAGACTGTAGAGAACCTATCAATGATTCTATTAGCATGATATAGTTGGGGGATGATTCTCAAGGCTCCAGACTACTTCTGTCTTTCTCTGTAAAGCCCAATGTTGAGAGCTCTGGATTTGGCATCTCTTCCTAAGATGTGGGAGTAGGTCCTCACTCTTTAGGTTATTGTAAACGATGCCATGTTAGCATCTTGAAAGATGAGAGAAAGAGCCCTGGCAGTGCTACAGGACGGGCCAGAATAGGAGTCGAGGGACAGGTAGCTCTGTGCCAGACCTACCTAGGCTTTTTCCTGCTGCATCAAAGGTTAGTACTTAGTCTTGCCCTTGTCTTTTCCCCACAGTAATCCTCCACTGAGCGAAGAGATGTTGCCTCCTGGGGAGTGGATGTGTCACCGGTGCACTGTTCGCCGAAAGGTAATAATGGCGCTTTCTGAAGGCTTTGCTCAGAATGCCAGATCTAGAGCACTGATATTCTAGAGCTAAGACGGCCTGGCCCTGAAGGCATTTTCGTCCCTTCTTCTTGTCTTTTCCAGCCCTGGAATCACCCTCACTCTCCCCATGGTGACTGTTTGGAATCCAGTAGGGCCTAAAATCCAAACATGGGCTGCTGAAATGGGCAGAAGAGGTGTGTTAATTTATTGAGCCATGTTCATTCACTAGTGACAGGAGTAGACTGAGGAGTTGTAGACCTCCTGAAAAGTGGCCTGAATGTGGCAGTTCTATCCCTGACTGAAAGTAGCTGAAGAAAAGCAAGGCTGCTTCTCCAGCTTGATGGAAGAAGGTTGCCCCTCACCCCAAGGCAAATAAGGCTTGGCTGGGTGTGTGGGAGAGTACTCGGAAGCCTTTTGTACCCCAGGTTGCCTAATCTCTCTTTAGCTCCCCTTCCCTTGGCTTTGATAGTTCAGTACTGGCTTTGAGAACGTGATTTTCTTCTTTGAGAACTTCTGTGGGGTGCGAAAGCTAAATTCCTCTTTATCAAAAAAGGAAGTAGGTGTTTTTCCAGTCAGAATATGAGAGACCCAATCCTCAAATTAGAGGCTGTGAATTAGAATCTGTCTATGAACTGTAAACCATCCACTTCCCTCCCCCCACACTAATCACACACCAAGCAACTTGCCTTTGTTGTGACATCACTTCTGTTTTCCTGGCCCCTGAACATGATGTCACAATGAATGATGATTTCCTTGGTTGCAGAAACAGGATGAGATGATTCAGAGATTGTGGTTTATGTGTGTAACAGTTTTCAGCCTTTAAGAAGGTAAACAGACTTTTAGTTTTCAACATCTGCACACGGGTTCTTATTAAAAGGCAAGGCAAGGCCAAGTCAGCCAGTTAGCCCCAGCTATGGTTTGATTGCCCCTGAAGTCCACAAACCAGGCTGTCCTCCAGCCTAACCACCTGTCCGCATCTCTTCCTGTGCATCCCCAGTTAGGTTAGAGCAGAGCCAGTTAGAAGCACCTACCAGCCAGGAGGCCTTTCAGAAACCTGCCACTCCAGAAACTGGACGTGAAAGAAAAAGTAAAACCAGGAAAAGAGGGTGGAGAAGAAGAACTAACATTATTTTAGTGCCCGTCAAATGCTGGATATTTTACATATGTTCTCTCATTTAATCCATGCAGCCGTTTGGGGTGCCGGTGATAGTACCTCCATTTTAGAAAGGAAGAAACTGAGGCTTACAAATGTAGAATGAGGACTCCAAAGAATTAACAGAGCCAAATTGTCTTACTCCAAATTTCTATTGCCTCTTCATCAGTTTTCTAGAAACAGAGCTGCTTGACAGGGATTATAGTAGCCTTTTTCTAACGTAGTGTGCTTTCCCCGAAATGCCACAGTGACATGCTCTCAAATGGACTTTTTTGCCTACCAGTGCCAAATCTGCCTTTTCCACCACCACTACCTCTATCCCTCTTCGGCCTCCTGTAGTTATGCTGAAGTGGACTGAAATGATTCATCCTTTGGGCCTCATTAACCTTTGATGTTCAGGTCATGTTCCTAGCGGAGGCTAGATCTTCCCCCAACTCAGCCATCCCTTTCACATATGTCACCCTCTGTCTCAACCATATCTTTGAAAGGAGGAGAAGAAAGGTTTTACTAGTCTTACTTTACAGACAGGGAAACTCCTGCCCACCAACCTGAGTCATCCAGGGTCATAAGCAATCCTGGCAGAACTGGGTCAGATCCCGGGTCTCCTGATTAGAGACCAGTGTTAAACCTTCATTTGACTGCTCTTTGGAGTCCTAGAGGAAAATGTAATACCAGTTGTCCAGTCCTACTGAATAAATATAGTCTTTTTCCATTTCCCCACATTCCCATTTGAAGAAGTGTCCTTTCCAGAGTCCTAGTAAAACTTGAAATACTGAAAGCCACCATTCTCAGACACTGTGGTCCCTGGGTGGCTACCTTCCACACACAACCCCACCACCTTGCAGTGTAGTTACTTTCCCTGTCAGCACCCAACGTCCCTGGACAGGGACCTGTGTTTGCCTATCTTACCTTTGCTTTTGCAGACTTTATTTTGAGTAAAATTCTTAAACCCATTCAGGTCAGGATGCTCCATGGCAAACTACAGTGATGTTGAGTCCTGCTATATTTTTCTCACCGTTCTCACTTAGCCTCACTAAATTTATTCTCGCTGTGGTAACTTTTAATCCCTTTACCCCTGTACTTTGTATAGAGATGGTGTGCATCAAATGGTGACTTCAAGTAAATGATGTGTGATAAATGTGCGTAATTGTTTCTAACTTTCCCTGCCGTCTGGTGATTCTCTGCTGCAGTTTCGCCAGCTTTAGTTTAGTTCAGCTGTAGTTTTGTCAACTTGGACAGACCAGTGATCCAAGTCCCCAGGTGGATGAGTCTGTAACATGTTGGAGAATTTCATAATTTTGGCTAGTGGTCTTTGTAGTATCCATCTCTTTCTGTTTTGTGGTACTTTATGTGATGGGCCTACCTGTTCATTTGCACAGAAACGAGAGCAGAAAAAGGAGCTGGGCCACGTCAATGGACTGGTGGACAAATCCGGCAAACGGACTACATCTCCCAGCAGTGATACCGACTTGTTGGACAGATCAGCCAGCAAAACTGAACTCAAGGCCATTGCCCACGCCCGGATCCTGGAGAGGAGAGCCAGCCGGCCTGGCACGCCCACATCCAACGCCAGCACAGAGACCCCCACCTCTGAGCAGAATGACGTCGACGAGGACATCATTGACGTGGACGAGGAGCCAGTGGCAGCTGAGCCGGACTATGTGCAGCCCCAGCTAAGGCGGCCCTTTGAGCTGCTGATCGCTGCCGCCATGGAGCGGAACCCCACCCAATTTCAGTTGCCCAATGAACTGACTTGTACCACTGCACTACCAGGTTAGCCAAAGTGTCATGTCCCCGCCCCCCACCCCAGCTGCCCCAAAAGACTACTGTCCAGCCAGAGGGCAGCGCTGCCTTTGGGATCACCGGGCGAGTAGCCACTCTCATGTTCCTGTTCTTTGTTCTTCCTGGACATCTTTGAAGGTTTTAGCCTTGACCGTGCTTATTCAGTTTTCTATTTTCTGCCCTTCAAGGTATCCCCTTTTTAAAAATATAGGTAATATATTCATATGGTTCAAAAGCCGAAAAATATAAAAAGGCTTAAAATGAAAAATTTCCCTTCCACCCCTGTCTGCCATTTGCCTGATCTCTACCTTCATATCCCTCTCAGATAACCACTGTTTGGTTCTTGTGTATCTCCTTCTGGAATTTCTTTGTGCGTATATAAGCAAAGAAATATAATATGCTCAGTATTTTCCCTTTAAATAGCTTATTTGGTATACTGGTCTACATCTTGCTTTTTTCACCTCACAGTATGCTCTAGAGATCTTTCCATATTAATGTAGACATTCCTTAGTTTTTATTAATGGTTGCATAATAGTCTATCATATAGACATGACATAATTTATTTCACTGATCTCCTATTAATGGACATTCAGGTTGTTCCTGATCTTTTGTTACTATAGATGCTTCTTCAAATAATTCTGTAAATATAACATTGTGTATCTGTAGGGTAAATTCCTACTGTTCGAATTGCTGGGTTACAACTATGCATTTATAGTTTGATAAAATGTTACCAAATTGCCCTTTTTTTCCCCTTTAATCATGTCTTCTACCTGATGCCACAAAGCTTCCGGATGTTATTTTCTTTTTCCCAGAGAAAGTGAAATTGGCAGGCTTAAGAAGGCTGTTCAGTCAGCAGGAGGTATATAGAATCAAAACTTTTCTGATTTCTATAAAAATGCAGTAAAATTATAGTCTTTTCTTCAGCCACCTCCACAGAACAGTCTTTGTTGACCATTTGACTCGGGCATGTGTATTTCTTAGGTTGCAGTATCTAACAGCCTAAGCTTCTGACCACTTCATGTTTGCAAAACATAGATGTGTTTCTGCCACAGAACAGGTGACTTCAGACCATGGTTCTGATTTATGTCTCAGTGTTCCTTTTCCTCCCTTCCTATTCTTTTTTCTCATTTGAAACCAGCCAAGGGGGTCTCAGAAAGAGACCTGTGTCTAGGCTGTGGCACATGCTTTTACGGAGATCTGTTCCTTTCACTTATTGTTGTTTCCATATCCCACACTAGGAACTCTGCATCCAAGAGAGTTCAGCACCATCAATTTCTCTTCTAGGTTCTAGCAAGAGGAGAAGAAAGGAGGAAACCACGGGAAAAAATGTTAAGAAGACACAGCATGAGTTAGATCACAATGGTCTTGTTCCCTTACCAGTCAAAGTATGCTTCACATGTAACAGGTATTTTTCGTCCATACTAAGGACTCTTCCCCATATTCAGCAAATGAGGTTTTTTCTCTCTTCCATCACCTCTCCCAAACTCTGTCTGTTAAATGTGGATAACCCATATTCTGATGGTATGAGTACAGAGACTGAGTGACTAATTGACCAGAGCCTTGACTGTCTTCACAGCAAATTCCCTTAAGTACTGTAGACTGTGTTTATAGAGGCTTGAATAGGAGGGGTTGGACTTAAACAGAAGCGTGAGATATTTTGACTAGCTAGCAGGAGGAACCATGGCCAGCAGAGACACAGGTCCCTGGAAAGGGCAAATAACTTTTTAAATCACCAAAGATGAGTTTAAAAGCAGTACAAGTATCCATGGTAGCTAACATGCATCAGACTGGATGACTTCCAAAAGCCTCCAGGCTGCCCCAGTTGTAGCTTCCCTGAGACACTGGTTTCCTTCAAATAGGATCTCCTCAGTGACAGGAACCAGCTGCTTCAATTACTGACGCTGGACTTACTGGCCTGGGTATCTTAGAAGGGCAGGATAGCAGGAGAAAATAGCCATCAAAAAGAAATGTTCCCAAAAAAAGGAAAGAAAGAAAGAAAGGTTCCACAACAAAAGCTATAGGGAACTAGATAGTAGGGCAGCAGAAAGAACTCTGAGCCAGGCCCAGACTGAGGCTCCAGTGCATCTCAGGGACCCAGGGAATATCATAGTTACTTGCTGAAGCCCCTCCCTGAACTGTGCATATACATGAATACATCACAGAATTTCCCAACACAACTCTTCCTGTGTCATTTTTGCTGGGTGCTTCACGCAGAAGAGAAATCCTTTCTTGCTGTAGTGTAAGACTCTAGAAGCAGGGCTAGAGGGATTTTTTTTTTGTTGGGTTTTTTTTTGTTTGTTTTTTTAAACAAGGTAGTTACTTTCTTTTAAGGAGTAGAAAAATCAGAGCGGAGTTGGCTATCTTCCCCCTGTGGGCACTAAGCATTGATCATTCCTGCTCTGACAGCCACTTTAGCTATACTCCAAATAAACATTCACTTCCCCACAAGACACATTCCTCTTAGAGAATAATGGAGAGCCTGGTGGTAGCCCCCAACTTCATCCATCTTCCTAACTGAGTGTAACTGATCACTGGGGGAGGAGGCCCTGGGAGAACGTTGTGAGGATTAAGGAGAGGCTGTTCCATAGTGCACAGTTGGTTTGAATTCTCCCATCTTGCCACAGAAATGGCCTACGTCTCTTTTTTGCAGGAGCTGCCGTGTGGCCCCTCTCATCCAGTGTGACTATTGCCCCCTCCTGTTCCACATGGACTGCCTCGAGCCACCGCTCACTGCCATGCCCCTGGGCAGATGGATGTGTCCGAATCACATCGAACATGTGGTGGTAAGCACAGCATTGTCCCTTCTGTTCTCTCTGGGCACAGCCAGGGCATGGCCTGATTCAGTAGAAAGCATAGTAAGGTCAGCTTTGTACCAGAGTTCGCTATATAATCTCTCAAATACGGATTTCTGTAGACCATCCTACTCAGTTCCAATCATTTTGACATGCCTCAGCTGTGCGTTTTGCATTTTCCCACAATGCCTTGTTTTAGCTGTACAGGCAGACTTGATTGTTTATACATAAATTTATTCCATGGTGAATTGAGCAGTTGATGTTATAGCCATGAAGGGGGGGGCGTATATTCTATCCAACTCATGGGAATAAATGTTCTCGTGTAGCTGCCTCTGTATTTTCCTGTCTCTTATTTTTAGAGGGAGCAAACTAGAAATTCTAAAACGTTTATTCTCATATCTCAGGAATGACAGACAGTCAAATCCCACTAACTTGGGAGAATTGAAGAACTGACATGGATGACAGTGTTCCAAACAATCAGCCATTTATTGAACACTAACGTGTCCTAGGCATCACATGGAGATCTTCCCCTTCTCTTTAGTTTTTGACCCCCACCTTATCACGGTGCATGATAGTAAGTGAGTTGTTGAATGAATGACTGGTGTCAGGGTCCTTTTACCTTATCTCCCAGGAGTCTTGGGTACATTTTCCAGACGCTTCCTGGGGCTAAAACAGAACTGTAGTTTGCTATCTCCAAAAGAGGCTTAGGCTTAGGCCCTTTCCTTGTAGGCACTAAGAACAGCCATTTACAAGGTTGAATGGGTGAGGGCTTCAGAAGAGCAGCTCCCTTATAAGTTCAGCCTTTCCAGATTAAAAAGATTATTGCTTAAGACGTTGTGTATGAGACGGTAATGACCACGGAATGTCTTTTGACCCTCAGCGTGACAGAGTGTTCCTCACATCGCACTGAGGAGCCTTGGTTATAGACTTGCACACATGGGGCAAAAACGTTTGCTTTGGCCTCTTCATTTGGCTAACACTGCTCAGAAAGGTTTATGTAGGAGGAAGCTTCTCTCCAAGCTCAGTTACGAGTGTTTCACTTTGCCTCCTGCCAAACCAGAAAAAAACTACCATCAGCTATACGCCCAAATATGAATCTTAAAGAGCAACTTTCCAACAGATGAAAAATTATTAATTAGATAATTTATTTACTTAGCCACTTAGGGGTTTTTCCTACCTTACTAATCATGAAGCTTCTGAGCAGATCTTTTTTGCATTAAAGTTTAGAGGGAAAGTGGCATAGTTTTTATATGCCTTCTGGATGCTGCTGCGCAACATTCTTTCTTCCCTCCCTTCGGCCTCTTAGAGCAGCCCAGGTTTTCCTCCTCCTCTAGAGCAGGACTGTGATATCCAGATGGGCTCACTAATGTTCCCTGGTATGTTGGAAGAGGAATAGAGCAGAGCACACAGGATTCTGGTGCTGATCCTTGCTGTTAGCCAAGCTCCTATATAGGAAACCGTCCTGCTTCCCGTGGGAATGAGTGCCTTGCTAGAAAGGGAGTCTGGGTCTCGAGGGCCAAGGCCCGCCTGTCCTCTGAAACCTGTGCTCTGTTAGGGTCCACTGGCAAAAGGTGGTCTGAGCTGTCAGGCTGGATTTGAAGGGTACTTGTGACTAATTTCCTATTTCCTGTCCCCCTCAAGCCTCTCTAGGGAATAGGAACATACCAGTTTTCCCTCTCTGGACCAGGCAGGACTGAGGGAGAAAGTCTTACCGGTGTTCCCTAGCCCTCTGACAGGGGTGTTGACGTATCAGCCCCTGACAGAAGGAACCTATTTGGCCAAGGGCTTCTATTTTTCAGACCTAAAGGATAGTTAGTTGGGAGGGGATGCCTTTTGAGGGTCATTGTAAAAGTGTGTCTGCTTTGTCCCTAGCTGAACCAGAAGAATATGACGCTGAGCAATCGGTGCCAGGTGTTTGACCGTTTCCAGGACACCATTTCGCAGCATGTGGTCAAAGTGGACTTCCTGAACCGAATCCACAAGAAGCACCCTCCTAACCGCCGAGTGCTCCAGTCAGTCAAAAGAAGAAGCTTGAAGGTGAGTCCCAACCTGGAGCAGGCAGGAGAGTGGGCTCTGATTGCTTTCATGGGATAGACAGAGGATTGTGGTCCCAAATTTATAGACAGGGAGACTGAAGCCCTGAGATTTGTCTGTGGTGTCTCAACAAGTGGTGAATGTGACCACACATTTTAATACTTGAGGGTGGTGGTCAGGATTATGAAGGCCAAACCCCAAACTCTGCAAGTCTTCAGTTCTCCTGATGAGTGCTCGTTAGCCCCTTCCACCAGACGGATGTGCTCTGCTGTTGCCACCCCTGGCCTGGTACTCATGCTATCTGTTCCTGGGAGGTGGCCCCTTTCCAAGAGCTGTCTGGCGGGGTGAAGGTGGTGGTGATGAAGCAGAGACCCATGTGGAAGAGAGGAGCTATCCCAGCTGAGAAACTTAAGAGGAAAATGCCTAAAGGAGAGTAAATCTGTTTTTCCAAGGTGCTGGTAATATATAACGAATATTCCAAGTTGTGCCAAGTTGTGGCCTTGCCGTAATAATATCTAACATTCTTGTATGCACTTGACAGTTGCTAAAGTGTCAACTTTAGCTGAGATCTGCTGAGATCAACAGAAAAAATTCCTTTATTGAAAAGCATTTGGTGGTGTTGAGGCTGTTTCTCAAAAGCCATTCAGTTTCCTCATTCATTTAACCTAGAGAGCCCAACACCGTGGACCCACATAGAAGCTTGATTTTTCTCTTTTTGGAATAATCCCGCACACAGGCTGTGCTGTGTGCCAGTGGAGACCAGCAATTCTCAAATGTGGCCACTTGGTGGCAGCAACGCTTTAAATCACTCACCCCACTCCCATCACTTCCAGTAGATGTCAGCGCTAGCACGCTAGCAAGATGTTAACTGTTGGAAATTGTATAACAATCTCTTAAGTGTGTAAATATTTATACTTCAATATAAATACCGGTTTCTAAAATTAAATCAAGGTGTTTTCAGTTGGGGGTATTATAGAGGTGGCATGCCTCATATCTCAGTAAAACAAATCTGAAAGTAAACTAAACTGTGTAATTCACCATGTGGATTTGGAAGAGAGCCTGGCGGCTGAAGTGAACAATCCCAGAAAGGCTTGAGAAAATTCTGTTTCACAATGCCCTCTCCCCCTTCAAAGGTTTCCCTATCCCCCCCCCCCCCCGCCTTCATGTTTATTTATTTATTTTGAGAGAGAGAGAAGCAGAGCACAAGCAGGGGAGGGGCAGAGACGGGTGAAGGGGTGGGGAGAGAATCCCAGGCAGGCTTTGCACTGTCAGTGCAGAACCAGACGCGGGTTGATCTCCTGAACCATAACATCATGACCTGAGTGAAATCAAGAGCCAGATGCTCAACCAGCTGAGCCACCTGGGTGCCCCAAGCTTTCCCTATTCTTGAGGAAAATCCAAGGGCACGAGTTACCTGAATAGCACTTTTTTTCCCTTGCAGGGCAGACAAGTATTTTTGTTATAGCACGGGGACAGGACACGTGGGCAGAAAGAGCTGCCTGCTGAGCATTCCGTACTGGACAATTTGAGAGTGAAGTGAGGACTGTGGTAGCACAGGACTGTGGTGGACAGTGTTCCAGCTCTGACCTGAACCATCCTCATTGTTGGTATAGAGCAGGGCAGCAAAATTGGCTAAGAACTTGGTGTTAGGGATTCCTCTTCCTGCTGCCCCTTCACTCTTCACCAAGGGGGGCAACCTTAGGCTTGCCTACCACTCCACTCCTCCCCCTCCCATTCCTGGCTGACTTTGGACAAGCCCATGGCACCAGCCACCACCGTTAATGGTGCTGTCTCTCAGTTCCATATCTCTTGACTTTCTCCTCCTGTCTGGATTCATATCTGTCTGCCCATCCCACAGACACTTCAGTCTCAACTTGCCCAAGACCGAAAGTCTTCTGCCTCCAAATCTGGCTCTTCCTCTTATATTTCCTGTTTCAGTGAATGACCGCAATCTCCACCCGGTCCTTCAAGGCAAAATTCTGGGAACCGTTTTCAGTTCTTCTTTTATCCTCCGTAGGGACTCGGTCACCAAATCTGTTCTCCAAATGTTTTCCAAGTCCGTCATGTGCTTCCACATCTCTATGCCTTATATGCTGCTCCCCTACCCTTATTTCCCCTTTGTCTGCCTGGAAGTTCTCAACTTCCAAGTCTCAAATACTGCCTTCCTATAAAATCTGTCCTTGTCCCCCAGACAGAAACAAGCACTCTCCTCCATATTTTTAATAGTTCCTTAGCCATGCCTCTATTCTAGGACCCATTACACTGTATTGTAATGTTTATCTCCCCCAACGAGACTGTGAGCTCCTTGAGGGCAGAGCTTAAGTTTTCTTCATCTCTGGATCTCTAGGACTGGGTACAGTGTCCAGACTCAGGAGGTACTCAATAAATGTTGGTTGAATGTATGAATGACCCTTGGCTTGTTGTGTGGCTCTTTCATCCTTACATGGCGTGATTCAGAACGTGTCTTCTGTCTTTGTACAACAAAGAGGTCTTCAGTTGTTTCATGAGTCATGAATGAGTGGACGAAGAAAACTGACATTGACTGAGTGCTTATCACAGGCCAGACTTCATGCTGAGCATTTCCACTGTAAATGTGACCTCCTTTGACATTTTACCTCTCAGATACGGCTTACTCTCCCAAACTTGATGCTGAGCAGTAAGAGCCTAGAGAGTACCACTCTGAAGCTGTGTCCAGTGTCAGCCCTACACTTCTTTAGGCCAAAGCAATGGTTTCTGGCTTCTGCGGGCCGTAGACCTGAATGAAGAAAGTGGGGGACGGGGCTCACGCCTGTCATTTCCAGCTCTGTGCCTTCTCTAGCTAATGCGTGTGTGTCTGAGGCACAGAGCAGTTGCAGCCCACTGAGCCTCCTTGTCTTAGTGGACCCCAGAGTGCACGATGGTCCCGCGGGCATCAGCACCGCAGACAGAAGAGGCAGAATCAACTGGACATGTCGGCACTATCTCCGTCTCCTCCTCCTTCTATACTAAACAGGTTCCCGATGCTATAAAATCTCAGTACCAGTTTCCACCCCCTCTCATTGCACCCGCGGCCATTCGGGATGGGGAGCTGATCTGCAACGGGATCCCCGAGGAATCACAGACGCACCTTTTGAACTCTGAGCACTTAGCCACCCAGGCAGAGCAGCAAGAGGTGAGTGAAGGCAGGGCTGGGATTCCAAAGCCAATCTTCCTTCCTTCTCACCACAGCTGTTACTGGAAGTAGCCTCAGTGCCATTCCCATCCCCATCTTCTGCAATCCCACCGACCCCCACTCTCCAGCCCCCAATGGTTGAATATTCCAGAGAGAACCTCTGGCTGATATTCTGAGGCAAGTAAAAGAAATACAGTCAAGCAGTCTGTTTTTCTCCATCCGTCCCCCAGTGTGCTGTGAGATGAGCAAGTCTGTCTTGCAGAAAGAGACCAGTAGACCCATAGAGAGGTTAGCTGATAGGGCTGGACACACAGCAGTTGCTTAGGGTACTTGCTGGATATTGGTTCACAAGGTGAGCTCTGCCGACCAGGGTGTTGGCTGCTGAGTATACCAACAAGTCTTGCTTGGGAATGGAAATGGAATCTTATCAGAAGTCAAGCACACCTTTTCTGGGCATTTGCAGTGGGACCTTGGAAACAGTGTTTATCAGCTGTGCTGTAGCCCTGGCCTCTGGGGCAGGAAGGACCAGCGCCTCCCAGGCATCTTACCCTCCTCTCCTCTCCTCTCCTTCCATTGCAGTGGCTCTGTAGTGTTGTTGCGCTCCAGTGCAGCATATTGAAACATTTATCTGCTAAGCAGATGCCTTCGCATTGGGACTCTGAACAGACAGAGAAGGCTGATATTAAGCCTGTTATTGTGACTGACAGCTCAATCACCACCTCCCTGCAAACAGCTGACAAGGCACCTACACCTTCCCACTGCCCCTTATCCTGCCCCTCAGGGATTAGCTCCCAGAACTCCCTGAGCTGCTCTCCACCCCACCAGCCCCCAGCCCTAGAGGACATCAGCTGCAGTTCCTGTGCGGAAAAATCCAAGAAAGCCCCCTGCGGGACTGCCAACGGGCCAGTGAGCACAGAGGTGAAAGCCAATGGCCCACACCTCTACAGCAACCCCACCGATTCCACGGACCCCCGGCGACTTCCAGGCGCCAACACCCCCTTACCAGGCCTCTCCCACCGGCAAGGCTGGCCCCGGCCCCTCACGCCACCAGCGGCTGGGGGGCTTCAGAACCACACCGTCGGCATCATTGTGAAGACAGAGAATGCCACTGGCCCCAGCTCTTGCCCCCAGAGGAGTTTGGTTCCTGTCCCAAGCCTGCCCCCTTCCATTCCTAGCTCTTGTGCCAGCATCGAGAACACCAGCACTTTGCAAAGAAAGACTGTCCAATCACAGATAGGACCTCCGTTGACAGATTCAAGGCCACTGGGCTCACCCCCAAATGCCACCCGGGTGCTCACTCCCCCCCAAGCAGCAGGAGATGGTATCTTGGCCACAGGAGCCAACCAACGATTCTGCTCACCAGCGCCATCATCAGGTGAGTGGTGCTCAACCTGGGGGTGATTTGGAGTAGTTTCATGCTCTTTCTGGGAGTTAAACTTCAGAAAACACTTACGTTCCTGTGCATATTTCAGAGGACTTTGATCTCGGTCTTACTTGTCCTCTCCCCATTTATGTGATAGAGGAGAAAGCATGTGTTAACTTGTCCCTCGTTTTATTGGTGGGGTTGCTTAGGCTCTGAAAGTTTAAGTGATTTCCTCTAGGTCACCTACCGAGTCAGTGGTAGGATCGGAACCACGGCTGGGTCTCCTGACTCCACCTTCCCATTTCAGGCCTAGTCTTCTGCTTGTTTTGTTCCATCACCTTAGAGGAAGGCAGCATGATCTCTGGAACCCCTGTGGCCAGCCTGAGGTTCTAGGTGATGGCCTCCGTGTTTCATGATCCACACCAGAGACCAGGTCACACCTGATCCAGATTCTCAGAGCCCCCTGGTTTGAAGGAGCTTCCATGCCAGGGAAGGCAGAGTTAGAAAGCAACACCACCTTTCAGGATAGCTGCAGAGTGGCATGCCCAAAGAGGTTGATCCGGCCCAGAAGCTCACCCTTGGGCCACTTGCAGAAAGGCGGTCCCCTACACCCATACTTGGCCTAGTGTGGACCTGCTCTCTCAGCTGTCCCCAGTCAGCACTCTGGACCTCGAGATTGCTGACCCCAGCATCTGAACCAGGTTTCAGATGCTGCTGGAACCCCCTGTGGTCTCTCCCGTCTGAACTGAAGCTGGCCTCCTAGTCAGCTGGGAGTCTCGGTAACCAGGTGACTGTGACTTCTCTGCATGGGGGCCCCTGGTCCCAGGATGGCCCCTACCCTCAGGCTCTTTTCCTGTCTCTGTTTACCTCTAAATACCAGCCTGGATAGATCTTGCATCCTGTGAGTCGAACTTCAGGAGGCAGGAAACGCAGGGGCAGGCACCACTTAGTTGAATGACTGGAGGCAGCAGGGAGGTAGTCACGGCCCAGAGAACAAAGCCACCCTACCACATTTCCCAGAGCAGTAGATTTCACTGGTTCTCCGTGCTCTGGAGACTCCTGCGTGCCCGGGTGCGTTGTCGTTCCATCTGCCCTTCCTCACCACACATTTTTAGCTCTAGGAGTTCCAGAGCCTATGGGGTGAGAATCAAGAAGGGAACATCACCTTGGGTCCGAAATCCAGACCTGTCTCGGCAGTGGGGGATTGGACCGGTGGGTTTCCCTCAGGCGACGTAAGTAACAGTCTTCCTGCTCCGTCCCCAGATGGCAAGGTCAGCCCCGGCACGTTATCCATAGGAAGCGCTTTAACCGTACCCTCTTTCCCAGCCAACTCTACTGCCATGGTGGACCTCACCAACTCATTGCGAGCATTTATGGATGTCAATGGAGGTGAGTGCGTGAGCTGCTGCTCTCCCACCAGCTGCTGCTGCGTGAAGGTGCTGTCCCTGCGCGGCATTCGAGCTCATTTCAGAAAAGGAACAGAAGGGATGCCTGACCTCCGAGGGCTGGGGATGTGGGTTAAGAAAGAAGGCTCCCTCCCACCTCTGCCTTCTACACGTGCTTATACACAGACTCCAAGGTGAAAGGAGAGTGGGACCAAGTTGAACCTGTGAGAAGAGAATTACTTGAGGCAGAATAAAACCAGGAGGGCCTTGTTCCCAAAGTCGAAGAGAATGGAGGCAGAGCTTGACCTCTGAAGAGGGTGGGTAGCAGATCTAAGCCTCCATGTCGGACATCCAGGCCTCCTCCACAGGCAGGCAGGTGGTCTATTTTGTTCTACCTTTCCAGGACCACTTAACCTAAAATCAAGCTGCCCACCGCAAGAGGCATCTGCACAGGCTGCATTGGGGTCCATCTCACTGCAAACGGCCAGTGAGATGCTGAGCTCTGGATCCTTAGGCCACTTTGTACTCTTGCCTGTTTGAGAAAAATCACTTGGCTAGATTTTAGGAATGCTTAACTATTTGCTCTGTGACCCTCACCTACTTCCACATTCCAATTCCTCCTCAGCTGCTTTTTTTCATCTCTCTCTTTGGTTAATAGAAATCGAGATAAATATGCTGGACGAGAAGCTGATCAAGTTTCTGGCCTTGCAGAGAATACATCAGCTTTTCCCCTCCCGGGTCCAAGCTTCACCGGGCAGTGTTGGGGCACATCCGCTGGCTTCTGGAGGGCACCACACAGAAGGTGCGCACGCACACCCCTGCCGCCGCAGCCCGCCGTCAGGTCTCCCCTGTGCATGTGAGCGGCCGTCTCCCCTCCTGAGGAGTCTTGGCTTTGACTATCTCAGTGTTCCATGTGTGCCTTTAATGGCCTTAATAAAGTGCCGTGGTTTCTTTTCCCAGAAAGCTGGAACAAAATCGCAACCACAGCTTTCACGTCAGACTCGGGGAAGTCTGTTGTAACTTTCGTGCTCATCCGCTTTGAGACACACAAAGCAGCTACGAATGCCTTTGGGTATATGTGGTGCACTTTCTGCTGAACTACTTCCAAATATTTGGGTTACAAAGGTTTCCCAAAAGGGAATTTTTCAAGTTCAAGGTGAGAAGCAGAATAGCAGTTGATCTAGGGGCACCTGGCTGGCTCAGTCAGTAGAGCATACAACTCTTGATCTCAGGGTCAGGAGTTCGAGCCCCATGTTGGGTGTGGAGCTTACATTAAAAATAATGATGATGACGATAATAATAATAATAATAATAAATAAAGTAATATTTGGGCTAGTCTCCTGAAAGTTTTTCCCAAGACATTTAACTGCTTTGGATATTCCTTTGAGCATTAACCATTACTGAGCCTTACTGGTTGAAATTGCGTGGTTCCCCAGACCAGCGGCATCAGCATCACCTGAGAGTTTGTTGGAAACGCAGAGCTCAGGCCCCGCTTCTGACCCACAGAATCAGAACTTGCATTTTGACAGGATCTCTAGTTGATTCGTATGCACATTAAAGTTCGAGAAACACTGGTCTGTGCCTACTGTTGTTTTGCTTGGCCTCCCTATAGTACATCTGGTATATCCCTGATATACCAGTCAGCCCAGGAACTTAAAGTACTTTCATCTTTGAATTCTGTGACCACTTTCAAAGATGGTCTCTCTTACCCCATGTTGGAAATGCTGTGGGTGGGGGGAGAGAGTGCCACCCTGAAGCAGCCCAGTGTCCAAGGTGAGTTTTGAAAGATGACTCATCTAGTGGGATTATTTTCTCTAGACCGTGAGCCAAAGGTCCAGGTTCTGAGTTTCTGAATGATCCTGTCCCTGTGTTCGTCTTGTAGTGCAAAGAAAGGAAGTACAGGCCCGAGCTGTGTTCTACCCTCTCTTGGGTTTGGGAGGAGCTGTGAACATGTGCTATCGAACCCTCTACATCGGGACAGGTGAGCCAGCTGGGGGCAGGGGGGGCACCGCATCTGTTCAGCCCTAGAAACTACCACCCCTTCCCGCGGAGGCCAGGAAGGGGTGAGGGAAACCCTCCCTCGGGCCGACTGGTTTAACCCAGCAGATATCTGGGCAAGAGGGACTAAGAAAGGAGACTATCGGTTGCTTGTCTTCCCTGCCTCAAACCCTTTTGCTTTGGGCCCGGCGTGATATCAGGAGAGGGGAAAGTCAGCCGTGACTGCTGCTCAGTGACGCATTTTAAACAAGCAGATAAAACCGGAGGAGAGGGCACATACTTTGTCCCTGGAGGTCTTTGAAAAAGTGATGGTGCTCACACACCCATAACCTTCAGTTAGTCCTGCATCTTGTACAGAGGGACAGTCAGATTAGCCTTTGGCCTAGAAATTTCCTTTCTTACCAAAGATAGGATTTATGAGCCCCACACCCCATGTTGTGCCTTCATAGAAATAACCCACCCTCTTCAGGAGCTCACTGTTCCCTTCTGGGCAGCAGCCACATGTTCTGAAGGAGATCAGCTGGCAGGGACACCTGTTCTTCAGAAGGGGAGTGGAAAAGACGCTGGTTTTTGTTCAAATATACAAGGAAGGGGCCCTGAGCTGGTCTCCCCCTAAGGTCTTCCCGGTGCCCGCCCAGAAGCTAACTCCCTGCCCCCCACCTTCCCATGCATACACCTTACCGTCTGTTCTCTGCCTGCCTTTGCCTCTACTCCTGCCACCTTACAGGAGCTGACATGGACGTGTGCCTTACAAACTATGGTCACTGTAACTACGTGTCTGGGAAACACGCCTGCATATTCTATGATGAGGTGAGGGGTGGGGAAGGGGTGGGAGAGCTCTCACAGCCTGAGGCCTCTCCCAGGCACCAGGGTTTTTGTTCAGTGCCCTGGGTGAGGGGGAGGGAGGTGGGAGGTCTTCTTTTCTTCGCTCGTTGTCATTCCTGGAGTAGAAGGGTCTTGGTGTGAAAGGGCATCCTGCCGTGACTAAGGGTGCTACCATTTCTCCTGAGGTTGGTCACGGGCTCAGCGGGGTGGGGGGAGCCCACCCGGAAGCAGGGGAGGGGACCTGCATAGAAGGAAGCCAGGCCCTCTGTGCCAGCGAATAGCATTTCTACAGGAGGCAGAGTAGAGCCGGGGGGGGGGGGGGGGGGGGGGCCACTAGGAAGGTAGGCTTCCCTGAGGAGGTGAGTCTTGAGCCCCATTCTAAAGAGACAGGGCAGGGGGGCTTGACTGGGGAACAAAGAGAGCTCCCCAGGTAGAGCAGCACAGCCTTCTCCATGTGTCCTCTCTCCCCTTAGCCCCAGGCCCCACGCAGCAGACCACACATCTTATCTTCCCTCCTCCTCCTCAGAATACCAAACATTATGAGCTGTTAAACTACAGTGAGCACGGGACAACGGTGGACAATGTGCTGTATTCATGTGACTTCTCTGAGAAGACCCCGCCAACCCCCCCAAGCAGTATTGTTGCCAAAGTGCAGAGTGTCATCAGTAAGTCGGAGCCTGTGGCCACGAAGCCCGCCATTTTTTCGGACGTGTTCTCTTAAGGCCCCCTCAGGGTGGCTCTGGCTTTCTGCCGACAGCCTGCTCTCTTGCCTTCCGGGTCGCGTCGGCCAGGCTCTCCTTGCTCGCGGGCCCAGGGAGACCACAGAGAAGCGAGTGCTGGGCACACACCTGCCTGGGGACTTCAGACTCCCCTGGCCCTTTCCGGGTGTCCCTCAGCCCTAGTCACCTAGCAGCTAGAATGGGGAGGTGCAGGGGCCCAGCGCTGGCAAACCGCCTTGGGTGGGTTGGCTGCTCACTGTTCCTGTCCCGTGACCACCCTCCTTGTTCCCAGGGCGCCGCCGGCACCAGAAACAGGATGAAGAGCCAAGTGAGGAGGCAGCCATGATGAGCTCCCAGGCCCAGGGGCCACAGCGGAGACCCTGCAACTGCAAAGCCAGCAGCTCGAGCTTGATTGGGGGCAGTGGGGCCGGCTGGGAGGGCACGGCCTTACTGCACCACGGCAGCTACATCAAGCTGGGGTGCCTGCAGTTTGTGTTCAGCATCACTGAGTTTGCGACCAAACAGCCCAAAGGCGATGCTGGCCTGCTGCAGGATGGGGTCTTAGCCGAGAAGCTGTCTCTCAAGCCCCACCAGGGCCCCGTGCTGCGTTCCAACTCCGTTCCCTAGGACCGGCGGCTACCCCGTCACCCGCCCGTCCGCCCGACCCGAGACTCCTGCAATGCAAAAATGTACACAAACCAAGCCCGGGTTTTTTTCTATACTCCACCAGAAACCCTCCAACTACAATCTTTGCATGAAATGAAGAAAACCTTTTGACTGTTTTTTAAAGATCCTTTTTCTTTTCTCAAGTTCTAGGGGGCATTTGCACATATATTTGTACTCGACATTTCATGGGAAAGCGGCAGACCCGAGCTGAGGAACAGTGTGGGCAGGGAGGGGAAGGCCGATGGTCTGGACACTTCCTCCAACACCAAACCGTTCCCCACCCGCCTCCTGCTCCCTCCCCCTCGCCCGCCGTTGTAAAATAATCAGAAACTTGTTCTATTTTGTGGCAGTGACAATAGTTTTATATTAAAAGAAAAAAATACAGTTTTCATACAGCAAAATCTATACAATATCATTGTTTTATTTAATATAAAGATCGCTACCCACCCGACTTCCGTGGTTCCCACCCTCCGAGTTATTTTCCCTTTCTGCAGCGGTTGCACTACAGGTAGCTACTGTGTATTATGGACAAATGAGAAATGAATTCTTTTTCTGGCTGTCCATCTATTTTATTTCAAATAAGGAAAAGTGTATTTGGATTTTGTGTAAATACATCTAGTGATGACATTTTTTCAATGTTTTTAAAAACTGTACAGTACTACATGTGGTAGAGCGTTTTCTTCAAATTGTCTATTGTAGCAAAAACGTTTTTGTCGTAAACCTGTTTCGTCTCCTTTTTTTGTTCTCTTGCCACTTCTCTCCTGTTCCTCCCACCCCTGGCTCCCTCCTCTCCCCTTCCCCCAACCCCAAGTAGTACCAATGTACATAGTAATTGTAATGTTTTAGACTTTACAGAAACTTTCCTGTATTCTGTATATAAAAAAACAAAAATACTTCAACTTATGTTTTCTGCCTGTCTGTCCTACCTGTCATCACCCTCAGAGGGGACCCTCCCCAAGATCCTGTTCCCAGTCTCAGTGAACTAGTCTCATTCCAAGACACTCAGACCCCAAGCGAGGTCAGGAGAGCAGAGGTCTTGGAGAAAAGTGAGCCCCAGGTGGATGTGGGAAAATGGAGGGGTCGGGGTGCATCGGGTAGGGCGGGGCTGTTGCCTGGCTTCGTGGGCGACTTGAGAGAAGCATTTGACATGACCACATACTGCAAGAATCCAAGTGTGTGCAGGTCCCTGCTCCTGTTGACTCCAAAACCAAGATACTAAAAACAGGACCTGTCAGGAGACGTCTGCGTTCTGGTCTAAAAGCTTTAGCCTCGGGAGTTCCGGCTGCCTCCGATTGCAGTTATTCGCTATCGTATTTGATAGGATACGATCATCTCCTCTAGGAGGAGTCTGCACCTGGTTTTTATCCTTTCCCTGTCAGCCTTAGCTGGGCAGGCAGCAATTACTTGTTCGAGTATCACTTGAGTTCCCTCCTCTGTGCATGGCCTTTGCTAGGACTTGGGGGTTGGGCTAGGGAACTTGATGTGAGCAATCAACAGGACAGATACGGCCCCAGCCTCTTGGAGCTTAGAATCTAGTGTGGAGCAGGTTGTCAACTCAAACGTCTCTGGGGAGCATCATGAAGCAAAAGGAGAGATCCGATCCCTAGACCCAGTCAAGCCGCAACTCACGTGACTACCAAGCATAATAACTTCCCTACAATTGCAGCTTCTCATCGGAAGATGACTCAACTGCGTTACCTTAATCCTAAGGTCCTGGGAACCCTCCCATCGAACCTAGCTCCCATCCTTTTCCTCCTCTCGGACCTGACGTGAGAAACTATCCAGGACGTTTTTCCTGAACACAGGACGCAGGGATCGCCTGTGTGTCTCTCCCACAAGGGTTCAAGGAATTGGTACCGGTTAGCAGGTCAGGACTTTGCCTTGAAGATGGAGTATGCATCCATTTTTTCCATTAATATTCCATTCCCAGCCTCTTCCTACAGCATCTGCAACTGAACCCCGAATCCCTAGTGCAGCCAAGTAGAAAACTTCCCCCTGGAATCTGAGGTCTGTCCCTGGCTTCCACCTACCTGCCTTGCTTTGTCTCCACCACTCTGCTCCCCCTGCCCTGATGGGCCTCTTGAACTCTCCAAGGGCAGAAACCTATTGTTCCGCTCAGTATCTCCAAGGCTGACCGTACCATGGGGCACACCACACGTGGGAAACAGTGGGTGCTAAGTTGTAATGGTTTTCTCAGGCAAGTCCTTGTCCTGGCCAGGAATACCCTCATCTGTGCCTCCCTAAGCTGTCACCACCCACCGTGCTGTCAGAGTCACTTCCTCCATTGAATCAGGGAGCTTCTTTACCTATTTATACCACCTGTTAGGACCATCCCAGAGAAATTTTCTCCTGAAGGTCAGGTAACATATGACATTTCAGTCTCTTCTTGCTTCCCGTCGGAAATGGAGGGGATGGGCGGCAGAGGCACGGGGATACAGCTAACTAAGGAGTGACTCCTAACAGCCCTGGATGGGTGGTGCCACCCTGGCCACTGTGCCATCTCTCTGGCCTCTATAGGAAGAATAAGGAAGCATTCTAGAAGCTGAGATCTGGAAGTGAGGATAAGGAATTGCAGGACTTACTTATGGAGGGAGGGCAAGGCATCCAGGGCTGGACTCTCTCTCTCAGACGTAACAGCATTCATGTGCACACATCCCTCCAGAAGGGAAAGACTCTGCTTCGCACAGATGACACCCAGAGGGCCCCCCCCCCCTCCACACACACACCTTGTGAGCCCCTCCAGCAAGTCCTCAGCTAAGGGGCATGTGCACAAAGGACAGACACGTAGATGTTCATTCAAGTGCACACACTGGCAGAGACTACAGAGGCATGCACACACCTGGAGGGGCTCTTGGCCCACATGGGCACAAACACGTAAAAGGTACACACCTACAGGGTGTGTGTCTGCACACACCTACAGGGTACTTCCTGGGCCTGCAAGTACACACCCACAAGGAGCTCACACACAGAGGATCCAGAGGCACACACACAACCTGAGGGGCAATCCCAGAGCCCGTGGGCACATTACACACTCACAGAGTCATTCACACGCTCAGAGTGGGTGGATTCATGTACATAGCCAGGGTGCTCCTGCACACGATCACACATCTGGAAGGAGCTCATGCAGGCACACACCTAGAGGGCGCTGCCAGGGCCCCAAAGCACACGCGCACCTAGGTGTTCCACAAGCACACACCCAGAGGACGTAGACGCATGCCTAGGGGGCGCTCGCACGGCCCACGCTCCCACGCACGCACACACACCCCTGCCCTGCCTCCCACCCGCCTCCGCCTCTGCCTCCGCCTTCTGGGAGGCTCGAGCCGGTGCGAGGCGGTTCGGCAGCCGCCGGACGGGCTCCGATCCAGGGTGGTGCGGGGCCTGTGCGGGAGCCCGGAGGCGCGGCCGGCATGGAGGCGCTGCTGCTGGGCGCGGGGTTGCTGCTGGGCGCCTACGTGCTTGTCTATTACAACCTCGTGAAGGCCCCGCCCTGCGGTGGCATAGCCAGCCTGCGCGGCCGCACGGCTGTGGTCACGGGTGAGTGCCGGCCGGAGGCCGGGCGCGCTGGTGGCGGGGAGGCTGGGCGGCGGGGTCAGCGGCCCGTCCGCCTCGGCTCAGCTACCGCCCGCCCACCGCAGGCGCCAACAGCGGCATCGGGAAGATGACGGCGCTGGAGCTGGCGCGCCGGGGAGCGCGCGTGGTGCTGGCCTGCCGGAGCCGGGAACGTGGTGAGGCGGCGGCCTTCGACCTCCGCCAGGTGAGGGGGAGAGGGTGAGCAACAAACGAACACACCCGGACACGGAGGGGGTGAACAGAGCGGCTTCCTCAACTCTGGTCGTTAAGTGCAGAAAAGAGGGTCTGCTGGTGCTCTGGCCACACAGGGAAGGGACACCAGACGAGAAAGCTAGGAGGTGGGCTTTTTGAAGGAAGTAATTGCTCTTCCTAAGATGTTTAAGGATCGGTAAGAGTTACACTAATGAAAGACAGTAGGGAAGGGAACAGCAGAGGGAACAGCATATGCAAAGGCCCTGAGGCAAGAGAGCTGATTTGATTTAGGGGGGAAAAAAACTGAAAGAAAAGATTTATTGAGTCTGTATGGAGCACGAAATATGGAAGAAAAGAGGCAAAATGAAGAGGCTGGAGCCCCTGAGCCAGGGCTAGTTTCTGGAGGCACTTCTAGATCCTATTGAGGACCTCGGATTTTATAGGATGAGCAGTGGAGATACAGTGAAGCATTGGATCTGTCAGAATAGCAGGGTGTGGACTCAGTAGGGTATGGACTGTCAGAATAGCATTTTGAAATGAAACCCTCGGTGGCTATCAGAGCCTGGACTGGAGAGGACAGGAGTGGATGAGGGGAGACCAATGAGAAGTCTGTTGCAGATTTTAGGATAAGCAATAATGGGAAGAGGGAATGATAATAATAACAGCAAGAACTACCTACACAGTGCTGACTGGGTGCCAGGCACTGTTCTAAGCGTTTTACATTATATTAACTCATTGAATCCTCACAACTCCATGAAATAGGTATTACATTATTCCCATTATTCAGGGAGAAACCTGAGCCCCAGAGAGGTTAATGTCACACTCTATCTAATAAAAGGCAAAGTCAAAATTTGCATCCAGAGTCCGCATACTTGTCCACTACATTCTAAGGCACAGGGGCAGATCTTAGTAAAAGTAGGGGGTGGACTCTCACAATTTGGTACCTGGGGAGAGGGAAGAGGAGAGAGGTGCCTGGTGACAAGCCCAGCCCTTGCTGCCCCCACAGGAGAGTGGGAACAATGAGGTCATCTTCATGGCCTTGGACTTGGCCAGTCTGGCCTCCGTGCGGGCCTTTGCTACTGCCTTCCTGAGCTCTGAGCCACGGCTGGACATCCTCATCCACAATGCCGGTGAGGGGCAGCAGGTCCTGCAGGGGGGCAGAGGGTGGGCAACCGTCCCCTCCAGCCAGGCCTTACCAAGGGGCAGTGGATGTATGGAAAGGGTGCCCCCTACCGCTGTCTCACAAATGGGGACACTGAGGCCTTCGGGGATCCCTCTGGAGCAGTTGCTCATATCTAGCCCCCGCCCCAGGGATCAGTTCCTGTGGCCGGACCCACGAGCCATTTAACCTGCTGCTGCGAGTGAACCACATTGGCCCCTTCTTGCTGACACATCTACTGCTGCCGCGGCTGAAGACATGCGCCCCCAGTCGCGTGGTGGTGGTATCCTCAGCCGCCCACCGGCGAGGGCACCTTGACTTCACACGCCTGGACCGCCCAGTGGTGGGCTGGCAGCAGGAGCTGCGGGCATATGCCGACAGTAAGCTGGCCAACGTGTTATTTGCCAGGGAGCTCGCCACTCAGCTTGAGGGTACTGGTGTCACCTGCTATGCGGCCCACCCAGGTAAGGCCTGGCTTTCTGACTGCTCTGCTTTGCTTTGATTCCCCCTCTCCCGTCCTCAACCCATCCTGTGCTCCCTCAGACTCTCATTGAGCCACAGAAGCTCAGAACAGGAAGGAAGCACGGTACAAGGAGAGACCTGTTCCTTGCTGATCTTGGAAGGAGGCTCTCCTTGTCTGGGTTCTTCCTCTCACACCACTAATTTGGATGCTGACTCCTGGGTAGGGTATGGCAATGAGTAAAACCCAGGTTCTCACCCCAAGAACCCATCCATATGACTGAACTCAGCATACGATGATGGTGATGATGATGATGATGATGATGATGATGATAGCTAATAATTATTCATTCGTTCAAAAAGCATTTACTGAGTACCTACTATGTACCAGGCATTAATCTTGGTGCTGGGAATAGAGCAGTGAACTTAAAACAAAGACCCTTTCCTTGTAGAATTTACATTCTAGTTTGGGGAGGGGGAGACTGCTAATAAATAAATATTTACAATGACAGGTGATGATAAAGTGCCATGGGAAAGATAAAGCACAGTGACGGGGATATGAAATGACAGGAGGTGCTGCTTTTTCTGCGGCAGGCAAGGAAGAGGTATCACTGAAAAGGTGACATTTGAGTAGAGGCCTGAAGGAGATGAACCAACCATGTGGCTTTCGGGGGAGAAGAGTATAAAGAACAGACTGATAGCAAGTGCAAAGGCCCTGAGGCAGAAGTGCCTGGTATGCTTGAGAAAGAACAAGAAGCCCCATGTGGCTGGAACAAAGTGAGAGGAGGAGAGTGACGAGAGATGAGGTATAGAGATGGGCTGGGTCATCCAGGGTCTAGAAGTCCACTGTAAGCATTTCAGCTTTTAGTCTGAGTGACTTAACTGATGAATAAAACCCATCTCTGCCTTACAGAACAGATCACAGGATAACAAGATCTGTCCTACGCATTTTACCATACTGCATTTTCTTTTCTTTTTTATTTTTTCAGAGAGAGCGTACGAGCGGGGGAGAGGGGCAGAGGGAGAAAGGGAGAGAATCTTAAGTAGGCTCCACGCTCGGCACAGAGCCTGATGCAGGGCTTGATGCCACGACCCTGGGATCATGGCCAAAATCAAGAGTTGGACACTCAACCAACTAAGCCACCCGGAAACCCCTACCATACTACATTTTAGATGGTCTTTGCCTAAGGCTCACTAGTAATTATAATAGTGACAGTAATAATCACAACTAACATTTATCAAGCTTTTATTACACTCCACATCTCTAATGTCCAAAACAGTGGCTGGTCTACCATAGGTGTTAGTTAATATATGTTTGCTGGCTAAACAAAGGAGCGGGACTTGAGCTAGGAAAAAAGATGTCTCCTCAGGCAGGGGACACAGCATGAAGAAACTGGGGCATGAGGAGGTACAGGAGTTTAGATGGAGAGGAGGAAGCTTGCTGTTGAAATGAGTGAGGTCACCCTGTGGGGGCCCTGAATGCCCACCAAATACTCTCCTGGTTTCCCTGGAACTGGACTCCATTCCCCACTCCCTTGTAGCCTCATTCTTATTGCTCTTCTCCTGGGTCCTCACCCACTCCTTCCTTTCTTCCCGTCCACAGGGCCTGTGAACTCAGAGCTATTCCTGCGCCACGTTCCTGGATGGCTGAGCCCACTTCTGCGCCCACTGGCTTGGCTGGTGCTGCGGACGCCAAGAGGGGGTGCCCAGACACCCCTGTACTGCGCTCTACAGGAGGGCATTGAACCTCTCAGTGGGAGATATTTTGCCAATTGCCATGTAGAGGAGGTGCCCCCAGCCGCCCGGGATGATCATGCGGCCCACCGGCTGTGGGAGGCCAGTAAAAGGCTGGCAGGGCTTGGGCCTGGCCAGGATGCCGAACCTGATGAAGACCCCCAGCCTGAGGACCCAGGGACCCCATCTTCCCGGAGCAGCCCCCTCTCTGAGGAGCCCACAGTTTCTGAACCCCATCCCATCCCTCACAATTCACCAGACTTGTCTAAGGTCACACACCGAATTCAGGTTAAAACTGAACCTGAGCCCTAAATCTCCTAATCCCCAGGCTGGGGTGCTTTCCATGGCACTTGGTGACCCTTGAAAACCTGAACTGCATGCCAGGCCACGCCTTGGGCACTGAGGGGTTTGCAGGTTTTACCCCCATGGTTCCTTTCTGGAGCTGCAAGTTGTGTTCTTCTGAGCGGCTCTTTTCCTGGTGGAAGGAAATCATGGGCGATGATTTCTTCCTGAGAATAACAATAATCCCAGATTGAGAGGTGAGGGTGGGGGCGTGGTTAATGTGCCAGACATTGCTTCTCAAGAATTTGAATTCCCTGTTTCTGGTCCCCACTCTGGATGATGCTGATCGGCTCTGGATGAGGACGTGGGGGGGTTGTGATTTGATGCACCGCCAACACGGAGATTTACTGAACTTGGGCCCGTTGCAACCACGTAGCCAGGTAGTTAAGTGACCCCCATTTGCAGAGGCGGGATTAGGCTGCATTGGTAAGGGACTCGCCCAAGGTCTCCCCGCGGGTAAGAGCAGCAGCGGCGGGACAACAGGGCCCCCGGCGGTAAGGTGGGTGCGGGGAGGTGAGGCAGGGCCGGGAGGTCGTTATGCAGGCGGCCGGGGGGAGGGGAGTGGGGGGCGCCTTCCCGGGCGCTGTGGAGCTGGGCCTTGGGAACTGAAGCGCGTTGACTGCCGCCTCTCGCCCGCCGGCCCCGCCCTCCGCCGCTACACTTCCGGTGGGGCTGCGGCCGCGGAGGGGCGCGGGCGGGCGCGCGGGCGGCCGCTGGGGGTGGCGGGATAGGCTGGGCGCGGCCGGCGGTGCGGGCGGTGCGGGCCGTGCCGTACAGGTCTCTGCGTTCCCCGCGGGCCCTCCGTCCCACCGGCGCCATGGGCAATTGCCACACGGTGGGGCCCAACGAGGCGCTGGTGGTTTCAGGTGAGAGGGCGGCGAGGGGGTTGGGTCTGGGGCGCCGGGGCGGAGAGGGTTGGGACGCGGGCTGTGCCCGCGAAGGTGGGTGAAGAGGGGGCGCGGGGTGGGTGCGGGGCTGGGGAGCTAGCGGGGACGGGCTAGGCCGGGGAGGGGCTCAGAGGGCGGAGGGCAGTGCGGAAGGTGGGGGCGCGGGTGTTGGGCCCGAGAACCTTACAGGAGGGGACCCCCCATTCTCACACTTGCGGTGTTCCGAGCCCTCGAGACTCTCCCTCCCACTGCGTGTTTTCCCGTGTTTATTCCCTCCTGTCTCCGCCTCCTCCTTGGGCACGGTCTCCTCCCCTCTACTCCACTGTGGCCTAGGGGGTCCCGAACTGAGGCCGTGGGGAGGGGACCCGTGGCTCCCAGAACGTAGCGGTTTGGCTGGATTCCAGGGCCCGGCCCTTGGGGTGGGTCTCGAGGCTTTGGAGGGCAGGTGCCTGCCTGGGGATGGGGCCCTGGGACGGGGATCCTTTTGTTCCCGTTAATTCTGAGCGGGTTAGGGCTTGCTGGGGTTTACTGGCACTGCCCACCCCCGGAGATGCGGGTGCGGCCTCTACAGGTTGAGAAACCGGGTTCTGGGCTGTGTCGCCACGGTTGCAAAATGCTACCGACTCCAGAATTTCTGGGAGCTTAGGTGGGGCTTGACTGCTGTGCTGGGGAAGGGAGAGGTATCTTTGCCTTAAGGCTGCTTTTTAAATTGTGTATTTGGGTATCTTGAAAGGTGGCTGAAGCCTTTCAAGCCACCAGTTTGTGCAACCCCTGGCTGGCTCACAGGTGCTGGGAAGGGTGGTTTCCTGACAGCTTGGAGGCCTGTGGCTGCAGGAATCCTTCAGGTCTTACTTCCTACTATCAATGTCAATTTCCAGCCTGTGTGCCGAGTTGTTAGGGCTGGCTACAGAAGTGGGTAGAAGAGGGTGAGCTAGACCAGGGTTTGTAGCTGCCCCCTGGGGAGGTGTGATGAATCCACTGGGAACTTTTACCCCAAAACATGGCCCCTGGCTCGGTTTGGATCTCAAAATCAGTCTCTCCACTGGGACAGGAAATCCCGGCCCTCCCTGATCAGGACCCTCCTACTCTTGTAGGGAAGAGCAGACAAGACCAGAGGTGGCCTTGGGATTTAGGAGGGAGACCCCCAGAGAGCACTGAGGCCAGACTTGCACCTGTCTCCCAGACCCCAGTCCTAAAGAAGACGTTGAGAACCTGAAAATCTGCATGGCACTTTCTCTTGTAGACTTTTCTTTCTGGAAGTCCAGACCCTGAGCTGAGGAGACAAAAGCTCCAATCCTGTCCCTGTGGAGAGACTAAGGGGTGAGAGGAGCACCTGAGTTAGGCTGCTCTGTACCTTCCACTTGCCGGAAATCTGGTCCTCTGGCCAGAGGCCAATGCAGTGGCCTCCCTCCCCTGTTTTAGGAAGGAGCGGAGGCCGAGCCGAGAATTGAGGGCGCTGTAGTCAAGGAAAGGTAGGAGAGAAGAGGGAGGGATAAGGCTCGGGATAACAACCTGGGGATTTGAGCCGATCAGACGGATAGAGATGCAGCTCTCCCTCACAGAACTCCCAGCAGAGCAGGGCAGAGCAACCACTCCCAGCCCTGCCCCCCACCTGGTTACTTAAGCCTGCATCTATCTAGGTCTGGAGGCATCACATTCAGCCCAATTTGAGAAGGATGCCGTTAAATCTCCTGGTCATCTTCTGCACCTGAAAAGGCTGGAGGATTTTCCTGGTTGTCTAACCTCCCTTCTTCATTCTGTAATATCAAACCTTTTTGTGTCTCTCTCTCTCTCTCTCTCTCTCTCTCTCTCTCTCTCTCTCCTTTCAGCAATTTTAAAGGGGGAATCCAAACACCATACATCTTTCTCTCATCTCTGCACTAGGTCAGAGGTTCTTAACCTGGGGTCCGTGGGTAGAATTTAGAGGTCTGTGCGTTTGGATGGGGGAAAGACATGCTCCCGACCTTGTCACTAACCTTAATTGAAAGTTAGCCTTTCTTCGGATTATAAATGTCAGCCACAATCCATGTTAACATTAGCAGGTATTTTCCTACCATACTGCCATTGTAGCAGGTACCTTTGAAGTCATTTATGCTCTCACTGAATTCTGCTTCTGAAACCATCACTACACTGTATGTTAACCAACTTGGATTTCAATAAAATTTCTTTAAAAAGTGAGTAGTTTTAGCATCCCTAAATTCTACTCCTGAAAGCATTACTACACTATATGTTAACTTAGATTTTTTTTTATTTTTTTTTTTAATGTTTATTTATTTTTGAGAGAGAGACAGAGCATTAACAGGGGAGGAGCAGAGAGAGAGGGAGACACAGAATCTGAAACAGGCTCCAGGCTCTGAGCTGTCAACACAGAGCCCGACGTGGGGCTCGAACTCACAGACCGTGAGATCATGACCTGAGCCGAAGTCGGACCCTTAACCGACCAAGCCACCCAGGCGCCCCTATGTTAAATTAGATTTAAAAAATATGTATATATATATTTACGCTCATCAGTACTTGAAGTTTAGCTAGTTATTAACCACTAGATTTTATTATTTAATGTGTTACTATTTCACACCTATTACTATGTATTACATGTCACACATTTGGTGGTTTTAATAATTATCAAATTAATAAATAATTTGATAAATTATTTTATTTGACAAATAAATTTTTATTTGACAAAATTATTTGACAAATAAATAAATAATAAACTTTCAATATAATTGTTTCTTATGTATTTTATGCATTTATCAACATTCCTGCATTGCTGGACTACTAACAGTGGCTGTGGCTCAAAAGAGACTAAATCCCCCTTGTAGAGTATGGTCTTCTGGAGTAGTGGGAAGAAGGTAGAAGAGAGGCAGGAAGGGAGCAGAATATTCCTGAGAAGGTAGAGAGATGGACTAGGTCTGGAGGGGCTAAGAATGGAACAGAGGTTGGCGTGTAATTCTTCAGCTTGGATACGGACAGGGCAAAGGCAAGTAAGTTGAGTTAGAAAAAGTGAGATAAAATTAGAAGAAACTTCCAGGTGTGAAGAGAGTGAAAGCTAGGGACGTCAAGGAAGGGGCACCTGAGTGTCCTCTCTTGGGCGTGGTGCTCAGGCTCAGTGTGACCAGGAATCTGGGAGGGAGATGCCTTTCAGGGCAGGAAGCTGCTGGGGGTGGGGCAGACTGGCAGTACGAGCTTCCTGTTGTTGCTACCCCTGGGAACTTGGCCATGTTGCCCTTGGCCAAGGCCCAGCTTCGGCTGTGGCAGCCTGCTCTCAAGGTCAAAGAATAAGTTAAAGGTATAGGGTGGACACCCCCTTCCCCCACGCGATCCCACCCCACCTCTACCGCTTCCACCCCCAACACAGTGAGAAGTGCCCTGGAGCCCGCTGGAGGCCCCAGCCCTCACCAGGCCCAAAGTGAAACAAGCTGTGATTTTTGACCCTTTCGGTTTCTCCAGATCCCGAGATGGCTTAGGTTTCAGGTTGACTGCTTGTCCTTAGAGGCCTCCCTTACCCCACTCCCCAGGGCAGAGAAGCCTACGCTAGCTTCCCTTGAGCAACAGCCTTGTGGACAGTTATTTCCCCCCCAGAGAAATAGGCCTCTTTCCTCCCCTACTCACACTGCGGGGCTGCGCCTTACTCCCTGGACTTCTGGCTCAGTTCCTTGCACACTGTGCACAGAGGCAGGCCCAGGAAACTGGGTTGGCTCTCGGGGAGCAGTCTCAGACACCAGTTCTTTAAGGTGACAGGCTTTCTGCACTAGTGAGGTCTTTGTCCTTCACCTCCACCTGTCCAAAACTTGTCTCCAGTTCCCTGTTCTCTGTGTTGTCTCTGGTTCCGTTGTTGACTTCACCACCCACTCAAACCTGTACTCTGGAGGTGCACCCATGTGGTAGCCAATAGCCACTTAAATTTAAATTAAATCAGAGGAGAGCCTGGGGGGTTCAGTCAGTTAGATGTCCAACTCTTTTTTTTTTTTTTTTAATTTTTTTTTTTTACGTTTTATTTATTTTTGAGACAGAGAGAGACAGAGCATGAACGGGGGAGGGGCAGAGAGAGAAGGAGACACAGAATCGGAAGCAGGCTGCAGGCTCTGAGCCATCAGCCCAGAGCCCGACGCGGGGCTCGAACTCACGGACCGCGAGATCGTGACCTGAGCTGAAGTCGGCCGCTTAACCGACTGAGCCACCCAGGCGCCCCTAGATGTCCAACTCTTGATTTCGGCTTGGGTTGTGATCTTGCAGTTCATGAGATCGTGCCCTGAGTCCAGCTTTCTGCTGACAGAGCGGACTCTGCTTGGGATTCTCTCTCCCTCTCTTTCTTCCCCTCTCCCATGTGTATGCGCGTTCTCTCTCTCAAAATAAATAAACTTAAAAAAATTTTTTTTATTAGAAATTCAGTTCCTCGGTTGTACCAGCCACATTTCCAGTCCTCAGAAGCACATGTGGCTAGTGGCTGCCATATTGCACAGTGCAGCCATAGAACATTTCCACCCCCTCAGTTCTCTTGGACAAGACTGCTCTAGAAGTTACTCCATGACATCAGCCACCATGTCTTGCCTAAGTCACTGCAAGAGGCTTCTACCCAATCTCCTTGGCCACCCTGCCCCCTTCTTCCACCTTGTGCAAAGTGGTGTTTCTAAAAGGTAAATGTAATTTTGTTGCTCCTCACCTTAAATCCTTGTGTGACCACCCGCCCCCCCCGCCATCACACACACACACACATACACACACACACACACACATATACACACACACACACACACACACACACACACACACACCCAGCTCTTTGGCCTGATACGTGAGACACTCTATGATCTGGCCTCTGCCCCTCTACCCTGCTTGTACCCCGCTGTGGGTCCTCAGAGACACTGTAACCCAGCTACATGAAACTACCCCTCACCCTTGACCTTTGGAGGCACACACCCTAAGGCTTTCCTGGAAACTGAAGTCTGTGAATACAGAAATGATGACACCCACTGGCTTTTTCCCAAATCCCATTTCCTTTGAATCATGTTTCCTGCACATTTTTCTGCACTGCAAGGAAACTGCCCCTCTAGCTTTTACTAAAGTTTTCTTGAACTCGGTGAATAATTTTGGTATTATCAGTTCACAACAAGAATTTCAGGAATTGGTTCTTCTCACTTCTGCATAGACATTATGCCAGCATGCTGGACATATCTACAGCTGGATCCGAGTTGGGGCCCGATTCAACATTCTGTTTAGTTGATATAGTTTTCAGGAACCACTTCCTTAAACAAAAATTTTTTTTTTACGTTTGTTTATTTTTGAGAGACAGAGAGAGACAGAATACAAGCGGGGGAGGGGCAGAGAGAGAATGAGACACAAAATCTGAAGCAGGCTCCAGGCTCCGAGCGGTCAGCACAGAGCCTGACACGAGGCTCAAACCCATGAACTGTGAGATCATGACCTGAGCCAAAGTCGGACGCTTAACCAACCGAGCCACTCAGGCGCCCCATAAGAATGAACCACTTCCTTTTTAGGCCTTTTCTCTTTGTCTCCACTTCTGCCACTGGTACCACTGGTTGGCCTTTGTTTTGAGGCCTTGCCTTCCCCATTCACTCCCATAAGAAGTACACAGTCACTCTGAAGCCCTGGAAGTAGAGAACCAACCTTACTGAGATGTGTCTGCTGGGCATGAGCAAGGATCCCATCTTGGCTCCAAGACACCTCTCTCCCTTCAGCCTCCCAGTGCCCCCCCGCCCCCCGTGTGCCCTGCACCCCTTCTTGTTCTGCACACTCCCTGGCACATGGTATTACAATTATCTCAGGAAAAGTTCCCACCTCCTTCAAGATAGAAATTGTAGGAGCGCCTGGGTGGCTCAGTCGATTAAGCATCCAACTTCAGCTCAGGTCATGATCTCACGGTTCATGAGTTCAAGCCCCACGTCGGGCTCTGTGCTGACAGCTCAGAGCCTGGAGCATGCTTCGGATGCTGTGTCTCCTTCTCTGCCCCTCCCCCACTCGTGCTCTGTCTCTCTCTCAAAAATAAATTAACATTAAAAAAAGACAGGAATTATAAATTAAAAAAAAAAAAGATAGGAATCGTATCTTCATCTCTTTATTCCTAGCACAGAAACAGTCTCCTTGTTTGCTGAATGAATGGTTAAATGAAAGATGAAGCTTTTCCTGCTCACTCCTGCCCACTGACTTCTGTTCTCTGAAAGTGCTTACATGTGGAACCACTCACTGGATAGCCTTCTTTCTATGCAAATTGTCTACCAAATTGTCTGTCTCCCTTTTTTTTTTATTTAAAAATTTTTAATGTTTATTTATTTTGGGGAGAGATCGAGAGCAGTTGGGGGAAGGGCAAAGAGAGAGGGAAAATCAGGCTCCAGACTCTGAGCTGTCAGCACAGAGCCCAGTGCAGGGCTGGAACTCACGAATTGCGAGATCATGATCTGAGCTGAAATCAGAGGCTTAACCGACGGAGCCACCCAGGCACCCCTATCTGTCTCTCATTTTTGTGTAAGCTCAGCACCCAACAGTGGGGTTTGTCAACTGTCAGAGTGAGTAAAGGCCCAGAGTTGCTGTTGGAGGGATGGGGGGTAGACAAACCCAAGAACTGACTGACCAGCAGTGGTTTGCTTTGCTCTCCAGGGGGCTGTTGTGGTTCTGACTATAAACAGTACGTGTTTGGCGGCTGGGCCTGGGCCTGGTGGTGTATCTCCGACACTCAGAGGTAAGGGCCCAGGGGCTGGGGAACCTGGCATCCTGGTGGGCAAGGGAGGAAAGGGTTTCCAGCCTTCCCCGCTTCACCCCCCGGTCAGCTAGAGCATCCTCCCTTGCCACATTCCCATGCTGGGGGCCTTCTAAGAAGCAGGTGAGATGGGTTGCACAGGGACACAGGGGGTCTGTCTGCGGGCACCTTCTCCTTAGTGGGTATGCTTTTTCCACTGGAGACGTCCCTTCTGTCCCAGAGAATCCAGGGTCATGCCCAAGCAGAATCCTGACTCCCTGAGCCTAACTCAGTTATTCTTGCAGCCCTATTCCCTGTGGAGAGGAAGGGCTGAAGAGACCCACACACGCCCTCACCCGTGCAGGCCTGGACAGTGTAGGCAGGGCTAAAGGGCAGAGAATGACGGGTGCACATTGTGAAGGGCTCCATGATAGCCGCAGCTTACCGACAGGGGGTGGGGATCTAAGGAACTGGTGCCGGGCTGGGCAAAACAGGTCTGGGCCTCCTCAGTCAGTCTGGAAAGACTCACCAGAGGAAGGGACATTGCAGCCCCCCAGAGGGCCCACCATCCGGCTCTCCCTGGGGCTCCCCCAGAACCCTCAGCGGGACCAGACTTGGCCTGGGCCTCTCCTGGCTCCCTCACTGCCTACCCACAAGGAGAAGAGGTGTGCCAGCCACTTTTCCACCGTCACCCCCTTCCTGACTATGCCCAGATCCTTCCAGGCCAGGACCCACGCAACAGGGAGGGGAAGTGATGGCCACCCCGGAGGGAAAACAGCGGCCATTGCGGTGGAAATCCCCCTCTGGCCCAGCCCCCCCCCAGTCAGCAGAGAGAGGCCCTCCGTGGCTGCGCCGAGCTCTACGCTTGAGACTCCAGGGGGACTGAGGGTGTTGGCCAGGGTCAGGGCCATGGGGAAGCAGGTCACCTTTTTAACTTCACTGATTTCCCGTAACCCCCTCTGCTCTCCCCTCACTTTGTTCTGCCCGAGTTGAAGAATCCTGGGGGACTCTCCTGGCTCAAGGCCAAAAGTGTCCGAGAGTATAACCAGTAGTGATCACAACTTCTTCTCAGGAGGACACGAGGCCCTCCTGAGTGGGCCAGTGGCCTGTCGGAAGCCATGGGGTGCCCTCTCCAGAGGTACTGTCACACCACCCCACATGCCTTGCAGTCCTGGGATGACCGAGTAAGTCGTCCAGACACTGCGGTACAGCCAGTCCTGGAGAGTTTGCAACTTTACCCAGAGACTTGTCCCGCGCAGGCATCCACTGCTAGGGTGACCCGCCTGCAGCCCTTTCTCTACGTTCTTGGCACCCCCTCCTGCTTTTTGCTCCAGGCAGCAGAGTCCCAGGACAGGAGAGCCAAGCTTCTCTGACAGTACGTTTGGAAGTAAGGAGTGGAGAGTGGAGGGCCTTGTACGTCATCCTGGGAAACTGACCTCACACACCCAGGCTTAGCATTCTCCCTCTGGTGCCACTTGCTGGGTGGTCTAAGCCTGGAGCCCGCCCCTTCCTGGGCTCTGTGTCCAAGGGCAGTCCCTTCCCCGACCCCTAGCCTACCTGAAGGACGTCTCTACAAGCTGGGGCTTCTATTTCCCTAGGCCGGCAGGAAGAGCCCCTCAGGTCAGAGTAGAGACTTCTAACCCAGCCTGGATTCTAGCCTCCCCTTCGAGATACTTTCCGCACACCGCCCTCCAGGTCCCCCACCTCCGTTGTCAGCCGTTCTTCGCCAGGCTCGATGAAACCCTGCCTGCTGCACTTTGCCGCCACATCCTGTGCTGTCCTGAGGCCCTGATGTGGCAGCTCTCTCCCTTACCTGAGTGAATCCTCCACCTCTGGCATCTGAGCTGCAGCCTCCTGTCTTCCCTCCTTCCTTCCCTCCTTCCCTCCCTCTCTCCTATCTCCCTCTCTCCTCCTTCCCCAGAAGAGAGCTTAGTGGGTTCCTGTCTGAGTCCTCTCAGGCCAAGGAGTGCCAGTATCAGGGGCTCAAATGAAGGCAACCTTTCCACACCTGCACGGCCAGAGCCCCCCGGACTGGCACTGTGCTGGGTGAGGCGGGGCTCCCATCCCCCACCCCCATCCCCCAGTCCGCCTGCCTCTGCTCCTTCAGCTTCTGCCACTGTCCTCCCTTCTTCTGGTTGAAGGAAACTGTCCACACTGTCAGCATCCCGGCTTCTGCCTGGCCTGCCACCCTGCACTCACTCGCACACACATGCTGCGCGAGGGAGGCCCAGCTAGGGTGGCCTAAACAGCTTCAAGACGCTTCATTTTCTTTGCCATGACTCTCTTTGCCTCTGCCCAACTTTGGAAATCCCAAAGTGAATTACCCCGTCACCTCCCAGTTGTCCCTGTGAATATTGTGGGAGGGACACGCTTTCTCCTCCAGCCTTCCTTGACACCTAGCCCCCCAAATCAGAAAATCCAAGGTTTTCTTTGGGCTTTCCTGGCCCTAAATTGCCTACTTAGTGATATGTAACACAAACCCAAGCAGGATTTGGTATTTGCTGTGGTTCATTAATCCCCAGAGTGGCCTCTTCTGTCCAATTTCTGGAAACACAGGTTTGCCTGTGTTTGGAGAGTAGAGCTGACACTAAGTCTCCCAGACTCTCCTGCCAGGAGTCTGCCAGGAGTTTCCTGGGAAAGTGAGGTGGTGGGCAACCCAGGTGCCCTGTGCACAGGCCTCCTGACCTCAGGTCGTAGGCTTTTTCCCCAGCCCAGCCGCTCCTCCTTAGAGGAGTATGGGAAAAGAGACCCAGAGGCCTCAGGCCAGCAAGGGGCCTTCCTCTGTCCCCCTACAACCCTAGGCTGAGCTGGCAGTAGAGGGCTAAAGTACTAAGAGCAACCCCGCCCTGCCCCAGGCATCCGGCATCGTTGCTTGTCTGGTAACCACTGTGTGTGTTTGCTGTGTCCCCTCCTACCCCTTCCTTTCCCTACCTCTCCCTCCCCCTGGCTGCTCCTCAGACTGTCTCTGGAGGTTATGACCATCCTGTGTCGCTGTGAGAATATTGAGACGTCGGAGGGGGTCCCGCTATTCGTAACAGGGGTTGCACAGGTAATAACCCACCTGCTTCCTCCTCTGTGTCTAACCTTCTCTCTTCCTGCCCAGCGGGGCCTGGCAGGCAGGAGCCAGATGGACTCCCCTCCGAAAGTGTGCCTCCCTCCCCTCTGTTCCCGCCTGTGCTGCCGTGGGTGCCAGGATGGACCCCTAGAGATCCCCAGCTCCCTTGCCCTCACTGACCGGGGCTGCTAGTGGGGAAAGAGCAAGGGATTCTGGAACCCCTCCCAGGTCCACTAGTGAATGTCCTTGGATGCCAAGGGGTAAGTTGAGGCAGGAGACACAGGCCCCTGTGTGCCAGAACTCGGCTGTCTGGACAGGAAGGGTTCAGTCCCAACCACTCCAGGTCCTGCGGAGCCCGTTGCCAGCCTTCCGTCCATGCTGACACCCCAGTGTCGAGCCCTAGCCCTCCTTCTCACAAGGCCAGAAAATGGGTCCCATGAAAAGTTCTGTTCATTAGGCTCCTCCGACCTCCTTGCCAGGCATCAGCAAAATGAGCCTTGGCCATTCCCTGCTCCTAGTTTTTGTTGAGAAGGCTTTGAGAAAATCTTTTGTCACTAAGATTTTAGTTTCCCTGTGTGCGAAGTAGGGGAATCATGTCCTCTACGTGTTCTGTAGGGATATTGGAAAGGCAAGTCAAACAACATGAGGGCTTTTTGAGATTTTTGGAAAAGAAGTGCTAGAAAAACCTAAGCTTTTATTATTAATCTGGTCTCACTCTGTGTGTGTGTGTGTGTGTGTGTGTGTGTGTGTGTGTGTGTGCATGCGTGCGCACATGGGTGTGTGGTATTTTTAAAGTTCATTTATTTTATTTAAAAAAATTTTTTAATGTTTATTTTTGAGAGAGAGAGACAGTCAGAGCATGAGTGGTGGAGGGGCAGAGAGAGAGGGAGACACAGAATCAGAAGCAGGCTCTAGGCTCTGAGCTGTCAGCACAGAGCCCAGTGCGGGGCTCGAACCCACTGACTGTGAGATCATGACCTGAGCCAAAGTCAGACGCTCAACCGACTGAGCCATCCAGGCACCCCAAGTTCATTTATTTATTTTGAGAGAATGTGAGAGAGCAAGCAGAGGAGGGGCAGAGAGAGGGGAAAAAGAGAATCCTAAGCAGGCTCCACGCTATCAGTGCAGAGCCCAACACAGGGCTGGATCCCACCAACTGTGAGATCGTGACCTGAGCCGAAATCCGAGAGCTGACCGCCCAACCAACTGAGCCACCCAGGTGCTCCCCAGTCTCACTTTGAAAAGCAAGTGGCCCGATGTCTCACTCTTCACTGCCATGCAGCTGTAGCCAATGAAACCCATTCCTGAGCCAGGGTGTTCGGTAACTCCCAGCGCTTTCTTTGTAATATGCAGGTGGTCATCTTCATTGCTTCCCTCAGCAGCTCCCTGTTGAGCGCCTTCCCAGTTCCAGGCACTGCGGTGAGCATCGGAAAGCCCCTGCCCCCTCAGAGCCTGCATGCTGGGCGCCCAGACCGGAAGGGCCCAAACATCATCTTACCAATCCCCTTACCTTGCTGGAAATTGCCCTTCCGGCTTCTCAGGCACAACCCCGCACCACCTCTCCCTTCCTCACCCAGCCTGCCGGCTCTAACGGGGAAGGGGACTGTCCCCACCTTACCCACTCCTTGTAGCTGTGCGCAGGCAGGCTTCGGCACGGAGGCCTGAGAAACTCAGAGCACTTTGTGTGGAACCGGTAGGGTCCCAGCCTCCCTCGACACCCTTGGCTAAAGAAACCCTGCTCTGCCTCCAAACTGCTACTGACTTGAGACAACTGCAGATATCTATGTCCCTTTTAAGCTGGGTGATGTGGACCCTGGAGATTGTCTGGGCCAGGATGCCCTCGTGTGACCTCAGCCCCGGTTCCCCACTTGAGCCACCTGGGCCCAACCCCAGAGGGTAGGTTTCAAGTCCAGCCTGTTGCTGGGTGGAGGGACTAGGCAGGACTCCCCTGGCCAGGCGCAGACGCAGGGTCACCTCTGTCTCGGCCCAGCAGCGGGCATACTCCTAGTACGCCAGGCTAGTAGGCAGGGCTCTCTGGGCAGCCTCCCGGGGTGCCTTGAGGACAGGTGAAGGCCCCTGGGGGGACATTCAGATGGCATCCGTGGATGACCCACACAGCCCAGCTCGGAGTACCAGCACTTACGTGTTTTTCCCAGGACACATACACACACACACACACACACACACACACACACACACACAGCTACACCTGGACTCTCCGCACTGGCCCAGACCGCCCACCACCACTGCTCTACTTCCTTTCCCTACTCTGCAGGCCAGGCTCATCTGAGCAGACATGTGTGCCGTGGGCAGAACACTTACACTGCTTCCCCCGGAGCCACCTGCACCCGCGCTGCTCTGCCTTCCCACCCATCTCCCCACAGACTCCTGACTACGACCCCTCAAAGCACCCACCCCACCCTCTGCAGCAGGACCCCTGGCCTGTCCCAGTCGGAGCAGTGAGGTATTGGACTCTCCCCACACCCCAGGCCCTGGGCCCCCAGACCCATGCCCCTGTTTTGCATTTCTTGGCAGGATTTCCCTAGAGATTATGACGTTGCAGCCCCGCTGCGAGGACGTAGAGACGGCCGAGGGGGTAGCTTTAACTGTGACGGGTGTCGCCCAGGTATAGTAACTCAGCAGCCCCACGCATGTCCATTGAGCTGCCTCGTCCCTGTGCCGGGGTTTGGGGGGAGGAGGAGAGGACAGCAGCCAGGGGCAGTCTCCCTCCAGTGCCCCTTCCCCTGCCCCCCTTCCAAGAGAGGGTCATCGTCACCGGAATGTGCTCACTCGGCCTCTTGGCCACTCAGTAGGACTAACAGACACCCCTTCTCTCCTCAGCGGGCTCGCAAGAGACAGAACCAGTGCTGAGGGCTCCTGGCTCACTAACCCCACCCCATTCTTTGCAGGTGTTGGAAGTGCCACGCCCCAGAATCCAGGCCTTCCCTGTTCCCTGGGGAGGGGGCTAAAGGGGACCAGAGGGGAGGCCACGTGAGGCAGAGGAGTTGTCGGAGGCTGCTTTATGTTCCCAGCTCGGGGCCAGGGTGAGGGGCTTCCTGCTCCAGTCCAGTTCTCAACGTCACAGGGCAGCAAGGTGCAACCATGCTATAGGCTCCTGGTGAGGGGTGGTTGGCTTAATACCTCGGGTATGAAAGGCAGGTGGATACCCACCCTCGGTGGCATCCCCCTGGACCTGTCTCCTGCCCTGTCCAGGCTCTCTTCCCTAGTCTGTGTATCTGTGTCCCTATCACTCATTTTCCTTTTTTCCCTCTCTGCCCCTCAGCCTGCAGGTCTCCCACCTGTGGGGAGACTGCATGGGAGGAATTGGCTAACGAGGGAATAGTGAGTGGGCTGAGGGTGGGGAGACGAGCCCCAAGTGCCCAGCAGAGAGGCCGTGTCAGGGCCCGAGGCTGTCAGTGAAGATAAAAATTGTCAGTGTAACAATTCCATGTGTGCTCTCCCCACCAGAGGCCTCAGACAGACTCTGTCCCCTCCTGGCCCCTAGGCCTCCGGGTCTGAGAAAAGAGGGGAGGGGCACAGCCACCGTCCTCCACATCTCTGGGTCTGGGGACTCCATCTGCCCCCCTCCAGACTGGTTCAGGTGCCTCTGTGACTACTGGCAGGTGAAGATCATGACGGAGAAGGAGCTCCTGGCAGTGGCCTGCGAGCAGTTTCTGGGCAAGAACGTGCAGGACATCAAGAACGTCGTCCTGCAGACCCTGGAGGGACACCTGCGCTCCATCCTTGGTAAGGCCCTGCCCCTCCCAGGGACCCCTCTGCTGCCTTTGAGGAACCTCGCAGGCTCTCCAAGCCAGGGCCAGGGAGGGGCGTGGGGCAGGGCAGGGAGGTCTGTCAGTCCCACCAAGGTTTCCTTTCCAAACTTCAGGTGACTTGAGGGAAAGGGGAGGGCATTGGGATGGGGAGGTGAGGGGCCGCCAGTCTGGCCAGGCTCCTGGTGTTGCTTGAGACACTTTTCCTCATCCAGCCTGGACTCTGCAAGAGGAGGCTCAGTGTTAAATACTGTGAAGAAGAAACCCCGGGAAGACCCAGCTCAGACTGCACTACGTGGGCATGCAGTCAGACTGCTGCTTGTATGCCTCGTCCCTTCTGCGGTGGGCTGGGCCCCCAGGGAACCAGCCCATGATCCCTCTGTTCCCAGGGACCCTCACCGTGGAGCAGATTTATCAGGACCGGGATCAGTTTGCCAAGCTGGTGCGGGAGGTGGCGGCCCCTGATGTCGGCCGCATGGGCATCGAGATCCTCAGCTTCACCATCAAGGTGCAGTGCGATAAGAAGGCTGCAGCCCCCCACGTCCCCCTGGGAGGGGGGTGTTGGCAGGAGGGGCACCTCTGTACCTATGACTCTTCCCAAGGATGACTCCCCCTTTCCTCCCAGGACGTGTATGACAAAGTGGACTATCTAAGCTCCTTGGGCAAGACACAGACTGCCGTGGTACAGAGAGATGCCGACATTGGGGTGGCCGAGGCCGAGCGAGACGCAGGCATCCGGGTACGTGGGCTTTCCTTCCTGCCCCCAGGGCCAGGGATCTCGGGGGGGTGGGACCATGGTAGGTTGAGGGAACCCTCAGCACCTGCCCCTCCTGCTGCCAGGAAGCCGAGTGCAAGAAGGAGATGCTGGATGTGAAGTTCATGGCAGACACCAAGATCGCCGACTCCAAGCGAGCCTTCGAGCTACAAAAGTCAGCTTTCAGTGAGGAGGTCAACATCAAGGTGAGGAGTCGTAAGGCATCCCAGGTTGGGGCTCAGGGCTCGGGACCTGGCAGCCAGCCTCTGACATGCTGCCCTTCTTCCTGCCGCAGACAGCCGAGGCCCAGCTGGCCTATGAGCTGCAAGGAGCCCGTGAGCAGCAGAAGATCCGGCAGGAAGAGATTGAGATTGAGGTTGTACAGCGCAAGAAGCAGATCGCAGTGGAGGCACAGGAGATCCTGCGCACAGATAAGGAGCTCATTGCCACAGTGCGCTGTCCTGCCGAGGCTGAGGCCCACCGCATACAGCAGATCGCCGAGGGTGAAAAGTGAGCGCCCCTGGCTGAGGGGGGGACTAGTCAGGCTCCTCTCCCATCCACCTCTCCAGCCCCAGCGTGGAAGCCGCCTCTCCCAGCACCTGCTGACTGAGGTGGGGGTGTGCCGCCTTCCCAGTGGGATTGCCGTTGGGAAGGCTGAACTAGATAAAGGAGACCTGAGGGCCCGGTATGGTACCTGGCACAGCGGGCATCCTGGCCAGTCCCTGGCTAGTCTCTCCCATTTGCATCTGGCAGCTGGTGGCCTCTCTCTGCCAGAGCCTGAAGAAGGCACCTCCCTCCTTAGGTCCCCAACCCCTGACACCCGGCAGAGCAGAGGGCTTGAGGGTTTGCTGGCCCCCAGGCAAGGCTTGAGGGCCCCCTGGCACTTTGCACTGATGCTGCCTGGCCTGAACTCCTTCAGGGTGAAGCAGGTCCTCTTAGCACAGGCGGAGGCTGAGAAGATCCGCAAAATCGGGGAGGCGGAGGCAGCAGTCATCGAGGCGATGGGCAAGGCAGAAGCTGAGCGGATGAAGCTCAAGGCTGAGGCCTACCAGAAATATGGGGATGCAGCCAAGATGGCCTTGGTGCTGGAGGCCCTGCCCCAGGTGAGGCCTTTGCCCCGGGGTGGATCCGGCTGGGCCTTGTCAGGAACACAGCGACGGGCTGGCTAGAAACATTAAATGTGAGAGCGCTCGGCGGGGTGGGGTGGGGGGGGGGGTGGCAGGAACCCTGCAACAGGCACAGGCCCATCCCTGGCCCACTGGGTCTCACTGACCGTGGCTTGCAAATAAGAGCCACCCAAGCTGGGATGGGGTTTAGGCGAGGTGGAGAAAGGAAGGGGAGATGCTGGACGGGGCAGGGCAGGAGGACAGAGCGCACCAAACCGAGCCCTCCCCCCACCTCCCCCACCTAGATTGCTGCCAAAATCGCCGCCCCGCTGACCAAAGTCGATGAGATTGTGGTCCTCAGTGGGGACAACAGCAAAGTGACATCGGAGGTAAACCGACTGCTGGCCGAGCTGCCGGCCTCTGTGCACGCCCTCACAGGCATGGACCTCTCTAAGGTGAGTGCTGGCCGCCTGCGGGTGGGGCAGTCACGGGCCGCAGAGCCGAGGCCTCACGGCGCCTCCCTTCCTTGCAGATACCCCTGATCAAGAAGGCCACGGGCGCACAGGCGTGAGGCTCCCAAAGACCTACACCCGTCAGCAGCCGCCCGCCTCTCCCTCCAGCACCCGTTTTCCTACCACAGCGACAACGGGAACGCTACTGACTCTGGTGCCTTATTTTGTAGGGACCAGAAGTGCTGCGTGTTCAGGCCTTCTGTGGCTGTCTTCCCTTCTGTCCTGTCTCTAGCTGTCTCCTTCCTCTCCTCCCCCCACACCTTCACTTTCACTGCCACATTCATCTCGTTGGTCTCTTCCACCCTCCTCTCCCTGTACGTCTCCTCCTTTGTCTGTCTTTTTCTGTCCCTCTCTGCTCCCACCCTCTACACACATCATGTAGTTTAAGCTAAAGACGTGTATTATAATCACTGTCTGTCTCGGGGGGCAGTAGCCCTGCTGCTCCTCAGAATCCTGGTGCCTTGAAGTTCTCTGTGCATCTGTCCATCCTCCCCGTGGCCCTTGCCAAAATTCGGCATGGGTGCGGAGGGTCTGGGTAGGATGGCCACCCTCCCTTCTCTTGGCTTGGTCTTCCCAGCCCTAAACCCGACCCCAGGAAGTCCCCAGCCTCACCTGCTCCAGACCCCCTCGGCCTAGCCGGGCACTGCCCTACTTCAGCCTCCCCCAGCCCCAGGCCTGCTCTCCTACCTTAACCTCTCTCTCTCTACCCAGGGGCAGAGGCAAGGCCTCCTGTCTATAGCAGCTCCCTCAGTTTACTACTGCCTTAGGAGGCCCCTGCTTGTGCTCAGGGAAGTCCCCTTCATGGACATGTCCCTACTAGGTGGAGTGGGGCTTGGTCCCAACTCTGCTAAACTCTTTTGGGATCAGGGTCTAGCCCCACTGGGGACTAGAAGGTGTGTAGACCGTCTTCCTGCTAGGGCTGTGCTGTCCTGGGTATCGGGCCAGGCCCTTCCAGTGGGCAGGGCTGTGCCAACCCTATACAGAGTTGAGTGCTGTAGACTGGCCAGACTCTGTCATATCCCCCGTGCCATCTTTCCTTCTGGCCAGAGTGATAGGGTTCCAGCCATGGGGAAGCAGCCCAGTCCTCTGTCTTCTTGCTCTAGTGGAGACAGAAGAGCCCGGGGCCCAAGCATCCTGGCAGGGATGCTGTGGGTGTCCAGCAGTCCCAGTGTCCCACTTCTGGCTCTGCCCCAGCCTGTGTAGCTGTTCCTGCATGTGGATGCTGCATGTCTGGTCTGGGGCTTGGATGCTGCACTGCCCCATTGCCTGTCCCTTCTGGTAAAATAAAGATCTGTTATGCCTATGCCCTGTATCGTCTCTTCTGTGAGAGTGGAGACTAGGAAGCAAGAACTAACCAGGGGACATCCCCTGCCCATATGCCCACTCAGCCTCACAGTTACACTTTGTCTGTTCTTCCCCATGGTAGCCACTGGAGGGCATCAGCACACTGGCCTTGCCCCCAGCAGCATCCTGGGGCAGGGTGGCCATTGGCCCAGGTGCTGTGTCCAGATCTGAGCCTTGGGAGACCTGGCTCCATCGCAGGCAGAAGATGGAAGGGGCTGCCCGGCTCATCTCCCCACTGTGTCCACCCTGAGCCTCACTCAGTACTGGAGCCCGTTTCTCAGGCGTTAAGAACGTGAACTCTGGAATCAGACTGCGTGGGTTTAAGTTTTAGCTCTATTGTTACCACCTGTGTGATCTTGAGCAACTATCTTTATCTCTCTGGGCTTTAGTATTTTTCTTTTTCTTTTTTTTTTTTAATTTTTTTTTTAACGTTTATTTATTTTTGAGACAGAGACAGAGCATGAACAGGGGAGGGTCAGAGAGAGAGGGAGACACAGAATCCGAAACAGGCTCCAGGCTCTGAGCTGTCAGCACAGAGCCCAACACGGGGCTCGAACTCACGGACCATGAGATCATGACCTGAGCCGAAGTTGGACGCTTAACCGACTGAGCCACCCAGTCACCCCTTCTTTTTTTCTTCTAATTTATTTTGAGAGAGAGTGTGCATGAGCAAGGAAGGGGCAGAGAGAGTGAATCCCAAGCAGGCTCTGCACTGTCAGCACGGAGCCTGATGCAGGGCTCAAATTCACGAATCGTGAGATCATGACATGAGCCAACATCAAGAGTCAGACGCTTAACTGACAGTCATCTAGGCATCCCTAGATCCACATGTGTTTTGTGACAGAAGTGGCAATGCAGAGCTATGGGAAAGGACAGTCTTTTCAATAAAAGATACTAGATATCTGTGGGAGGGGAAAAAAGTGGTTCTTGACCCTGAACCTCACATTGTACACAAAATCAGTTCCAGATGGACTGTAGTTCTAAATGTGTAAAGTAGGATAATAAATGTGTAGAAAATAACAATATCTCCAGGACTTTAGGGTAAGCAAACATTTTTTTTCAAATGTTTATTTATGAGAGAAAAAGAACACAGCAGGTGAGGGGCAGAGAGAGAGAAAGACACAGAATCTGAAGTAGTCTCCAGACTGTGAGCAGTTAGTGCAGAGCCTGACGCGGGGCTCAAACTCATGAACTGTGAGATCAGATCATGACCTGAGCCAAAGTTGGACACAACCGACTAAGCTACCCAGGAGTCCTGGAGTTTACTTTATTTATTTATTTATTTTATTTATTTTTTAACGTTTATTTATTTTTGAGACAGAGACAGAGCATGAATGGGGGAGGGTCAGAGAGAGGGAGACACAGAATCCGAATCAGGCTCCAGGCTGTGAGCCGTCAGCACAGAGCCCAACCCAGGGCTCGAACTCACGGACTGTGAGATCATGACCTGAGCCGAAGTCGGCCACTTAACCGACTGAGCCACCCAGGCGCCCCTAGAGTTTACTTTAAAAAAAATAAATAGGGGAGCCTGGGTGGCTCAGTTAAGTGTCTGACTCTTGATTTTAGCTCAAGTCATGATCTCACTTCGTGAGTTCAAGCATTGCATCAGGCTGTGCACTGACAGCAGGGAGCTTGCTTGGGATTCTCTCTCTCACTCTCTCTGCTCCTCCCCTGCTCTCTCTCTCTCTTTCAAAATAAATAAATATAAACTTTAAATAATAAATACCAGAAGGAAAAAAAATATTTGTTGTTTATTATTTTGAGAGAGAGAACATGACAAGGGGAGGGGCAGAGAGGGAGAGGAGAGAGAATCTCAAGCAGGCTCCCCACTGTCAGCACAGAGCTTGATGCAGGGCTCAAACTCACAAACCATGAGATCATGACCTGAGCCGAAATCAAGAGTCAGATGCCTAACTGACTGAGCCACCCAGGCGCCCCGGGAAAAAGGTTTTAATTTAAAAAAAAAGAATATTTATTAAAAGACATATTAATCTCCAGGGATTACACTAAACCGAAAGAACCAATCCCAAAATGTTACATGTTGATTTCACTTATATAACTTTTATTTGTAATCGTGGTAAAATACACGTAACATAAAATTTAGCATCTTAACCATTTGTAAGCATACAGCTCATTGATGTTAAGTGCATTTACACTATTATGCAACCATCACCACGCATCTCCAGAACTCTTTTCTTTTTGTTAAACTGAAACTCTGTACCCATTAAACAATAACTCTGCCTCAGTCCCTAGGAACTACCAACCTACTTTCCGTCTCTATGAATTTGGCTACCCTGGGTACCTCATGTAAGTAGAATCATACAGTAGTCATCTTTTTGTGTCTGGCATCTTTCACTTAGCATAATGTCCTCAAAGTTCATCCATGTTGTACCATGGTCAGAATTTCCTTCCTTTTTTTAAAATTTTTTAAAAAAAATGTTTATTTTTGACAGAGCATGAACGGGAGAGGGACAGAGAGAGAGAGGGAGACACAGAATCCAAAGCAGGCTCCAGGCTCTGAGCCATCAGCACAGAGCCTGACGTGGGGCTCGAACTCACAGACCACGAGATCATGACCTGAGCCGAAGTCCGCCGCTCAACCGACTGAGCCACCCAGGTGCCCCAGAATTTCCTTCCTTTTTAAGGCTGAATAACATTCTATTGTATGTATATACCATATTTTGTTTATTCATTCATCCATTGATAGACCCTTGGGTGGGTTACTTCCATGTTTTGGTTATTGTGAATAATGCTGCTATGAACATGAATGTGTAAATATCTCCTCAAGATCCTTCTTTCCATTCTTCTGGGTCATATGAGAATTCTATTTTTAATTTTTTGAGGACTTATACTGTTTTCCACAGCAGCCGTACCACTTTATATTTCCACCAACAGTGTAAGAGTTCCAATTTTTCCACATCATTGCCAACACTTGTTTTTTGGTTTTTTTTTTAAAGTAGACATCCTAATGGGTGTGAGATGTGTCTGACATTTTTGAAATGACAAAATTTTACAAATGGAGAACAGATCAGTGGCTCCCAGGAGTGGGAGTGGCAAAAGAGAAGTGGGTGTGGTTATAAACATTAGGGCCCCTGGTGCTGGAATCTTCCCGTAACTTTACCATGGTGGTGGATACATGAACATATACAGGTGGTAAAATTTCATGGAGCTTAACAGACACACACATAAGTGAGCACAGCTGAAACAGGAAATCCGAATAAAATGAGACTATATCAATGTCAACATCCTATATTTGGCTGTGGTTATATTATACTGTAGTTGTTTGCAAATGTCACCATTGGAGAAACTGGCTAAGGAATCTCTCCATATTATTTCGTACAACTGCCTGCGAATCTACAGTTAGCTCAATAAAAATTTTCATGCACACACATGAAAACCCACTGAAAGACGGAGAAGGCAAGCCTCAGAATATAGGAAAATATATCTGCAATACATATATCTGGAAAGGAAAAAAAAAAAAAAAACCTAGCATCCAGAATGTATTTTACAAATCAATAAGGAAAAAGATGACCAGGCAGAAAAACAGACAAATGATGGGCCCCAGCATACACAGAAGGGTCAGTCAATGTATGGAAACACATGTGGCAGGGGTGCCTTGGTGGCTCATTCGGTTAAGTCTCCAACTCTCGGTTTCAGCTCAGGTCGTGATCTCATGGTTCACGGGATCAAGACCAGCATTGGCCTCTGTGCTGGCAGCACAGACTCTACTTGGGATTCTCTTTCTCCCTCTCTCTCTCTCCCTCTGCCCCACCCCTGCCTTTTCTCTCTCTTCCTCTCTCTCAAAATAAATAAATAAGCTTAAAAAAAAAAAAAAAACGTGGCAGATCATATTTTGCAAAGATAGTGGCAACAGTTATCCATTCTACACGTTCCTCTTACTGTAACTTTTCACAGTCTTTCCAATTAGAAGCAGAGCCTATGCCCCCTTCCTTGAAGCTGAGTAAGTAGGCTTTTGTGACTATTTAGGTCAATAGAATATGACGGAAGTGATACTATGTGACTTCCAAGTCTACATCACAAGACACAATGTAGATTCTGCTTTATTTGCTGGAATACTCAGTCTTTACAGTCACTGTGTAAGCCGTCTGTCCATTCTGAGGTGACAATGGTGTGAGGAAACCCAAGCAGACCGACCACACGGATAGGCCCTGAGCCACGTGAAGAGACAGATGCCTGGCCAGCCCCCAGCTGCTCCAGCGCCCATCTGCCTGCATCCACGTGAGAACATCTAAACCAGTTCTGCCCAGCCAACTTCTTGAAATCCTGACCCTCAAACCTGAAACCGTGCGAGATAGTAAAAGGACTGTTCATTGTTTAAGCGTCTACATTTGGGGATGATTTGTTACACAGCAATGGATAATGGGAATAGCAGCCTAACTCCATTAGGCTTCAGAGAAGTGCCAATTATTATATATATATTGGGGGTGGGAGAGAGAGAGAGAATGTGAGCAGGGGAGAGGGGCAAAGGGAGAGAGAGAGAATCTTATGCAGGCTCCAGGCTCAGCATGGAGCCCAACTCGGGGCTCGATCCCACAACCCTGGCATCATGACTTGAGCATCAAGAGTCAGATGCTCAACCGACCGAGCCACCCAGGCACCCCAGGAAGTGAGAACTAAATCCAAAATGGAAAAAAAAAAAAAAAAAAAAAGCTATCACTACACACCCACCAGAATGACCAAAACGGAAAAGAGTGACAAGTAGGTGAGGATGTGGATCAGTTAGAACTTTCATACACTGCTGGAAGAAATGTAGATGGAAAAACCACTTTGAAAATATATTTGAGAGAATCTACTACAGTTGAACATAAGCATATCTTTTGTTTTTTGTTTCTTTCAGGATTAAAAATGTTTTAAGTTTATTAATTTGAGAGAGAGACATTTGTCCTCCTGCATTTAAAAAAAAAATGCAGGAGGACAAAACAGCCTCCTTCCTGCTAAATTAATCAGGCGAACTAAGTTTGCAGCAAAAGCAGTGCTCTCAGTACAGGTGCTGAGTGAGCTCGGGAAGTGGGTCTGTGGCTCTGCACAGCAACAGAAGCTATCAGTGATTTGGAGCTCTATTTCTTTTTTAAAAATTTTTTTTTCAACGTTTATTTATTTTTGGGACAGAGAGAGACAGAGCATGAATGGGGGAGGAGCAGAGAGAGAGGGAGACACAGAATCGGAAACAGGCTCCAGGCTCTGAGCCATCAGCCCAGAGCCCGACGCGGGGCTCGAACTCACGGACCGTGAGATCGTGACCTGGCTGAAGTCGGACGCTTAACCGACTGCGCCACCCAGGCGCCCCTGGAGCTCTATTTCTAACTTGCTTTTGGAAATATTTCCAAATGGGAACAATCATTTCTTTTTTTATTTTTTCAATGTTTATTTATTTTGAGGGGGGGAGAGGCAGAGAGAGAGAGAGAGAGAGAGAGAGAGAGAGAGAGAGAATCCCAAGCAGGCTCTGAGCTCTCAGAGCGGAGCCCAGCTCAGGTCTCGATGTCACGAACTGTGAGGTCATGACCCGAGCCAAAATCAAGAGTTGACGCTTAGCTGATTGAGCCACTCAGGTGTCCCAGGAATAATCCTTTCTAAATATCAGTTTGCTGTCTCTAATCTTAACGAATGGAAGTAGCTCATCACATCCCCATGAGGATATTGACAGCTTGCTTTGCCTTTAAAATCAGAAGAGCTATTAATTAAAAGCTTATCTCCATGCCATTGTTTGGGGCGATATGCAGATATTAAATGAATAGTACAAAAGGTCCCCATTCGGGGCGCCTGGGTGGCGCAGTCGGTTAAGCGTCCGACTTCAGCCAGGTCACGATCTCACGGTCCGGGAGTTCGAGCCCCGCATCGGGCTCTGGGCTGATGGCTCGGAGCCTGGAGCCTGTTTCCGATTCTGTGTCTCCCTCTCTCTCTGCCCCTCCCCCGTTCATGCTCTGTCTCTCTCTGTCCCAAAAATAAATAACGTTGAAAAAAAAATTAAAAAAAAAAAAAAGAAAAGAAAAGGTCCCCATTCTACTTCACTCTTGAACCTTAATGAAACATAATGACAGAGGTAGGAAAGGAAACAACTTATATTTAACATTTTAGCATCATACATATAAAATGGGATGCTGGTAGGGCGCCTGGGTGGCTCAGAAGGCTGAGCATCTGATTTCGGCTCAGATCATGATCTCACAGCTTGTGAGTTTGAGCTTCACGTCGGCCTCTGCTGACAGCTCGGAGCCTGGAGCCTGCTTTGGATTCTGTGTCTCCCTCTCTCTCTGCCCCTCCCCTGCTCATTCTCTCTCTCTCAAAAATAAATAAATATTAAAAATGAAAAAAAATGGGATGCTGGTAATTGAAAATGTTTTCTCTTTTTCTTTAATTAATTAATTCCCATTCTGGGGTGAAAGGGAGAATGTTTAAAGGTGGACGATCGGGGCGCCTGGCTGGTTCAGTCGGTTGAGCATCTGACTTTGGCTCAGGTCATGATCTCGTGGTCTGTGAGTTCAAGCCCCGTGTCAGGCTCTGTGCTGACAGCTCAGAGCCTGGAGCCTGCTTGGGGTTATGTGTCTCCCTCTCTCTCTGCCCTTCCTCTGCTCACACTCCCTCTATCTCAAAAATAAATAAAAATGTTTAAAAAAATTAAAAAATATATTGACACATGCAACACTTTGAATGAATCTCCCAAACAAAATAATGACCCAAAGAAGCCAGACAAAAGAGTGCATAGTTTACCATTCCATCATATAAAGTCCAAAAAAAGCAGGTAAAGCTAATCTATGACGTTAGAAGTTGGTATGGAAGTCCCGCTTGGACAGGAAAAAGGGAGTGACCGAGAGGGGACACAGGAAGCTCCAGGGGATATTCTCGTAATGTGCTGTTTCTTGTCCTGGGTGATTGTTACATGGGTGTGTTCACTTTGTGACAATTGCCTTACAAGTTGTACATATTTTGAATGCATGTTGTCCTTCAATAAAAAGTCAATTTAAAAAACTTCCTACTACCCCATGACCCAGCAATTGCACTACTAGGCATTTATCCAAGGGATACAGTTGTGCTGTTTTGAAGGGGCACATGCACCCCCATGTTTACAGCAGCACTATCAACAACAGCCAAAGTATGGAAAGAGCCCAAATATTGATCAAGGATGAATGAATAAAGAAGATGTGGTATGTATATACAATGGAATATTACTGGGCAATCAAAAAGGATGAAATCTTGCCATTTCCAACAATGTGGATGGAACTGGAGGGTATTATGCTAAGTGAAATTAGTCAGAGAAAGACAAAAATCATATGACTTCACTCATATGTGGAATTTAAGATACAAAACAGATGACCACATGGGAAGGAAAGCAAAAAGAATATAAAAACAGGGAGGGGGACAAAACATAAGAGACTCTTAAATACAGAGAACAAACTGAGGGTTGCTGGAGGGGCTGTGGGTGGGGGGAAGGGCTAAGTGGGTAAGAGGTATTAAGGAAGATACTTGTTGGGATGAGCACTGGGTGTTATACGTAGGGGATGAATCACTGGAATCTACTCCTGAAATCATTATCGCACTATATGTTAACTAATTCGGGCGTAAACTAAAAATAAATATAAAAATAAATATAAAAAATAAAAGATAAGCGAGCTGCCAAAACAAAAACAAACAAACAACAACAAAACCTCCTAGGGGCACCTGGCTGGTTCAGTCCATTAAGCAGCTGACTCTTCTGATCTCAGGGTCATGATCTCAGAGTCATGAGATCGAGCCTTGCTTTGGGCTCAATGCTTGAGCATGGAGCCTGCTTAAGATTTTTTCTCTCTCCCTCTACACACCCCCTCAAATAAAGAAATTCTTTTAAAAACATAAATTAATTAATTAAAAATCTACTTGGGGCTCCTGGGTGGCTCAGTCAGAAGAGCATGAGACTTCTGATTTCAGGGTCATGAGTTTGAGCCCCATGTTCGGTGTAGAGATTACTAAAAAAGAATAAATAAACTTAAAACCAAAAAACCCCCACAAAAACACAAACAGATTTGGGTTTTGTCTGGAAGAATGGACTTGATATTTGCTGAAATGGGAAAAACAGTGGAAGGAGCAGATTCAAGATGGGACCAAGACTGCAGTTTGGGACTTGCTAAGTCTAGGGTGCCTATTACAGAAACTGGCAAGTAGGAGATTCACTCTACAATTTAGTTGTTTTTTTTTTTTTAGTGTTTATTTTTTAGAGTGAAAGAGACAGAGTATGAGTGGGGGAGGGGCAGAGAGAGAGGGAGACACAGAATCCGAAGCAGGCTCCAGGCTCTGAGCCGTCAGCACAGAGCCCGACGCGGGGCTCAAACTCATGGACCGCGAGATCACGACCTGAGCTGAAGACGGGCGACCAACCGACTGAGCCACCCAGGCGGCCCTAGTTTATTTTTTTTTTTAATTATTGTTTCAATGTTTATTTATCTTTGAGAGGGAGCATGAGCCGGGGAGGGGTAGGGTGGAGAGGGACAGAGGATTCAAAGCGGGCTCTGCACTGACAGCGGCAAGCCCGACGCGGAGCTCGAACTCACAAAGCGCGAGATCGTGACTTGAGCCAAAGTCAGATGGTCAACCAACTGAGCCACCCGGGTGCCCCTACAAGTTAGTTTAGGGACGAGGCTTGGCCTGGTCTTATGGATGGCAGAGCCACCACTGTGTAGATGGTATGTAAAGCCTTGGGATCAGATGAGATCAGTGAAGGAGTGAGTGTAGGCAGCAGAGAGAAGAGGTTCAGGGATTGCACTTGGGGCCGTCTATGGTTGGGGTTGTCCCAAGGACAAAGTGACACAGCTCATGTTGGCATCAAGCATGGCACTTACAATGTCCCACCTGGTATTACTTGCTGGCAGCTGGCTTATAAAGCCCCCTCCTAGGCATTCCTTTTGCCTTGTTATTTTTTTCTTCCGATTTTAATGTTATTTTCCAGTGGATTACTAAAATGATGTGTATATATTTTACTTATTTAATCCCTGACTTAACCCTGTGAAGACAGCTACTACTGCTCTCTATTTTATCAAACGAGGAAACTGAGGAGCATGGGTGGGATGGAATTTGCCCAAGTCACACAGTGTCTGTGCCAGAAGCAGGACTGGAAGCCAGACTCCCAGACTCCACACTCCTGCTCTTTTCATTCCTTCCCGCTGACCTTCAGGAAAGGGAGGCCTGGCTGGCTGCAGTAGGGCCCAACTAGGAGTTGATCCTGGCTAGCCCTAGTGTCAGGGACGGTGGCTGGCCTGAGGAGATGAACAGAGCGGCCTGGGGAAAGGCAGCCAGCAGGAAAACAGGCAGGGGCCTTGCTGAAAGGGGTTTGAAGGATGCTGGAGAGGAGGAAGGGGCCGGGATGTAGGGGTGGAAGGAGAGGGGTGATGCATTCGCATCTGCCCTGAAGCCAGTGGACCCTAGAGTGGAGCCAGGCCTCCATCCCCAGAGCCGGGAACCAGCCTTGGGAAGGGAGAGTAAAAAGTATAGGGCCTTTGGTGTAAGCCCTTAGAGACCTGCCCAGGCTGTCCCTCCTTACCTAAGGCTGCCACGTACCCAGGATGGGCAGAAGAGGGCCCAGTTTGGAGACTGGGCTCCGGGAGGACACAGGTGATGCTGTTCCCTATGCCCTTGTGCTCATGACTTCAGCCTTGGGAACCGGATACGGGGGCACAGGGCCCACCCCCTTCCCTGCTATTCCTAGTCCCTGGGCCTGAGGGCCCAGCACAGAGGGGGTTAAGGGCCCTGGAACCTTTGCCTGGAGAAGGGGGCGGAGGGAGGGGGGCGTGGGGAACTGTCATGAGGAGCCTCGTCTGGCCTGATAATCCAGGCTGCCTATCTCTTCCACAGCAGCTGTGAGGCAGACAGGTTGTCCTGGTGGGGAGGGAGGGAAATAAGGGTCTGGCTGATGGCGGGAAGGATTTGAGGAGGGAGGGACATCCAGGCTCCCTGGTGATCTTTTCCCATCCAATAGCTCCCTTCATGACTGTGCCTGCAGACTGGAGGTCGTGGCCCGAGTCTGGACATGGGGGTTCCCACTGACCCAGAGAATAGGAAGTGGGAGCTGGTGAACAGACTTAGGGAGGTGTTGATTGGAAAGTTTCTATTTCTGACTCACTCTGTGCCTGGGCGGGTGTGCAGGGGTGCAGTATCGTGTGCGTCCGTAGAGGTGTCTGAGTGAGCGCACGTGCCCACGGGTACATGCCCCTTTAAGGGGGCGGGCGAGTGGGGAAAGCTCACTGCAAAGCCAGAAGAGAAGGAACCTGGCATTTGTTGAGCCCCTGTTAATATGTGAGCCAGGCTCTTCTTAGAAATTTTCACCTCTCCTGTCGCATTTCATCGACACAACAACCAGGAAAAGAAAACATTTTAAGCCCATTTATCTGATAAGGAATTCAAGGCTCCGAGAGCAGGGCAAGGGCCCAGGCACACGTAGCAGGTAGTGACGGGAGTCCAGGGTCTGACAAATCCAGAGCTAAGCTTTTCCCTTTTGGCTCTGAGCCCATCCTGGGCAGGTGGTCTGGAAGAAAAGCAACAGGTTCTCGTTCAAGCCAAGGATGATGTGTGATTTCAGGGCCTGTGAGCTCCACGCAAAGGCCTGGCTCACAAGCTGTAGGAGTCAGAAGAAAGAGGATTATTGCTGGGTTGGACCTGCCGGGGAAGAGGCTTACAAAGGGGTTGCACGTGGGGGGGCCTGGCTGGTAGAGCCAGCCGGTAGAGCACTAGAGCATGTGACTCTTGATCCCGGGATGGTGAGTTCAAGCCCCACACTGGGTGTCGAGTTTATTTAAAAATAAGCTAGGGGCGCCTGGGTGGCTCAGTCGGTTGAGCGTCCGACTTCTGCTCAGGTCACGATCTCGCGGTCCGTGAGTTCGAGCCCCGCGTCGGGCTCTGGGCTGATGGCTGTTGGGGGGGACTTCCTACACGTTCTTTCACTGCATCTTCCCAAGGATCTTGTGAGGTAGGAATTATTGTCATCCCCATTTTATTTTTAATGTTTACTTATTTTGGGGAGAGAGAGAAAGTGTGCGCCTGTGGGGGAGGGGCAGAGAGAGAGACCGATCTGAAGCAGGCTCTGCTCTGGCAGCAGAGAGCCTGATGCGGGGCTCAGATTCACGAACTGTGAGGTCATGACCGGAGCGGAAGTCGGACGCTTAACTGACTGAGCCACCCAGGCGCCCCGGTCATCCCCCATTTCAGAGATGAGGAGACCAAGACGCAGAGAGACGAAGCAAAATGCTCAGAAAGACATTACTGGTAAGTGGCAAAACTCAGGTCTGATTCCGCTGCCTTTGAAACTCAAAAAGGCCCCACAGACACACGCACAAAATCAACCTCATTTGTAGCAAGTTTGTGCACAGAGCGCAGAGTCTGGAGTCTAGAGAGTAGTTGTAGTCCTGCCTCATCTCCCAATTTACTGTCTCACTCAGGCCTGGGCGGCTCAGTTGGTTAAGTGTCCGACTCAGGTCATGATCCCAGGGTGGTGGGATGGAGCCCCTCATCCGGCTCTGTGCTAGGCATGGAGCCTGCTTAAGATTCTCTCTCTTTCTCTCCCTCTCTTTCCCTCTGCTCTTCTCCACTCCCTCACGCTCTAAAATAAAATAATACAAAATAAAATCTTAAACACAAATAAAATTGGGGGCACCTGGGTGGCTCCATCAGGTGAGAGTCTGACTTTGGTTCAGGTCATGATCTCACGGTTTTTGTGAGCTCAACCCCCGCATAGAGGTCTCTGCTGTCGAAGCAGAGCCTGCTTCCGATCATCTGTCTCCCTCTCTCTCTGCCCCTCACCCATGTTGTCTCTCTCTCTCTCTCAAAAAATAAACGTTAAAAAAAATTTGGGTGCCTGGATGGCTCAGTCGGTTAAGCATCCGACTCTTGCTTTGGGCTCAGGTCATGATCTCACGGTTCCTGAGTTCGAGCCCTGCATCGGTCCCCTCGCTGATAGTGTGGAGCCTGCTTGGGATTCTCTCTCTCTGCACCTTCCCCTGCTCATGTTCTCTCCCTCTCTCAAAATAAATAAACTTAGGAAAAAAGTAATTTTACTAGCTGAATCTATTGTTTTAAGTATGCGTGCTGTGTATCTCTGTGTGTATATGTCTCTGTATATGTGGGCATTACATACATGTGCTGTGCACCTGTGTGTCTACGTGTCTGTGGGTTTCTGCTGCTGCCTTCTTGTTTTTCCTAGGGTCATGGGTTCCCAGATGCTGAGAGGTAGAGGAACCCTGAGGCTTTGGGGGTGATTTTCTCCCCTTCTCTGGGCCTCAGTTTCCTCTCCTACAGAAATGGATTACTTGAATTCCATGATTTCGAAGGATTCTTGCAGATCTGACCCTCCTTAACTTTGTTATTCACCATGTGGTCTAAGGACTTCATCCAAAGAAGGTCAGAATAAAAGAGTCACGGGCTTGATGCTACCGTGGCAGGGACTGGAATTAGACAGGAGAAGGCAAAGTTCCCAGACCAGTCCACATTGGCCTCAGGAAAGTCGTGCTTCTTGATCTGAAGCAAAAGCTCTTAGAATGCAAGACCACGTCCAAGGACCTGGATTGTGCCCTCCATCGCCATGCTGGCCAGGGAAGGGGCAGCGTCTCCATGTGGCTTGCAGAAAGGAGGCAGAGGGATGGAAGGGGAGCCATCCAGGAGACAGCTCTGGGCGGGCAGTGTCCTCAGGTCCTACTGTGGCCCCTGCAGGCTCCTGATAAGCAGAGGCCTCCACCCTGATAGCCCCGAGTCTGCTTATCAGGGTCCCCAGACTACCCCACCCAGGCTCAGACTCTGTTCCAGCCCACACCCTGATGACAGCACCCTCCACCCCAGCCAGGGCCACAGCCACAGGATCTCTGGTTGGCTGAGATAGCTCTTTTCTACCTCCAGGACCCTGGTTTCTGCCCATGTTCACCCTTGGTCTTGGGACTAAGCAGGGACTAGGCAGAAGCCTAAGCAATGAGTGGCGTAAATCTTGGCCTTGGTGCGTGAAGCCTTATTGTCTGTGGGGTCTCCGAGTAGGGGTGGCGTGGCAGCAGGAGTCACAGGACAGGAAAGGGGGCAAGGAGCAGACATAGCGATAATTTCTCACCTGGACAGAGTGCCTGGGTTTGTAAAGGTTCTTCAGCCATATTTCTCAATTCTTATAACTCGGGGAGCTATGTGTTGCCACCAGAGTCCAGGGAAGTGGCACTTTGTCTCTAGTTACGCAGCTAGTGAGTGCGACAGAGGAAAGAAGGAGGGAAGGAACCGGACACTGGCTGCACAGGTGCTAGGTCAGATCTGGGAGTTTGAGATGGGCACTCGCAGCATCCTTGTAACCACCATGTGAGATAGGTGTGGCCCGCTCCCATTTTACACATGTGGGAACTAAGCTGAGAGCACTCCGTCCAGAGTCACAGAGCTGGATGCAGTGGACTTGGGACTGTCACTCAGGGCCTGTTCTTTCTTTTCAAGTTTATTTATTTGAGAGAGAGAGAGAGACAGAGACAGAGACAGAGACTCCACTGTCAGCGTGGAGTCCAACTCGGTACTCAGACCCATGAACCGTGAGATCATGACCTGAGCCAAAGCCAAGAGCCAGATGCTTAACCGACTGAGCCACTCAGGCGCCCCTGGGCCTGTTATTTTTAAACCTGGGCTCTCTCAAGGGCCTCAAGCAGCTTTTAAGAATATTCTATGAGGGCCACCCGGCTGGCTCAGTCAGTAGTGTGTGTGACTTGTGATCTTGGGGTTGTAAGTTCGAGCCCCATGCTGGGTGTAGAAATTACTTAAAAATAATAAAATTGAAATTAAAAATTAAAAAAGAATGTTCCACAAACTTTCGGATGTTCACCCACCCCTGCTGTTGCTCATCACTTGCGGCCTTCGGTGAGCCCCCGTGGGGAGGAGGTGAGATGGGAACTAGCTTCTTTGAGTCCCTCCTGGGGGCAGCACTAGCCTCATGCTAAGTGCTTTGCCAGTGGCTAGTCACCCAGCTCACAGCTCGGGACTGAGGACCGTGCTTATTGCTGTGGACAGAACACGAAGGGTCTGACAGAGAAGGCTCGCCTGGGAGTTACAGCTTTGTCTGCCGGTCTCCCCAGGCCAAAGTTTCTCTCCTCCCCCACATCACGCTGAGCTTAGCTCCATGTCAGACATTTGACACGCATGTTTATTTATTAGCCACTACTCCGTGGTGGAGATACGTTGGCGAACAAACCAGGCTCTCATGATTATTTGCTAAAGTGAATAATCACACAAATAAATGAGCCCATAACAGGGAGAGTTAACTAGCCAGGGAAGGCTTCCCTGCAGAGGTGATACTTACAGATGTAGAGGGAATAGGAGTGAGACAAGAAAGGAGGGGAGCCTGGCTGCCTCCGTCGGTGGAGCAGGCAACTCTTGATTTGGGGGCTGTAAGTTCGAGTCCCATGGTAGGTATAGAGGTTACTTTAAAAAAAAATAAAATATTGGGGCACCTGGGTGGCTCAGTCAGTTAAGTGTCTGACTCTTGATCTTGGCTCAGGTTAACATCTCACGGTTCGTGAGATCGAGCCGCATGTCGGGCTCCATGCTGATCGCATGGAGCCTGCTTGGGATTCTCTCTCTCTCTCTCTCTCTCTCTCTCTCTCTCTCTCTCCCTCTCTCCCCATCCCCCCCGAAGATAAACTTAAAAAAAATATTTTTGGGGGCAGAAAGAGAGAGTGAGTGAGAGAGAGCGCATGAGCAGGGGAGGGGCAGAGAGAGGGGGACAGAGGATCGGAAGCAGGGTCTGCACTGACAGACTGACAGCAGCAAGCCTGATGTGGGACTCAAACTCATGAACTACAAGATCACGACTTGAGCAGAAGTTGGACGCTCAACCAACCGAGCTACCCAGGCACCCCTAAAAAAATCTTTAAAAAAAAAACCAGAACAAAATAAAAAAAAAAAAACAGAGGGAAGAGCACGTGCCAACATTCTGCGACAGCAGGAAGCACAACACCTCCAAGGAACTAAAGGGTTTGGTCTCTCATCCCACACCCCATCCTGGCTGCATCTGCCCCTGCAGAGGAGGGTATAACTGCCTCCCAGCATACAGACCAGACTGTCTAGGATGGGGGCTGGGGGGGGAGCAGAGAAGCAGATATGTCCTCCAGTATGGGGTCTAAAATAACAGAGACCCTGCTTGAGGGAAGGGTCTACTCCAGGAGTCTCGCCTTCCCCAGAGGCAAGAGAACCGAATACTGCCAGGCTCTCACTGAGTCTTGAGCTCTCCACAGGCCCCTACCCATTCTCTCTCTTTTTGAAAAAAAATTTTTTAAGTTTATTATTAAAAAATTTTTTTTAATGTTTATTTATTTTTGTGGAAGAGAGAGAGAGACAGAGCACAAGCAGGGAAGGGGCAGAGAGGGAGACACAGAATCCGAAGCAGGCTCCAGGCTCTGAGCGGTCAGCACAGAGCCCGACGTGGGGCTCGAACCCACGAACTGTGAGATCATGACTTGAGCTGAAGTTGGATGCTCAAACGACTGAACCACCCAGGTGCCCCTAAGCTTATTGATTTTGAGAGAGACACAGTGAGCGGGGGAGGGGCAGAGAGAGAGAGAGGGGGACAGCAGATCTGAAGCAGGCTCTGAGATGACAGCAGAGAGCCAAACTCGGGGCTCGAACTTGAGAACTTCAAGATCGTGACCTGAGCTGAAGTCGGATGCTCAACCGACTGAACCACCCAGGTGCCCAGGCCTCTACCCATTCTGATGCTGGCTCTCAGAAGAGCTTGGAATTCACCTGCCCTCAAATCACCAGCAGAGCCCCACCCCGGCCCCCGGCCCCCGGCCCCACACCCAGGAAAGCTTGCCATGGCAGAGGTGGGCAAGAGGTCTGACTGCCTAAGTCTAGTCTCCTTGGGCTCAACATAAATATAGGCAGGGGCCCGGGGAACTGAAATTTAAGCCAGAGCTTTTCCCAAGAATTCAGAGATCCAGCTGTCAGGACCCTCCCTGCTTTACAGAGGTTCAACTAACATTCCTACTACCACCACTGCTGCTGCCACTGCCATGGTCAACAACAGCCTCCACCAGGGATTGGGGGGAGGGGGAGGTCTGTTCTCCCTCTGCCCAGGCCCAGCAGATAGATGACCAACTTCATTGGGGATAGGAGCGAAGCACAGACCCTAACCTTAGCAAGGATACTAGAAAGGGCCTAATAGGGAGAGGGGATAGAGACCCTTGTTCCAAGGGGTCCAGCAGGGAAAGGGTTAAGAGGAGGGGCTCTCTAGAACCCGGGAAAGTGCCCCACCCAGGGGAGGGGCCAGTGGATTAAAAAGCAAGCAGTTTGAGTGGAGAGGCAAGGACAGGGCCTCCCTACCTCTAAAGGCCTCCACAGTCTGCAGTTCCAGCTCCAGGTAAGTGCCCTCTCCTGGGCCTGTCTGCTTGTTGATGTGACCACAGGGAAGCTTCTGCCTCATTACATCATCTCTGGTTTATTTAATTCTGGTGCTGGGTCCCCGAGGAGATCTCAACAGACCTGAGCTTTACAGGGTTCTCCAGGCCAGTCCCCTTGCCTATGCAACTTGGGCCGCCCTTGACCACAGTATCAAGGGGTTGCTGGCTCAGGAGCTATGGACCAGGGAGGGGGAGATCTGGGTGTCTAGCACTGGCCTATCTTGCTCTGCCCTCGGCCCCTGGCTCTCCCTGCCACAGTCCCCTGTGCCTGCTGCAGGATCCTGGCTGGGATATCATCATATACTGTAAGTTTGCGATGAGATACTACAGTATAGATGATGTACTAGTCCGGGTACCCCCAGCTCTGGAGCCAGACGAGGAGGGCAGGGGATGCTGCAAACCCACGGGGCTCGCCGCTCAGCCTATCACAGCCTGCTGACTGCCAAGACACTTGGGAATGGCGAGGAAACCGTTACCATTACTGAGTTTAGTAATGGTAACGGTTCTCTTGCTGCACCCAGAAAACGTGCCAAGAAGAGAGCTCAGGACCCTGGAGCGGAACACTGGAACACTGGAAGGGAGGGAGACTCCAGCTCAGACAACGGGGTGGGGGTGAAGGAACGGGTTAAGTTTTCTCTTTCTTATTCTAAAGAAATAAAGATGAGAACCAGTATGCTTGTCTTTCAACTTTATTGGAATTCGAGACTAGGGGGAGGGATGGGGCGAGAGGCACTATCTCACTTAAGACCCATAAGTCCTTACACATGGTTTCAAGGTAGAGGAACTGAGGGGATAAGAAAAAAAAAAAAACCTCTCTGCTAACAAGTGGCACCTGAGAGAGAAACTCTGGGTTCATTGCCAGCTGGAAGCAGTGTGGTATTGCTCCCACCAAAGAACCAACTTCTAGACCTAAGCAGCGGAGGCCCGAGGCAGAGGAACTACCTGAGAACTGAGCTAAGGTCGGTTCCTTCCTTCAACGGGAAAAATGGCCAGGCAGGGGCTGTGCAGACTCAAGCAAGGTCAAGTTAGTCAGGAAGTGTCCATGCCCCTTACCAGTCCCTGCAGGGTCTGAGCAGGAACCATTCTGGTCAGTGGCTCCGGCCAGCAGCTTTGATGCCTTGGGAGAGGCAGCAGAGTGGTCACTTGAGAAGCTTCACAGAGAGGCGGAGCCGAACATCGCAGAGAAAGATGTCCATGAGGTCGCGGCCCACCTCCTGTGCAATCTGGGAGATCAAGTGCCCCTTTGGACCAATGAGGATCTTCTGAGGGTGGAGCAAAAGAGAGGGCCATGAGGCTGCTCTCGGGGCTCTAAGTGCTAGAGGAGAACCCCTGCTTAATAGACCCCTAGTCCCTTCCAAGCTTAATCCAGCTTACCACATGAGATTCTTTGGGCACCAGAAGCTTCTGTTCGATCACCAGCTCCCCGCTTGGCCCTTCCTCCCACACCACTGTCCTCTGCACAGGGAGATACCATGATTAGTCAGACAGGCCTATACCCCTACCTCTCTGGGCCCCAGATAGCCTATTCTGGGTATGTGGCTGGTGAAGAGCCCCTAGACCCCTTCATTGTGCCTGCACCTGCTGCACATTGTAGGGTATCTCCTGGGGCAGGTGCTCTAGTAGCTTCTCTCGGATGGTGTTGGCACAGATCTCCTCAGGTGTCTGGCTGGTGAGGACTCCGCTGTGGAACTCCCAGGGTCCCGGCCGGGCCTGTGCCAGGAGGTACTGCTGTGGGTACAGAGAGGGTACGTGGGGCAGCTCCGTCCCAACCAAGACTTTCCTACCTACTCACTCTTACTTCCGGGAGGAACTGTGAGGCTTGTCTTCATATGGTGGAAATCAAAGGACAGGCTATGGCCAAGGCCAACTGACCTTTAGTATTTTCACATCTTCCTGGCTTAGGGCAGACAACATGAAGATCTCCTGGAAGTGGGGCCAGCCAATCTTCTGAGGGCCTCCCACAGACTGTGTGTTTGGGCCCTTAGCTGCGGGGCCCGGGCAATGGGTGCCGGCCTGTGAGCGAACAGCCTCCCTCATCTTGAGCTTCTTGCCATTGACCACACCTTCAGTGAGGGCTGCTGTGAGCTCCAGGAGAATGGACTTCTGCTTCAGGCAATCTACCTGGGCATGGGGGATGGGCAGAGGGTGGGGCGGTAGTGAGATGGGCACCTGAGAGGAAAGTAGACCCCTCCTTCAGGTAGGTGGTGCTCACCTTGTTCATGACAAGGATGCTAGGGACTTGGGAGAACTGGGTCAGGCACTGGAGCACTTGGGGGCTGAGCTGGTTCCGAGTCCACTTGTCTGAGACGTCCACAAGAACCACAACTGGAAGTTGGCAGGGTGGGGAGGAGGACAAAGATATGACCACTCTTTCTTCACCCCCCAAAAAGACCCATGATATGGGCTCTGGCCAACCCCCATCCCCCAAACTACCAGGAATGAGAGAGGCCATGACCATGTAAATTGGGCTTCAGATTCCCATCATGAGTCTAACCCATATCAGCAGATTCCATGCTCTTCCACGGATCTTCCAACAAAGAAAGCTCCAGATGGTGCCTGAGGGACAAACATAGGTCAGGAAGGGTTTTATGACTGATGTACTCCTGATGAGGAAGAGGGTATAAGGGGGTTTTCCAGTCCCTATGACAGAATCTCCCCGCCCTCTCCTCAACACCTTTCCCTCTACATACCCATTTCCACAGCTATTACCTTTTCTGTTTAACAGGGCTGATGAGACCAGGTGTGTCAAGTAGAATCTAAAATCAGGAAAGAGAGATGCCCAGCCCCCCAGATGGAACACTTATGACTGGTGAGCGAGAGAAAGGCCATCCTTGATTTCAGGAGCCTGCCCCCACTCTTAGCCAAGCTGACTTTAGATTTTCACCCTCCAGCTTTGTTTTGGTTCTAGATGGGATCCAAGAGAAAGATGATGACTGTGAATATGTGGAAGATGAGAAAGGAGTGAAGAGGGAATGAGATCTTTCTGACTAGATGCCAGAGGTGGAAGGTAGAGAGAGAACTGCATGAGGTCTAATGGAGAAATGAACCTAAACATCATTTTCTTCATGTCTAACTGTAAGGGGGACCCTCGTAGGTTTACCCTCTGTCCTATTTGCTGGACTCCCTTTGCAGGTACCCACCACCTGAGCTTCCTTCTCTGTGATGATCCCCAGAGCTTGGCAACGAGTGGTGTGCACCTTCTTGGAGACAGGGAACACCTGCCAGAAACAAAGAAGTCCCAAGTGAAATCCCAGATCCCTCTAGAACAATCCATAAACAGAAAAGAAGTGAGAGATGAAAAGGGGGTTAAAGATTGAGCATACTTTTCGGCCCAGCAGCTGGTTGGAGAGTGTTGACTTCCCTGCATTCGGAGCACCCAGGAGGACCACTCGTAGGACCCGGGGGTTCTCGGGCATATCAGGACGATGGACCAAGAGGAGATCCTGTTCATCTGTGGGGGGGGGGGGAGGGGGTAGGAGGGGAGTGAGAGGTAATGCAATATGGATCCTGTCAGGTACTCAGTCCTACCCACCCACAGAGGAAGTAAGGAATATAAGATTAGTGTACCATGTTGAAGCTGAGACCTGGCTTTGAGATTTAGTTTGCCCGTTAATTTGTTTATGTAATTTTATTAAGTTCTCTAACTTCTCTAAGCCCCTTAGTTTTCTCACATGTAAAATGGAGATAATATTAAACAACACCTACTTATAACCTTCTTTTGATGGGGCACCTGGGTGGCTCAGTCAGTTAAGAGCCCGACTCTTGGTTTCAGCTCATGATCTCACAGTTCGTGAGTTCAAGCCCTGTCAGGCTCTACACTGACAGTGCAAAGCCTGCTTGGGATTCTTTCTCTCTCCTTTCTCTGTCCCTCCCCTGCTTGCTCTCTCAAAATAAATAAACATTAAAAAAAAAAAAAAACAACAACTTTGGGGCACCTGGGTGGCTGTCAGTTAAACATCTGACTCTTGATTTTGGTTCAGGACATGATCTCACCGTCCGTGAGTTCAAGTCCAGCATTGGGCTCTGCACGGATGGCATGGAGCCTGCTTAGGTTTCTGTCTCCCTCTTTCTCAAAATAAATAAGTAAACTTAAAAAAAAAAAAATAACCTTCTTTTGGCAATTGTGTAAAAACAATCAGCACAATGCCTGGCACTTAATATTCAATTACTGTGTGGAACTGTACTGTAGTTGTGCCTGGTAAATCTATGAACATGTATGAAAGTACATCTAGATCAGATAAAGCGAGAAATCCCTCCAGCTCTGACAGTCTCACCTTATTAAGGGTGTTATGAAGGCTCTGCAAGCTTTCTCAGTATTTCTAAGTAGGAGTCCCTTATGCATTACAATTACCAGTTTTTGTATCCAGACTCCCCACCAGACTGTAGTCTATGCTACTTGAAGATCAGAGAGTGCTGTTTCCTGGGTGTAACTCAGTCTCTTGACAAGTAGATGGGCACTAATCGGATAGAGTTTGCTTCCCAAATCCCAAAGCCACAATTGTGCTTTGCCCATGGCCCTTCAATCTCCTGCTTTTTGTAAGCGTCTCTGATTGTGATCCTCTGGCTCCAAAAGTTTTAGAACCTGGTATTTCTCTCCTGTGAGATCCTTCACGGCTCGCCTCTCTTTGGGGACCTCGAGATCGTTTTCCATAATATAAGACCAAAGATGATATCCCCAGAGAGTTTCCCTGACTCGGAACTTTAAATGCTAAAACTGTGACAGTCCGGGACAAGCTATCTGGGCCCTTTACCTCTGTGTATGGACACGGCGGGAGGATGAGAAGTCAACGAACTGTCTGGCTGAGCGAGTCCGAGGAAGCGGTCCAAGGCTGAGCTCTGGCCATATCGGCGAGAGGCGGAGGCCAGACGGGGACCAGAGAAGGCGGCGCCCGCGAAACAAGACACGCACCTCCGCTGACAGTCCAAGAGCGAGGAGAGGCCGGTCACCCACCCCCTCGCGGCGTCTGGGCCCAACTGCCGGACCCCTAACACCGCCCGAAAGAACATAGCAGCGCGCCGCCCGGGAGCAGCCATTACAGCCGCAAGGCACTCCGGGAACAGGCCAGAAACGCACCTAAGAGTGAATAGAGCAGTGGAAAAGCGAGCACGAGAGAGCTAGATTGGCCCAGAGAGCGGAGACGCACGGGATGCCGGAGGTGGGATGAAGGAGAAACTGCTTTGGAGACTGACCGAGGCTAAGGAAAATCTGTATTTAGAGTTTGTGTAAATATGATGATTGTTTTGGACTCCTATACACAGGCTGCTTTCTTCTTCTCCTGCCAAAGTTTTGTAAAAGGTTCTTCTAGCCCTGCCTCCTGGGCGACTACATCTCCCATGAGGCCTAGAGGCAGAAATCGTTCTCTTAGCGCAAAACTTATCGCGGCTGAAGAAACTGACGCATCTAAGGAGGAAAGGTCGTGGAAGCCGGAGCGGGTGCTGTTCCGCTGTCCCCCTAAGGGTCTTTTTGGTTTTCTCTAGCCTCAGGCTTGCAGGATCCTCTCCCAGTGCCACCCCTGGCTTGGTCTAGCGGTCGGCAGCGGCCTCCACTGCCACCCAAGGAGTAGTCAGTTCGTAGGTCTGTGTTTCCGAGGAGCAGCATACGCGATTTCCCTTCTGTAAACCTCCATAACCATCTCATCTCAGAGACCATTCCTTTCTGGAGAAAAAAGAGGGTCTGTAAAGGGAGAAGCTGCTTAGTCACCTACAATTCCCCAGATTGATTCAGTGGCCTGCAAAACTTGGTATATCTTAGCTGTTTGTGGCCTTAAGCCTTATTCATCCTTTGAAGCCTCTGGATTAAACTCTTGAAATTGAAGAGAGAGAGAGAGAGAGAGAGAGAGAGAGAGAGAGAGAGAGAGAGA
>NW_024412446.1:6745380-6831524 GCF_014898765.1 Herpailurus yagouaroundi | reverse complement strand
TTTTCCCTCAAAGGATATTGCGGGGGAGTTTTGTATTTTGTGAGATTAGGAGAGAGGTTAATCAGATGAAACAGACTGCCTAGGTTCATATGTCAGCTTGCCACTTATCAGCTGTATGAATTTGGACAAGTTATTTCAACTCTCCAAGCATCAGTTTCATCATCTGTACAATGAAGAAAATAATAACAAACACATCTTCCTAATATCATGTGTTCATTTGAATCTAGGATTTGGAACAATGTAGGATTTAGAAAAGTGTAGGTTCTCAATAAATGTCCTTATCTTTTTTTTTTTTTTTCAACGTTTATTTATTTTTGGGACAGAGACAGAGCATGAACGGGGGAGGGGCAGAGAGAGAGGGAGACACAGAATCGGAAACAGGCTCCAGGCTCCGAGCCATCAGCCCAGAGCCTGACGCGGGGCTCGAACTCCCGGACCGCGAGATCGTGACCTGGCTAAAGTCGGACGCTTAACCGACTGCGCCACCCAGGCGCCCCTGGAAGTCCTTTTCTAACTAGGTGTCATTGTGTGTTTCTCACTAAGATAATACAGTGAAGATGGTGGAGAGACACAGATGGATTTTAGAGATTTAAGGAGATAGCAATTGAAGGATGTGATTAAAACCCCTCAATGGCTTCCTATTACAACTAGATTCTCCAATGTCCTTGCATACATTGAGCCCTGCTTCTACTCTCAAGGCTGCCAGCACATTAGCTTTCTTTCCGTCTTTTGAATATACCAAGCTCATTTCTGCCTCAGGGCCTTTACATCTGCTACTCCTGCCTTCTCTGTTCTTCTAGATTTGGCTTCTGCCCCCTATTGAGGTCTCAACTTAAATGTCACCTCCTCATAGTATTTATCACTACCTGCAACGATCCTATTTCAAAGCCTGAAATGCTCTATGAGCCTCATTAAGAGTCTTCACAGTCTCACCAACCTCTCATGGCCCCAATCTGAACAAGTCACTCCTTTGCTTCACTGCCCTCAGAATAAAGTACAAACTAACTTGGCCGTAACTGACTTTGCTGATCTCATCTCTCACTTTCTCTCTTTTAAAGTTTATTTTTTTAGTAATCCCTACACCCATCGTGGAGCTTGAACTCACAACCCTTAGAGCAAGAGCTACACACTCTTCCAACTGAGCCAGCCAAGCGCCTCCACCAGTCTCGTCTCTTGTCGTTCCTCTTTTTCAGCTCAACTGAAAAATTTCCAGTCCCCCAATTGCCTGGTAGTCTTTCTCACTTCCAGGTCTCCCCAGAGGCTGTTCCTTCCATGACTGGTTAAATTCTCTTTTAGGACCCTTTTTTCCCCCTCCTGTGATAAGGCAGTTTATAATAGAGTGATTGAGCACAAAGATTGTATTTCTGGGTTTGTTTCTCAGGTCCATTATTTACTGTGTGCCCCAGGGCAATGCCCCAAGGTAGGTAACTTCTCTCTTCTTCAGTTTCCTCATCTATAAAATGGGGATAATCATAGTACCCTCATAGGGTTGTAGTGATGATTAAAAGAATTCACATGTATAAAGGACTTGGAACAGTGCTTGGCACATAGTAAATGTTATTCAAGTATTTGATGTTTTTATTATATGTCCCCTACTAGACTCTAAGCTCTATGAGGACAAAGATTCCAGCAGGAGACTGACTGTGGTGATAGAGTTAGGAAGGTCCAGTTCCCAGAAGATTCAGGGTCAGCTTTGGCCTTCTTTTTAGTATTCCATTCATCAGAACATAGTGTCAATATTAATTCTTCCTCTTTTCTGGCTCTGCAATTCCCCCATGGTGCCAAATGTGCTCATTCCAAAGCGTAATATTTTTGCAAGTAATGACAACTATTCTAAGTTAGGAGCTAGCCTCTGGAATTAGTCCTGGGCCCCACCACCCTACTCTTGTCACCAGTTACATTTTACTGTATGTAGGTCGAGAGATGGGAGGCAGTTCATACACGAGGCATGCACTTTTGTGTAGATCTGCTTTTCTAGGGACAGATTACGCTAATCTATATACTTTTCCCACAGCAACATATAGGTATGTACGTAAAAGTTACATGCATCTGATGAGAAAAAAATCCTCAAACTCCTAGGTGCTAGAGCGAGTAACCTCATTTCTTAGTGACTTGAGCATTCCATTATATGCATTTTAAATTAGTAATCTGTCGGGGCGCCTGGGTGGCGCAGTCGGTTAAGTGTCCGACTTCAGCCAGGTCGCGATCTCGCGGTCCGTGGGTTCGAGCCCGCGTAGGGCTCTGGGCTGATGGCTCATAGCCTGGAGCCTGTTTCCAATTCTGTGTCTCCCTCTCTCTCTGCCCCTCCCCCGTTCATGCTCTGTCTCTCTCTGTCCCAAAAATAAATAAAAGTTGAAAAAATTAAAAAAAATTAGTAATCTGTAATTAGAAATATTAGTGACACTCCAGTTTCAGCATTCTCAAACTTTACTCTAGGGCCTATTCTTGCTTCTTTCCAAAGAAGGAAAAAATTTCCTTAGTCTTAGATTAGGACTTTAAATTTTTTTTTTCAACGTTTTTATTTATTTATGGGACAGAGAGAGACAGAGCATGAACGGGGGAGGGGCAGAGAGAGAGGGAGACACAGAATCGGAAACAGGCTCCAGGCTCCGAGCCATCAGCCCAGAGCCCGACGCGGGGCTCGAACTCCCGGACCGTGAGATCGTGACCTGGCTGAAGTCGGACGCTTAACCGACTGCGCCACCCAGGCGCCCCAGGACTTTAAATATTCATATCAGATCCTGGGATCAGGAGTAGCTTTTCTTTCTCCAGAAGTACAGAGAATTTAACGCCTTTCACAGAAAGAATGGAACTGCTTTCCTCCTCCAACCCCCTTCTCTTCCTTGATTTTTTTTTGCCTGACATATCTTGGTCCCTATCTCTGCAAACTCTGGGCTATAGAGGTAAGACTGGGCTAGAGGTGGGATGAGGGTCATGGTGATAAGGAGAGAGTTTAGTTCTGTATCTCCTCTTCCCTTCTACTGCAGTGCATTGCCCTCAGCTGTCAAATCTGTATTGCTGAATTTCCAAGACTCAACTGAGCCTAGTATTTTTTTTTTTTTCTTTTTAGGTTTGCTTATTTATTTTGAGAGAGAGACAGCGAGAGCAGCAGAGGGCCAGAGAGAGAATCCCAAGCAAGCTGTCAGCAAGGAGCCCGCGCTGGGCTCGAACTCATGAATAGTGAGATCATGACCAGAGCTGAGATCAAGAGTCCAGCGCTTAAGGACTGAGCCACCCAGGCGCCCCTAGCCTAGTTTCTTGTTCCACTATGCCAAGGCAGCACAGTGGTCTAGGGGCTGATGGTTGGGTCTCCATGGGCTAAAGGTCTAGTTTTTGTTTACCAGTTTGCAAAAGGGCCAGGCTCTGTAGTGAGAGCTGTAAAGTAAGAAACTATAGGCCTGCAAGTTCCTCGATGGCACATATGAGATGCCCAGAACATTTCTGTCCAATAAACAGTATGCCCTTGATAAACAGACTGAACTTTGCAGTGTCCCAAAGAACTTTAAGTGCCGCCTTGACGAGATCCCCAGGGGCTTCTGAGCACCTCCTGGCCAGTAGTGTATTCTGGGATGTCAAAATTACCTCTTACACAATTACCTCCAATGTATTCTAGATGTGATCGTCTTTTTGAAAGAGATCCAAGTTCATTATCAGTCACCTCAGAGCACCTGCATTCGGGCCTTTAAGTGCAAGTAGGATCCAGAATCCTGGAAGTGTCATTAAGTCTATGATCGAGGTCCAAGCGTTTAGTAACCCTAGGCAAAGTAACCCAGAGGCCTTGGACCTAAGGGCGGCCATCGAAGCCTGAAAGCCTAATCGGTCCTCGAGGCCAGCGGCCATGTCCACCTGAGACTCAGGGGTGCAGAGCATCAGGCACTGAAGAAGACGCCTCGGCTCCGGCTACGCATGCGCGGGCGTCCATAGAGGGCCCCGGTAATCCAGGCTGCGCATGCGCAAGAGCGGCTCCCGGCTAGTCCCGACGGCGGCGGCGGCTACTGAGGGGCCGGGGCGTGGAGTAGCGGTGGCGGCGGCGGGCAGCAACGGAGCAGCCATGAGGGCCGGGCCCAGTCACCGACAGTGAGTGATGGTGGAAGAGGGGTGGCTTGGTGGAGGGATACCTCGACTTGGTAGGGGGGTGGGGGGTGGGCTCTGCCTGTCGGAGGCGAAGGGGCGTGGGGGAGGGACAGTTTGAGGTGATGATGGGAGAATTTGGGGCATAGGTGGCCGGATCGCCAGCGCCAGGGCTGGACCGCTTGGCGGAGGGAAGGAGGTGAGTGCGGCAGAGTGAAGGAGCCCACGGCAGGGGCAATGTCCCGCGCTTCCCCGTTTGTCATCGTCCCTTCCCCCAGGAGCTTTCGGTCGCCTCTCCCTTTCCGCTTCTTTCAGAGAATGGTCGCGGGGGGAGGGTGGTGGAGGATGAAAGCCTTGCTGGAGCTGAAGAAGCTAACTCTGATCCAGGCAGGGAAGGCCGGTCGCCTAGAGTCATGGGCTTTTCTGGGCGGAGGATGGGAGTCAGGAGCCCTCTGTTTAAAGCTGGGAGGGGTCTAGGGAAGAAAGCTAGGGGCTTAGAGTCTGACAGGTTCGAAACCACGTCCACCATTGATAAAGCTGATAGATAACCTTGGGCAGGTCCTACTTAACCTTTCTGAACCTCTGAAAGATGTAGTGCTTCGGTGGGCTATTGCAAGCATCAATGTACGTGATTGAAATTGTGTATGAAAATTGTAAATTGTAGGTACTATACCGATGGTACTATTGTCACCAACAATATTACTGGATTTTAGACCTTACCGTTATTAGTAGAGTGATTGATTTCTTTGTCAAGGCGAAGCATATTGTTTGTAAAACCTCAATAGGCACATATGTGCGTTTTACGTAGGCACAGTAGATCATGTGCAAAAATACCAGTTTGTGATGTGACTAATTAGCCATCAGACTTGTGTAGGAAAAATACCATACTCTTGGGCATTTTTACAAATGGTGTGTAGCTCCTTACTCAAAAGGAAGAAATAAGAGAATGGAGGGCCAATCTGTTAAATGCTTTGTGAACATAGCTCACTCAGGTTCCTTGTCTTGTAACACAGTTGGTACTAATGTGCTTTATTAGGAGTCGAGAAAACTAGTTTGAGACAAGCTGGGAGGGCTGCACAAAGAGGGGTGTGCAAATACAATTTGCTATTTTTAAATTGTATAAAAGTTTTCTTTTGCGAGGGAGTCTCTGGTTGCCCCAAGGGCCGTGTCTCCGTTTTGTTTTGGAGGTCAGATAAGCATACAGCAGCTTTGCAGCTCCACTTTTTGTTATGCTGCCTGTGGAACCTCCAGGGTGGAGTGTCTCTGAGAGAAAGACAGAAGCAGCTGTCCAAGAGGTGGCTGGTTCTTTTCTGAGAGGCTGAAGGAGCACTCCTGAGGCTTTGTTGTTGTTCTTGTTGTTATTTAGGGTAGACAAAGCAGAGGACAGAGTTAAACTGTGTGCTTCTAGAGAGAGAAAATGGCTTTCTAGCCACAGCTTTTGAAAGAGGTGAAACTTCTTTCAAAAGGACAGAATGAGATGGATGCTTCAGCTTTGCTGGCCCTAAAGATGAAGAGCTTGAAATAGCGAGGCTTTTGGAAATTAGTGAGTGATTTGTCTTTCATCTGAGCAAAGGTAGGGAGTGGCTGTACTAGGTCCTTGAAGATTCACAGATAAGAACAGTGAATTATTTTATAGGAATGGGGGAAATGAACCCTAGTTGTCTTTAACTTCTCCATCTGGTAAAACGTGCTTTACCTCTTTTTCTTGGAAATATACAGTGATATATCATTTTTAATTTTTTGCTCTAGTTCCTTGGCTCTCCCAATAACTGCCCATAACCCCAATTGTTCTTTTTTTTTTTAATTTTTAATGTTTATTTTTTTATTACATTTATTTATTTTTGAGAGACATAGAGCACAAGTGGGCGAGGGGCAGAGAGAGAAGGAGACACAAAATCTGAAGCAGGCTCCAGGCTCCGAGCTGTCGGTACGGAGCCCTATGTGGGGCTCGAATCCACGGACTGTGAGATCATAACCTGAGCCAAAGTTGGACACTTAACTCACTGAGCCACCCAGGTGCCTCCAACGATTGTTCTTTTTTAGAGGATAGTTTTGAAAGAAAGCGCTTGTTACTGTTGTCATAGGGCATTTACAGAATACAAATTTATTTTGTCTTTGGTCACCAGATGGAACCTGAAGTAGAGGTATAAAAGTAGAGCTGGCTTAGTTGTCCTATTTTATTTTAATAATTGGACATTTATTTTTAATTTTGTAATGTGTTTTTCCCTCTACTGAAAATTTCCATTGGTTCAAATGAGTCCCTAATGCCATTCATGTCATGTTAAAATGATAGAGGCTTGTTCAGTTGTGATGAGAATTTCCTGTCCTCTCTATTCTTTTTCCTATTTGTGGTTATTTTTATGTGGTAGATGACTTACCAAATGGAGAGTCTTCCCTTGGGAGAGACTGCGTGGTCAGTGCCTTGATTACCTGTTGTGGGAGCAGTCTATCTAAAGTGGGGATGTAAGGACTACTCATGAATCTCTGACACAGCAAGGGCTAAGGAAAAAAAAAAAGGAATTAAAGGTTACTAGCTCATTTTTATTATGATAAAATGAATAATTTTTTATAAAGTATCTTCTGCTTCAGAGGAAACTTTTTTTTTTTTAAGTTTATTTATTTGTGTGTGTGTGTGGGGTGAGGGGGTGGTGGTGGGGAGAGGGAGTCCCAAGCAGGCAGCACAGAGCCAGATGCAGGACTTGAACCCACGAACCTGAGATCATGACCTGAGCCAAAATCAGGAGTCAGACGCCCAACCGACTGAGCCACCCAGGTGCCCTCAGGGAAAACATTTTAAAACAGTCTACTTAAAGACAACATTATGGTGTTAAAAAAATAATAAAAAATAAAAACAAAATTATATGTTTTTACCTTTTTTTCTTTGAATATTTGCTTATGAACAGAACCTTTGTTCCTTTAGAACCCTTTGGATCTTGCCACCCATTCCTTAACTGAAGTCTTTTGTGATCTTTTCACAGCTGCTAATAATTGAGTACAAAGGTTTTTGTTGTTTATGTTTTTGTTTTTTGTCCTTTGTTTGGTTCTTGATAGAGTGCTAAAAACTTTAAAAAAGGGCTATATGGGAAGATGTTGAAAAGTAAAAGAGAAGAGCAGATGTAACTTAGTGAATTTGTAGGTTGTTCTGATGTTTAGAGGGTAAAGGATTCAAGAATGGATATATGATTCAGAGTAGCCTCCAGAGGCCAGGTTTTGCTTACCTGTGTTTAGCACAGTACATAGTTGGCCTGGAGTAATTGCTTGTTAAATATTTGCTGAATGGAAAAATGATAAACAATATAAAACATAATCAGCAAAGATGAGTTCAGATCTTCTGGAACTTTGTGTATCTTTGAATGAGCTTCCCTATGTTTCTTTACCTCAGTTTCTTCATCTATAATAACTACTTCCTGCACAGGTTGTTGTGAGGGTTAAATGTGCTTAATACATGTAAAATGTTTACAATACTACTTAATACTTAGCAAATGCTAAATAAATAACTATCCAACTAGTGTTTGTTGGATGCACCCTCTTTTTGTGCTCAAATCTATGCTGGTCAAAGATGTTTGTCATATAGCCCCGACTCTCTCAGTTCACAGTTTGGCCTAGGAAACAGATGTATACAAAGTAATTATTATAGAATGTAATACTTTATTTCATCAGCTCTGTGTTGCTAATGATTGTAAGGCTCACAATTACTTTACATGCAAGGAAGAAAGAAGAAATGTTAAGAAAGACTGGCATGCTATCAGTTGTAAGATATATCCTATTTTCAGAGAAATGTGGAGGGGAAAGTATGTCTTACAATTGATGAAATACATTAAGCGCTCTACTAGAGGGAGGTACAACTTGTGAGAGTTGATGGATGGCTGGGTACAGGTATTGTCAGTAAAGACCCTTTGTATAACATGCATGATACACCCTCATAGATGGACGAGAAAGATAGGGCATTACAAGCAGACAGTAAAGTCTGAAAATGTGAAGGGGAGGGCATTATTGATGTGTACCACCATATCAGGACAAGCAGGAGAAGGAAATGAGCTAAGTATTTGGCAGAGTAACATTGTATAATGCAGCAGAGCAGGACAGGAAGCTTGGAACATTTTCAGAAAAGACATGAGCCTCATTCTTGAATTTCAACTCCTAAAATGTAATAGCAACTCCAAAAAGATGATACTAATATAATAAAGTGGAAAGTGAGAGTAGTGTGAGAAGCAAAGTGGCCAGGGGAAGGGTTGAAGCTTCACAGCTGGCCAGAGTGGGGATAAGTGTGAAGTCACTGTGCTCATGGTGAGAGGTGAATGCTTTCTCAGCAGAGAAGTGTTTAGTATCTATTTCTGTCTTTTCACTGCCTATCAAGGTCTTGGTTATGTCCCTTTTAGAGCTTTGTAACTTAGAGTGAAAGGAAGTACAACTCAAGTGGGAAAATGCTCAATTTTCTTTATGAAAAATGCATTTATTTTTATTTTATTATTTATTTATTAAAATTTTTTTAATGTTTATTTTTGACAGAGAGAGAGAGAGACAGACAGAGCTTGAGTGGGGGAGGGGCAGAGAGAGAGGGAGACACAGAATCCGAAGCAGGCTCCTGGCTCTGAGCTGTCAGCACGGAACCTAATGTGGGGCTCGAACTCACAAACTATGAGATCATGACCTGAGCCAAAGTCGGACGCTCAACTAACTGAGCCACCCAGGCGCCCCTATTATTTATTTATTTTTAAGTATCATTTATTTAATCTCTGCTCCCAACATGGAGCTTGAACTCATGACCCTGAGATCAAGAGTCTCATGCTCTTCCAACTGAGTCAGCCAGGTACCCCTAAAAATCCATTTACTACAAGGAGGATAATAAATTACCAGAATTAAGGTTCAGTTATCAAATGATGGCTTAGTATTATAGCACTGGATTGTACTGTTTCATGGGAAAATATAGGTCATTTAAGGAGGGATTTAAAAGACTCAGTTACTAATTTTTTTTAAATTTTTTAAGTTTATTATTTTTTTTTTAGCATTTATTTATTTTTGAGAGACACAGCGTGAGCGGGGTTGGGGCAGAGAGAGAGGGAGACACAGAATCTGAAGCAAGCTTCAGGGTCCAAGCTGTCAGCACAGAACCCGACATAGGACTTGAATCCACGAACTGTGAGATCATGACCTGAGCCGAAGTCAGACACTTAACCAGCTGAGCCACCCAGGTGCCCCAAGACTCAGTTACTAATTTTCTGGCAACCAGCCCTGAAGCTAGTGGGAGAAAGTATGAAAAACTAGAAATAGCATAAGCACAAATTTGTCTAGTGTTTTTCTTTTCATCAGTAAACCAAAGCTAGGTTTGACTCTCTTGAGCTTTTTGGTCTCTGGTCTCATTAGAAAATGAGTTGGTCCTTTCAGCAATCAGTCAGCAGACATTTAAATGCCTATTGTGTGTTAGGAATTGTGCTAGGCACTGAAATTAAAATATGAATGACATAATCTTTGTAAGGAGTGCACTTTTATTTTTTTTAGCTTTTTTAATTTAGAGAGAGTGTGTTTCCATGCAAGTTGGGGAGAGGGGGAGGGCCTGAGAGAGAATTTTTTTTTTGTTAAGAATTTTTAAGTTTATTTTGAAAGAGTGAAAGATCGGGGGAGGGGCAGAGAGAGGGAGGGAGGGAATCCCAAGCAGGCTCCATACTGTCAGTATGGAGCCCGATGAGGGGCTCAGACTCAGGAACCATGAGATCATGACCTCAGCCGAGGTCAAGAGTCAGACAGTTTAACTGACTGGGCCACCCAGGTGCCCCAGGAAAGAGAGAATCTTAAGCAGGCTGCATGCTTAGCGCGGAGCTGGACACAGGGCTGGATCCCATGATCCTGGGATCATGACCTGAGCCAGAATCAAGAGTTGGATGCTCAACTGACTGAGCCACCCATGTGCCCCTGAACTTTTTTTTTTTTAAAGTTTATTTATGTATTTTGAGAGAGAGAGGGAGGGAAAGAATCCCAAGCAGGCTCCAGGCTGTCAGCACAGAGCCAGATGCAGGGCTCGAACTCACTAACCGTGAGATCATGACCTGAGCTGAAACCGAGTCAGATGCTTAACTGACTGAGCCACCCAGGTGCATTCTTTTCTTTTATTTTATTTTTATATATTTTTTTAAGTAGCCTCTATGCTCATCACTCATCATGGGATTTGAACTCATGATGCCAAGATCGAGTTGCATGCGAGACAGGCACCCCTAAAGAATGCACATTTAAAAAAAAGATTTCATTTAATTTGTTTATGTATATATTTAAAGTTTATTTTTTTTAGTAATCTCTGTACCCAACCTGGGGCTCAAACTCACAACCCTGAGATCAAGAGTTGCATGCTTTACCAACTAAACCATCCAGGTGCCCCAAGAGTACACATTTTGTTTTTTTAATATTATTTTTGAGAGAGAGAGGGGGAGAGAGTGGGTACATGTGTGTGCACATGGGGAAGGGACAGAGAGAGAAGGAGACATAGAATCCAACACAGGGTCCAGACTCTGAGCCGTCAGCACAGAGCCCGACGGCCTCAAACCCTGAATAGCAAGATGATGACATGAGCTGAAGTGGATGCTTAACCGACTGAGCTATCCAGGCACCCCAAGAATGCACATTTTAATTGGAGACTAACACAAATAATTATGAATTAGTACAGTAAGTGCAATCATAGAGATCTGTACTAAGTGCTATGGGAGCACAGGTTCTGTGTGGTGGGGTGAGGGGAAGGTTGGACAAAGCTTGCTAGAGAAAGAGTCAGTTGGGTCTTAAAGGATGAATATAATTTGGCTATCTCAACAAAAAAAGATTGGAGAGGGTAGTGTTTCAAATACAGAGAACAGCTTGCACAAGGGTAGAGAGTATATGAGTATGGACCTGTGGGCCAGTGGTTTAATGTGGCCAGATCATGGGGCATGAGGAAGAAATGGAAGGAAGTGAGGTGAAAGGTGAGTTGGAGCCCAGTTGTAGATGGCCTTGGTGAGGGGTCTGAATTTTACTTTGTAAGATAAAATGCCAGGGAGTCATGGGAGAGTTTTGTTTGTTTGTTTGTTTAAGTCATGGGAGAGTTTTGAGTCAGGTAAGGAACAAGTTTCGATCACTGTTTAAGAAAAGTAACACTGTTGGCAGTATGGAAGTTAGATTTTTTTTTTTAATGTTTATTCAGTTTTGAAAGACAGAGAGAAACAGAGCACAAGCAGGGGTGGGGTGGTGAGAAAGGGGGACACAGAATCTAAAGCAGGCTCCAGGCTCTGAGCTGTTAGCACCAGAGCCCGACGTGGGGCTCGAACTCATGAACTGCGAGATCACGACCTGAGCCGAAGTCGGTTGCTCAACCGACTGAGCCACCCAGGCGCCCCTGGAAGTTAGATTTTAAAGTGTGAAATTGGCTACGGCGGGGGGGGGGGGGGGGTGCTAGTTGGTTATGAGACATTTGTGTGATGAGCATTTGAGAGAGATTGAAGATCTCAGTTACAGTGGTAATGGTGGAATTGTAGACAGGTTAACGAGCTTTTTAGGAGAATCACCAGGAGGGTCTTATTGACTTTATGTTGAGGAGTGGGTAAGGGGGAAGGAGTTGTCAAAGATGGATTTGAAATTGCTTGCTTGGGCAAGTGGATGGTGATATTATTTTTTTTTTTTTTAATTTTTTTTTTTCAACGTTTATTTATTTTTGGGACAGAGAGAGACAGAGCATGAACGGGGGAGGGGCAAAGAGAGAGGGAGACACAGAATCGGAAACAGGCTCCAGGCTCCGAGCCATCAGCCCAGAGCCCGACGCGGGGCTCGAACTCACGGACCGCGAGATCATGACCTGGCTGAAGTCGGACGCTTAACCGACTACGCCACCCAGGCTCCCCCGGATGGTGATATTATTAACCAAGGTAGGGAATACAGGGGTGAGAGGGTGTTACATTTGAGGGACAATGATTTTGGTATATTAGATTTGAGGTGTCAGGAAAATCTAGGAGCAAATGTCCAATAAGCTTCTGGATATTGAGTCTTGAGTTTAGTAGAAAAGTTTAGAATGGAGATGCAGATCTAGAAATCATTAGGGTATAAGTGATAGTTAAAGTCAGCGTAATTATTCTGTGAGTCTGAGTTCTAGTTGCTTTATTTGTTGTTTATTCACATCATCTGGAGGGATTGGTTTTATAATAATGTGGCACCAAGTACCTTCTTGATAGTAGTTCATGCAGTGCTAAATCTTTTCCTTATTTTCCCATTATTTATTTATTTATTGAAAAAAAACTTTAAGGTTATTTATTTATTTTGAAAGAGAGTGAACCAGCAGGGGAGGGGCAGAGAGGGAGGGGGACAGAGGATCAGAAGCAGGCTCTGTGCTGACAGCAGAGAGCCCGATGTGGGGCTCAAACTCAGGAACCATGAGATCATGACCTGAGCTGAAATTGGATGCTTAATCGACTGAGCCACCAGGGTGCCCTATTTTTCCTTTTTTTTTTTTTCAACATTTATTTATTTTTGGGACAGAGAGAGACAGAGCATGAACGGGGGAGGGGCAGAGAGAGAGGGAGACACAGAATCGGAAACAGGCTCCAGGCTCTGAGCCATCAGCCCAGAGCCTGACGCGGGGCTCGAACTCACGGACCATGAGATCGTGACCTGGCTGAAGTCGGACGCTCAACCGACTGCGCCACCTAGGCGCCCCTATTTTTCCATTTTTTAAAGAAGTTTTTATTTAAGTAATCTCTTTGACCAACACAAGGCTCGAGCTCATGACCACGACGAGATCAAGAGTTGCATGTTCTACTGACTGAGCCTGCCAAGCTTCCCAGCGAACTTTTCAATAAATCAGTGTGTAGGGGTGCCTGGGTGGCTCAGTCTGTTACGCATCGACTCTTGATTTCCGCTCAAGTCATGAACGCGAGGTCATGGGTTCGAGCCCCATGTCGGGCTCTGCGCTAAGTGTGGAGTGTGCTCGAAATTCTCTCCCTCTCCTTCTGCCCCTGTCCTGCTTGTGTGCATGTGCACTCTCTTTCAAAATAAGTAAACATTTTTTTTAAACATTTATTCATTTTTGAAAGATGGAGAGAGACAGAGCATGAGCAGGGGAGGGGCAGAGAGACAGATGGAGACACAGAATCTGATGCAAGCTCCAGGCTCTGAGCTGTTAGCACAGAACCTGATGCGGGGCTCGAACCCATGGACCACGAGATCATGACCTGAGCTGAAGCTGGGCACTTAACCAACTGAGCCACCCAGGTGCCCCATTACAACATTTTTTGAAAAAAATGAATTGTGTGCATATTAGCTGTACATCTTTGTTTTCCCCTATTCTCAATGGTTTACCAGACTTAGGAAATTTGCCTTTTTAAATTTTTTAAATTATTTTTTTAGTTTTTGTTTTTTTTTTTTTAAATAGTCTCCATGCCGAACATGGAGCTTGACCTCTTGACCCTGAGACCGAGAGTTGCATGCTCTACTGACTGAGCCAGCCAAGAACCCTGCAACTGCCTTGTCTAACATCAGTTCTATTATAAAGATGGAGGAAAAAAGAATCTATTTCCACTGAATGCCTCTGATTGAAGCCTGAATGGTTATTATGAACTAGAACCTCAGCAGATTTGGTTTGAGGACCACAGGACAATTTTGAACCAGTACCTGGTTAGTTCAGAGTTGGGATTAGGAATTCAAGCTAACTGTCTAGTTTTCTGCTACTCTGTAGCTTTTTCACCAGTTATATAAGAACTGAAAACAATGAAATAAATATACCTGATGGTAAGTGAAAAATACACATGCTGTTGTTTTCTGGAAGGACAGTTTGGTATGATTTAGGTGCTTTTTTTTTATAGTTCATGATTTTGAAATAAAAGCAGAGACATGTTTTATGAAAGGAAGGAATATGCAGAGTATCTGTAGTTGTTGGTTGACTTTAGCTAAACATTTTTAATATTGACATTAAACAGGATGTCTGGCTTTGACAAGAAAATCAAATACTGAGAATCACAGACATCCCTAGGGTCTCACCTTGATTCAAGGCTTAACTCCCCATACTTCTCATTTTCTCCCTCACCTTAGGGATTTATGTTAAAGAGAAGATTAATTCTGTAGATAGGTTTTCTTTTTACTTTTTTATTATGAAAATTTCAAATATATGCGAGAGTAGACATCAGTATAATGAACCCCTATCACTCCGCTACAGTAATTTTGAACTTGTGCCAATCTTGTGTTATCTATGTTTCCCCATCCACTAACCCACCTAAGTTATTTTTAAAGAAATCTCAGATTCATAAGTTAATAAATATTTCCATATATATTTCTAAAAGATAACTAAAAGAAAAATCCCACAAAATTAACAAGCATTTCTTTAAAAAATTTTTTAGTTATATATATATTTATTTGGATGGGGCTAAAGATTTTAAAGATTTTAGGGGTACCGGGGTATCTCAGTCGGTTGGGCATCTGACTTCGGCTCAGGTCATGATCTCATGGCTCCTGGGTCCAAGCCCCCTTTGTGCTGACAGCTCAGAGCCTGGAGCCTTCTTCAGATTCTGTGTCTCCCTCTCTCTTTACCCCTCTCCTGCTCACAGTGTCTGTCTCTCTCTCAAAAATACATTGAAAAAACATTGAAAAAAAGGTGGGGGTGCCTTGGTGGCTCAGTCGGTTGAGCGTCTAACTTTGGCTCAAGTCGTGATCTCATAGTTTGTGGGTTCAAGCCCTGCATCTGGTTCTGTACTGACAGCTCAGAGCCTGAAACCTGCTTTGGATTCTGTGTCTCCCTCTCTGTCTGCCCCTCCCCCACTCATGCTCTGTTTCTCAGAAGTAAATAAATGTTAAAAAAAAAAAAAAAAACAAGAAAGAAAAAGAAAGAAAAGCAAAGGGACCAACATAACCAAAATTATTTTGAAAAAGGACAACAAAGTTGGAAGACTCCTACTACCTGGTTTCAAGACTTACTGAAGAGCTATGGTAATCAAGACCGTGTGGTATTGGCGAAAGGATAGTTTGACAGATCAATGAACAGAATACAAAGTCCAGAAATAGACCCACAGTATTAAATATAGCCATTTGATTTTTGATAGAGGTACAAAGGCAAGTCAAAGGAGAAAAGATAGTCTTCTCAACGAGTTGTTGAAACGATTGGATATCTAAAGTAAAAGAAAGAAAAAATGTGCCTCAAACTATACTTCATACCATTTGTAAAAATTAACTTAAAATCGATCATAGACCTAAATATAAAATGGAAAACTATAAAATACTTGGAATATTTTATACAGGAGAAACAGGAGAAAATCTTTGTTACCTTGCATTAGGTAAAGAGTTTTTAGATACAACACCAAAAACAAGATCCAAAAAAATTTTTCTTGATGAATTGGGCTTCATCAAAATTGAAAACTTTTACTCTGCAAAAGATACTTAAGTGAATGAAGAGAAGACACAGACGGGACACCCGGCTCAGTTGGTAGAGATGTGACTCTTGATCCCAGGGTTGTGAGTTTGAGCCCCATGTTGGGCATGGAGTCAACTTAAAAAAGACAAGACACAGAGTGGGAGAAAATATTTGCAAATTGTATATCAGACATACATAAACCTGTATCTAGAATGTATAAAGAGTTCAGAACTCGTCAAGAAGCAAACAGCACCATAAAAAAATGAGTGAAAGATTTGAGTGACTTCACTGGAGTAGATAGATTAATGGCAAGTAAGTGTGTGAAAATCTCAACATCTCAGTCATTAGAGAAATGCAAATTAAAAATAATGAGATATGCCATTAGAATGGCTAAAAAAACAACAAAAGAAAACTGATTAGATTATGGGCTGGCAGGGACGTGGAACAACTAGAACTTAAGGAAACACTGTGGTAGTTTCTTACTAAGTAAAACAAACATTTAACATGTGACCCAAGTATTTACCCAGTGGAGTGACAACCTAGGACATAAAAACCTGTATGTGAATATTTATAGCAGCTCTATTTATTTATTTATTTATGTATTTATTTATTTATTTGTAAATGTATCTTTTTTTTTTAATATGCGTATTTTCTTTTATTTTTTTAACGTTTTTTATTTATTTTTGAGACAGGGAGAGACAGAGCATGAATAGGGGAGGGTCAGAGAGAGGGAGACACAGAATCCGAAACAGGCTCCAGGCTCTGAGCTATCAGCACAGAGCCCGACGCGGGGCTCGAACTCATGGACCGCGAGATCATGACCTGAGCCAAACTCGGCCGCTTAACCGACTGAGCCACCCAGGCGCCCCTATAAATGTATCTTTTAAAAAATATTTATTTTTGAGAGAGAGGGAGCACAAGTAGAGGAGGAGGGGAGAGAGAGACAGAATCTGAAGCAGGTTCCAGGCTTGGAGCTGTCAGCATAGAGCCTGATATGGGGCTCGAACCCATGAACTGTGGAGATCATGACCTGAGCCGAAGTCGGATGCTCAACCCACTGAACCTCCCAGGCGCTCCCATATTTATAGCAGCTTTTTATTTGTACTCAAAACTAGAAACAACCTGAATGTCCTTCATCTTTGGTATGGATTAACCAACTGTGATATATTCATATAGTGGAATACTACTCAGCAATAGAAAGGAACTATTTATATATGTAATAACATAAATGAATCTCATATGCATTATGGTAAGTGAAAGAAGCTAAACTGAAAAGGCTACTCACTATTTGATTGAATTTATATGATAGTTTAGAAAACTTAAAACTATAGGGACAGTGGAGAGCAGATTGATGATTGTCTTGCTCTAGGGGTAGGGGAATGTTTTACTACAAAGCAGTAGAATGAGGAAATTTCTGGAGGGTAATGGAACTATTCTGTACCTTGATTGTGGTTACACATCTGTATGTTTATGAGGACTTTTAGAACTGAACACTAAAAAATAAATTTTACTGTGTAAAAATAAAAGAACAGTCTGAGGGCCCCTGGGTGGCTTAGTGGGTTGAGGGTCTGACTCTTAATCTCAGCTCAGATCTTGATCTCAGTTCAAGCCCCGCATTGGACTCCATGCTTGGTCTGAAGACTACCTTGAAAAAAAAAAAAAAGTCTGGGGGTGGAAGAGGGAGACTTTAAAGAAGAATTCCAAAAATGTAATTTCCTAAATATATTTGAATTTTAACTTAATTTTATTTCTTTTTTGAATATATTTTAAGTAACATAAAAGGTACACAGTATGGGAATGTCTGGCCGGCTCAGTCAGTAGAGCATGGGACTTTTAGGGTTGTTGGGTGTAGACTTTACTTTAAAAAAAAAAAAAAGATGCATGGTGAAAAGTCTCTGAGTGACAATTTAAGATCCTTTAGAATTTATTTTAATTTGTAATGCAATTGTGTACTCTAATTCTTTTTTTTAATTTGTTTATTTTAACAAATAAACATCCAAGATGTAAACATGGATAAACCCCTTATCCATTTAGTCCATCCCCATACCCACAGCCCCTCCAGCAACCCTCAGTTTGTTCTCTGTATTTAAGAGTCTCTTATGTGTTGTCCCCCTCCCTGTTTTTATATTCTTTTTGCTTTCCTTCCCATATGGTCATCTGTTTTGTATCTTAAATTCCTCATATGAGTGAAGTCATATATTTGTCTTTTTTTTTTTTAATGTTTATTTTTGAGACAGAGAGAGATAGAGCATGAACGGGGAAGGGTCAGAGAGAGAGGGAGACAGAATCTGAAACAGGCTCCAGGCTCTGAGCTGTCAGCACAGAGCCTGACGTGGGGCTCGAACTCACGGACCATGAGATCATGACCTGAGCCAAAGTCGGACGCTTAACCGACTGAGCCACCCAGGCGCGCCCCTATTTGTCTTTCTCTGACTGACTTACTTCGCTTAGCATAATACCCTCTAGTTCCATCCACATTGTTGCAATGTGTACTCTAATTCTTAAGACTTCAAAAATATTTTGCTGTTTATTTTCTACTTTAAGTTTGCTTATTCTCAAGCATAATGCTACTAGCTTTCTTTCCCTACTGTCTTTCTATCCTAGGACACTGCTGTGTTATCAGTATTTTTCCACTTCAGTGCATGAAAAAGTATAGGGAGAGATTTATGAAGTTAATGGGGGTATATATGAATATTATCCAAAGTCTAGCCAAGCTATTTATTCTCCCAGGGATTACTTAATGAACTGAATGAAGCTTGGACACTCGGAATATTGTGGCAGGACACACCCTTCAAATTCTTAGAAGTATTACAACTTCCAGGTTAGTGTGGATTTTTAGATTTGGTAAGACACAGAAAAACTTGGCTGTGATTTTTGGTCAGCTGGACCAGGTCCAATATTGATTAACAGCGTTCCTCCTCTGCTTGCATCCTTCCTCTTCCCTCTGCTATTGCTTTCTTGTGAGAGGCAATTTGAACTATTTGCTCGTGTTTCTGGATCATGTCTCTGCTCTTTCTTTCCACAACTACTCTGATTTTCCATCAGATCTCAAATTTCTAAGTAAGAACTTTTATTTAGATAAAGTAAGATCAGGGGCGCCTGGGTGGCTCAGTCAGTTAAGCGTCGGCTCAGGTCATGATCTCATTCATGGTTCGCGAGTTTGAGCCCTGCGTTGGGCTCTGCTGACAGCTCAGAGCCTGGAGCCTGCTTCAGATTCTGTGTCTCCCTCTCTCTCTACCCCTAACCCACTCGCACTCTGTCTCTCTCAAAAATAAATAAACTTAAAAAAATGTTTTTAGATAAAGTAAGATCATTCTTCTTAGTAGGGGGTTGTGTGGGTGACTGGTTAGGCTCCCGTGTCTCACTGGAATATTTATTTGCCTGCTCTTTGTAAATTGTTAACCCAGCTGATCTCTAGCCCTTCAATGTTATTCTCTCCCCCACCTTTCTCTCAAAGGCTATCAAGTGGAAGTTATCTTCATTTTTTTCCACACCTGCAGACTTTACTGTATTCATATGTTGGCCTTTCCTTTCTTCTCCATATTGTTAATCCCTCTGCGACCTTGTTATATCACTGTTTTTATGTTCGTATTTATTTCTTTTCCCCAATTCTTTGTCCCCACCCTACCCCCAGTTACTGCTCAGTTTCTCTCCTATTCCTGAAAGTAGTCTTTCTCCTGCTCTCTTTACTTTCTCATAGCCTATTTATTCCTCAAGCATGTAATTTGATTTTGTCCCCAACACTCCACTGAAATTGCTCTGCTCAGTGACCTAATTGTGAAACCCAGATGATGCTTTTCAGTCCTTGATTTATTTTGCCTTCTGCTTTTATTAATTTTTTTTAATTTTTAATTTTTTAATTAAAAATTTTTAAATGTTTATTTATTTTTGAAGGAGAGGGAGAGAGAGAATGACTGAGGGAGGGGCAGAGAGAGAGGGAGACAAGAATCTGAAGCAGGCTCCAGGCTCTGAGCTGTCAGCATAGAGCCCAGTGTGGGGCTCGAACCCACAAACTGTGAGATCATGACCTGAGCCAAAATCAAGAGTCGGATGCTTAACCGCCTGGGTACCACCCAGGCACCCCTAATTTTTCAGTTTTTGCTTCTGTGCTTCTTTAAACTGTCCATGCTTGGTTTTTCTTTTCTATTTCTTTTTAGTCTCCCTTTCTTCTATCCAGTCCTTAAGTGTTAATGTTGCTGACAATTCTGTTCCTAGCCACCCTCTTCTTGTTTTATTTTTCACAGGTAATGTAATTCAAATCTCTATATTTAACTCAAATCTCTGTCTCCTGGGATCCAGACCTATATTTCCAGAATCCACCTGGACATCTTATGGGCATCTTGGAATTCATTATTTTTGCCACAAAATCTAAACCTTCTAGATTCCCTGACTGGTTGAATGCTATTAATAGCCATACAGTTGCTAAATCAAAAATACTGGATTTGACCTTGCTCCTTTCTTTTCCCTTACCACTCGTATCTGCCTGATCCCTAGATTTGATTTTAGCGTTGAAGATCTCCTAAATCTGCCTCTTTCTTTTCCAACCGTATTGCCGAAGTCATAGATTAGACCATTTTTATTTCTCTCTCTCTTTTTTTAAATTTTGTTGATGTTTTATTTATTTTTGAGAGAGAGAGAGACAGAGCGTGAGCAGGGGAGGGGCAGAGAGAGAGGGAGACAGAGAATCCCAAGTAGGCTCTGCACTTTCAGAGCAGAGCCCAATGTGGGACTCCGACTCATGAAACCGTGAGATCATGGCCTGAGATGAAACCAAGAGTTGGAAGCTCAACCGACTGAGACACCCAGGTGCCCTGACCATTTTTATTTCTTACTTGGTCAGTTGCAATAACCTCCTAACTGGTCTTCATGCCTCAAGTCTTACTACCCCTTCAGTTGATCCACCACATTGCCACAAGAGCAATCTTCCTAAATTGGAAGACTATTTATGCTCTTTCCCTTTAGGATTCTTTATCATTCACAGCACACTTAACACATAGATGATTGGTTCCATCTTCCTTCCTCCTTTCCTCATTACATTTTTGCTCAAGCTATTTTTTTTCCTTCCATGGACGTTTCTTCCAAAACAAGCAAACATAACCAATAATGTGGTGAATCTCCTAATTAATCTTTAGGATTTAGCTCATAGCTCATTTCTTCTGTGAGGTCTTCCTAGTTCTCAAGGCAGAATTAATCACTCCTGCTGCTGGGCTACTGTAACATTTTATTATCCTGCTAGCATTACATTTATTATTTAAGTGTTGTTTTGTTTCTTCAACTGGATTGTGAGCTCTTTGTGGGTAAGGGTAACTAAGCCTGCCAAATTTTTTGAGTTTCTAGTATGTGTAGAGCACTAGTAATACACTGCTAATCAAGATGGATAGTCTGTCCTCTTATGGAGCTTGTATTCTAGGGAGGGTAAACAGACAACAGACAACTTTTTAAAACCCAGTTATGATAAATACGATGCAGAGAATTAATGTGTTAGAGAGTGAATGGGCAGCTACTTTAGGTTAGGAGAATAGGGAATACCTTTCAGAGTATGGCAGTTAAGATCTAGGAGAATTCAGAGATTACCAGATCAAACATTCCAGTGTAGAACTAAAGAGGAATGAACTTCATATCTTGGAAGAACAGAAATAAGGCTAATGTGACTTGAATGTGGTGAGAGGGAGAGTGGTGCCAGAAGAAGGCAGAGACCAGATGACACTGAGGTTTGAAAGCTAGGGTAATGTGTTTCCTTCAGAGGTTTTTTTTTAATAATTTTTTTTTAATGTTTATTTATTTTTGAGACAGAGAGAGACAGAGCATGAATGGGGGAGGGGCAGGGAGAGAGGGAGACACAGAATCGGAAACAGGCTCCAGGCTCTGAGCCATCAGCCCAGAGCCTGACGCGGGGCTCGAACTTACGGACTGCGAGATCGTGACCTGGCTGAAGTCGGACGCTTAACCGACTGCGCCACCCAGGCGCCCCTCCTTCAGAGGTTTTTAAGCGGGCATATGATGTGAATTGATTTGTAATTAGAATGTTCTGCTTACTGTGTGGAAATGGATTCATTGTAGGGAGATCGTGAGTAGAGGCAAGGAGACTAGTAACAAGACTTGCACTAATTTAGATGAGAATTGGTGGTGACTTGGATTGGAGTGATGGTAGAAGAGCTGTAGAGAAGTAGATTTGGAATTTCTTTTGGAAATGAAGTCATCGGGACTTGCTCAGGGATTGGCAGCAGCCAGGGGGAGTGAGGCAAAGAGGAATCATGCCTAACTTATGCATTATTGGCTGTGGAAACTAGGTAGGTGATAATATTTATTGAGATGGGTAAGATTCTGGTGGAAGGATTGTGCTTTGGTCATATCAAGTTTGAGGTGCTTGTTAGATAGCCAACTGGAGCTATAAGATAGAAAAGCCTGGAATTCCTGGGAGAAATCTGGGCTGGCATTGTAGACTTGAAATCAACATGTAGGTAGAGTTTGAAGTCATGAAATTCAATCAGGAGGTCACCTAGGAATGGATTGTGGCTAGAAAAGAGGTATGAAGGAGAAGGAGCAGCCAGTGAGGTAGGAGGAAAACCAGTGATGCTATGGAAGTCAAATAAAAAATATGTTTCAAGGATGGAGTGGACCACTGTATTGATTATTGTCTCAGAAAAGAACAGAGAAGTACGCATGGGGTTTGGCAACCTAGTGGTTATTGGTGACCTTGAATAGAACCACTCATTGGAGTGATGGAGATAGAAGTCTGATTGTAGTGGATTAAGAAGAAAAATAAGATGAAGAAGCATTTGATCCTTTTTTTGTTTTCGTATGATGACATAGAGGTTTTGGGAACCAATTTCTGGAAACTCCTTGTGTCATTGTTATTAAATCCTTACTTATTTATATTCAAATGTGGTTGTGTATTTTTGGTGAAGTGTTATAACAACAATTTAATGTTTTTGTACCCTCATTTTAGGTGGGTTTCTGTGTTCTAAGAACCTACTAAGACTAGGACTATGAGCAATACAGATACACTGGTTGAGTGAATGATACTGTTTTTAAGAATTAGCTTCGTGGTTTTGGAAAAGCAGACTGGCTTGACCTTGGCCTTATCATACATCAGTTTTTTCAGCTCTCAAATGAGGATAACAGGACCAGTTTAGCTCACGGGTGGTTGTGAGGCATGACTACTAATGAAAATATTGTAAAACACTTCTGCAAGTTAAAGTGTGATATAGATGCTAAATAATAGTTCTTTATTGGGATGTTGTGAAAATTAGCAACATGCTGTCTGTTAGAGGCCGTAAGTTCCTTTTGAGAAAGGTGATATATTTTTATAAATACTATTTGAAGAAAAAATAGTTCCAGATTTGGGAAAAGATACTGCTACCCTAATTCTGGAGTGTAACAATTATGGAACCATAATGAAACAAATTTTAGTTAGAGAATAGTTCCAAAAGATTTATTATATCACTTCAGAGGGTTTGTATCACAAGATTTTTTTACCATTCTTGGCTTTGTGGTTCAAATGAGGGTATGACTGCCAGCCTATGGGATTATTTAAAAAAAAAAGGTTTTTTTAATGTTTATTTATTTTTGAGAGGTGGGGGAGGGGCAAAGGGAGAAGGAGACACAGAATCTGAAGCAGGCTCCAGGTTCTGAGCTGTCAGCACAGAGGCCGATGCGGAGCTGGAACCCACGAACTGCGAGATCATGACCTGAGCTGAGGTCGGACCCTCAATCGACCGAGCTACCCAGGTGCCCCTAGCCTATGGCAGTTATAATGCTGAATATTTAAAGGACCAGTAGGGGCGATTTATTATCTGTATTTAAAGCATCATAGCCAATTAGTAGAACCACTCACAAAAAAGCACTGAAAATGCACTTTAATTTATTTTAGATGACACCATATAGCCACTTTAATGAAAGCTTAGGTGATGGTTGCAGTTAGGCTTGGAGGAGGGACATGGTGCCATTTCAGCCAAAGCTAGCGCTCCTTGTTCCACACCTGAGGTTAAATATAGAATCTGTGGCATCATTACCTATAATGCACTTAGAAAATGCTTGAAATTTGAATCTGATGAACTAAATTTTTCTCAGCCTCTAAACTGGCATTAACAATAGAAGAAACTTGGGATGTGGGTCTTTTATGTCTGAAACTGATAAGGGAAAACTGAAATGGTTAAGCAATAACGTGCTGACGTGCTTAGAACTTTACCCTGCTGACAGCTCAGTTGGGATCTTGTGTATTGTTTTTTCAGTAGGGACCTGTGTATTGCTAATTTTAGAACAAAGTAACATGAAGTTCTTAGCTTTACATAGGTTGGAATTGAATCCTTTTTTTCTGGAATTTGAGTTCTCCCACAGTTCTTTCCCTCTTTGTATCAAGGACAAGTAAAAGGCTTAGCTTTCTTTTCCTCTTTGATGGGAAGACTTTTGTCCCATCCAGGCATTATTTGCTTTTCTTTTGCATTTGGTGACTGGAAAGGGGGTCCCAGAATGGCCTGCTTCTACAGCAAGGCAGTTGAGTAAGCTTACTTTGTTAGAGATGCTTTACCTCTGTGGTTATATTTAGACTTTCTTTTATTTACTTCTATGATCTCCCTTGTTCATTGTAGGCTTGGGGATTGGCTTCAGCTGTTTTATGTTCACAGGTAAAGGTTCATCTTTTATTCTTATTTTAGTTCCTTTAGTTTGCAGTTTACCTGTATCCATTTTTTTAATAGTTTCCTTCCCAGAGTAGATGTTTCACAAAGCTTCTATTCTAAGTATTTTTAGGTATGTATTACTTGGCTAGGCACCCTTATCTCCCCAACTCCCCCAGCTTATTTGGGCTATAATTGACAAATAAAATTGTAAGATATTTAAAGTGTACAGTGTGATTTAGAAAAAAAATTTTTTTAACGTTTTGAGAGAGAGAGAGAGAGAGAGAGAGAGAGCAGGCATGAGCCGGGGAGGGGCAGAGAGAGGGAGAGAGAGAGACAGAGAGACAGAGAATCTCAAGCAGGCTTCACACCGTCAGCGCATAGCCCAGTGTGGGGCTTGATTTCCCAAACCTGAGCTGAAATCAAGAGTTACACACTTAACTGACTGAGCCCCTGTACAGTGTGATTTTAAATATCATTATCTTTTGTTTCTTTTTTTTTTTTTTTTTTTTCATTCTGAGTAGCCAAGGTTTTCTCTGAGGCTTGCAGTTGGCAGTACTATCAAGCCAAAATACCCTTAGGATTGTATGGAGAAGCACTTTCTTTTCGTTTTCTTTCTTTGGTGAAAAAAGGTGGTTTTATTAAATCGCCCGTATGGGACCCAGGGGCAAAAAGAGCTGCCTGTATGGAAAAGTCACTTTCTATTGCCTTTTTTTTTTTTTTTAATGTTTATTTATTTATTTTGAGAGAGAGCGAGCACAAGCAGAGAAGGGAGAGAGGGAGAGGGAGAGGGAGAGAGAGAGAGAATCCTGATCAGGCTCCACGCTGCCAGCACAGAGCCCAATGTGGGGCTCAGACTTCTGAATCATGAGATTGTGACCTGAGCCAAGACCAAGAGTTAGACGCTTAACGAACTGAGCCACCCAGGTGCCCCTCTACTGGTTTTTAACAATATAGAATTATATATAATATTTGACCTTACATATTTCTTCTGTGACTACCAGTTCATGCCCTTTGAAAATGTACCCTTTGGGAAAAAGAAAAAAGAAAAAGAAAAGAAAATTTCCCCTTTGGTTGTCTTTTTCATATTGAATTGTAAAAATTCTTTGTATTTTGTGGCCATCAACTCTTTTCCATAAATGTTAGAAATTCTTCTTTAAGGCTATGACTAAGAAGTGAGAAAGCAGACTATTGCATCAAATGCTTATCCAAGATGGTATTTGGTTAAAATGTTTGCCTTGGTTATTTGAGCAATAGTAAGCTTCTTTTGTCTCTCTCCTTCCAAAGATGCATAGAAAAGCTCCTTCTGTCTGAAGTAAAGTGTTGGCTCTGTGTTGGTTATAATTTGCTTTTTCTGGCTGGCAGAGCCTTCTTTTTGTTTTCTGTCTTCTGACAGATTATAGGATTGTGGGGAAACAGCGTCCAGGGCTTTTTCAGGAACTGTGCCATTTCATCTACAGGAGAAGCCATTGGCTTTGGCACTAGAAGAGAATCGGCTCTGCATTTAAAGATGCCAGATCATGCTTGATTCACAAGTTTGCCGCCTCATTTTGTGTATGTGTGTGAAACTTTTTCAAGATGCTGGCTTTTACTTTTTCTACCATGTGCCACCCTTTGAATATGAGAAATTTACCCTCAGTATGAGAAGTTAACAACTTGTTCCTTGTCTCCAACTCCCCAACCCCAACACAAACAATCCATACATCCCAAACCATAGCAAAAGATGCAATAGTTATTTTAGGATTAGGGAAAAATACACCACACAAATGTTTCCATTCCATTCCATGGTGACTTTGAGTTCAAGTGTTAGTCTTTCCTGTGTAGGCTTGAATTATTTAGGTGTGGAAATGATTTGCTAAGCAAGATGTCTCTTTACAAAGGCATCAGTGAAAGCTAATTGTCAGAGAATTCTATTTCCTGACTCTGGGAAACTTAATTTGTGTAAGACAGAGCACATTTAGGAAACCTCTATTTTTTATCCTTGACACACTTTTCAGGGAGCTGTATAATTTATCATGATTTCAGATGAGAATTTTTATTATGTAAGCAGTCTTTTTTTTTTTTTTTTTTTTTAATGATTATTTTTGAGAGACAGCATGAGTGGGGAAGGGGCAGAGAGAGGGAGACAGAAGATCCGAAGTAGGCTCCGTGCTGACAGCAGAGAGCCTGATGCTGGGCTCCAACTCACGAACCCGCAAGAACATGGCCTGAGTTGAAGTCGGAAGCCTAATCTACTGAACCACCCAGACACTCCTATTAAGTAAGCAGTCTTAACTCCAGTTTTATCTGTTATCTTCATGTTTGTTTGTTTTAAGTAGGTTCCACACCCACATGGAGCCTTTTGCGGGGCTTGAACTCATGACCCTGAGGTGAAGACCTGAGCTGAGATCAAGAGTCAGACACTTAACTAAGTCACCCAGGAGCCCCAACTTTCATGTTTTTAAAACTGTGTATAATAGGGGTGCATGGCTGACTCAGTTGGAAGAACATGTAATTCTTGATCTCAGGGTTGTGAGTTTGAACCCCATGTTGGTTGTAGAGCTTACTTAAATAAACTTTTTATAAAAATTTTAAAAAATGTGTATAATAGGTTTTGAAACCTAGTCAGTTCGATATTTTAGCAAATCTTCCACACATGTTAACACTTCATTCCTCTCGTTTCTATAGATAATTGTTTAAAGTAACTTGTAGTTATATGTTATTTCCATTTAGATTAAGATGGGGAAGATAAATAGGGGAACAAGCCAGTTTGGATATCCTGGTTTGTCTAGTGTGAATTATTATATGGACATGGTTTTTTTTAGTCCTTCTGCCAGAAATGCTTCCCCTTCTGTCCTTCCCAAAACCCACAGTCTTGTAAAAAAGTTGAGGTTTGGCTCTTTCTTGTAGTTTGCTTTTTTTTTTTCTTTTTTTTTTTTTAACTGTTGTGTTTTCCCTCACTGGACTAAGCACCTTAAAGACAGGGACTGTAGCTTATTCAGTTTTGATATGAGTGAATGAATGAATGAATCCAAAGATACAGTGAATGGATTTTAAACTTCCCTCTAGTGTCCGAAAGAGAAAATACAGCCAGCTTAAAAAAATACTTTGCTACATTGACATAATAGTTAAAGGCATTGCCTCCTCCTCATTTTTTTTTTTTTTAAACTTTCACACTTGTTCTTTTTCAGACCTGCTGTTCTCTTTAAGACTGGTGGATAATAAGGGTTTTGTTTTTGTTTTTGTTTTTAAATCAGAGTCTGTTGTGTCACATGGGTGTTTGAATTCTATAAAATGTCTCATAGCAGGTCTTTATGGGGAAAATGTGCTTTTAGTAGTTTCAGCTTCTGGGCACCTAGGTGGCTTAATCAGTTAAGAGTCTGACTCTTGATTTCAGCTCGGGTCATGATCTCAGGGTTCTAAGATTAAGCTCCACTTTGGACTCCGCTGGGTGTGGAGCCTACTTAAGATTCTCTCTCTCTCCCTCTCCCTCCCTCTCCCTCTCCCTCTCCCTCTCCCTCTCCCTCTCCCTCTCTCTCTCTCTCTCTCCGCCCCCCTCTCTGCCTCTCCCCCTCCCCTGCTCAAGCTCTCTCTCTCAAAAATAAACCAAAAAAAAGTTTCAGCTTATGTTCAGGATAGATTGTTTTTATTGTTTTGTCTTTGTTATTCAGTTCTACTGAGTTGTATATATATGTATATGTATTTTAATGTTTATTTATTTTTTGAGAGAGAGAGAAAGAGACAGAGTGTGAACCAGGGAGGGCAGAGAAGGAGACACAGAATCCAAAGTAAGTTCCAGTCTCTGAGCTGTTTGCACAGAGCCTGACCCGGGGCTCAAACCCATGAACCATGAGATCATAACCTGAGTTGAAGTCGGCGCTCGACCAACTGAACCACCCACGTGCCCCTCAGTATAGTTATCGTGATTGGAATAAATTGTCAAAGGCACCTTTGACACTTTTCAGTTTTGTTTTGTTTGTTGGTGTTTGCTTTTTTGTTTTTTGGTGTTTGTTTGTTACAACATTTGGGAAATATGCCAGAGTACTTAAGAAATACTGAAGTGTGATCATGATGGATATTAGTTACTTGAACTAGTTTTCAGTCTAGCTTATTGATCTTTTCTTTCTGTTTTTAAGAGCCAGTGTGTTTTTGTTTCAGCATCTTTTACTGATTATAAAAGTTAGACATGCTCCGCATAAAACGTTTAAAAACTATAGAAAATGTTAGTTTCACTACTCAGCTAATCTATTAAAATTACAAAAGTAATGCATGTTGCTTACTTTTTGAAAGATCCAGTGAAACAAATATTTAAAAAGTTCTTTGTGGGGGTGGGCACGTGGGTGGCTCAGTCAGTTGGGCATCCAACTTCGGCTCAGGTCATGATCTCACAGCTCGTGGGTTTGAGCCCCACGTTGGGCTCTGTGCTGACAGCTCAGAGCCTGGAGTCTGCTTTGGATTCTGTGTCTCCCTCTTTCTCCGCCCCTCCCCTGTTCATGCGTGCGCGCTCTCTCTCTCTCTCTCTCTCTCTCTCTCTCTCTCAAAAATAAACATTAAAAAATTTTTAAAAACAAAAAATAAATTAAAAAAAAAGTTCTCTGGGGGCGCCTGGGTGACTCAGTCGGATAAACATCCGACTTTGGCTCAGGTCATAATCTTGTGGTTCGTGAGTTTGAGCCCTGTGTCCGGCTCTGTGGGGCTCTGTGCTGACAGCTTGGAGCCTGGAGCCTGCTTCAGATTCTGTGCCTCCTTCTTTCTCTGCTCTTCCCCCACTCATGCTCTATCCCTCTCTCTCTCAAAAATAAATAAAAACATTTTTTAAAAAATTAAAAAAAAAGTTCTGTCCTTTGTTCCCTCTTATTTTTCTAATCTTCCTCTTTGTGATAACCACAATTGACAGATTGGTATATATTATATGTTCCAGTATTTTCTTGGACCTACAGACATACATAATACTACTATGTGCTTAAAAATAGATGTGATTATTTTATAATCTGAAACTTGATATTTTTTTTAAAATTTTTTTTTTCAACATTTATTTATTTTTGCGACAGAGAGAGACAGAGCATGAACGGGGGAGGGGCAGAGAGAGAGGGAGACACAGAATCGGAAACAGGCTCCAGGCTCCGAGCCATCAGCCCAGAGCCTGACGCGGGGCTCGAACTCCCGGACCGCGAGATCGTGACCTGGCTGAAGTCGGACGCTTAACTGACTGCGCCACCCAGGCGCCCCTGAAACTTGATATTTTAAAACTTCATTGAGACAAAATATATACAGTATAGAAAAGTGCATATAAGTGTACAACTCAGTGAATTTTCACAAATTAAACATTACCGGGGTGCCTGGGTGGCTCAGTCGGGTGGGAGTCTGACTTCGGCTCAGGTCATGATCTCACAGTTCGTGGGTTCAAGCCCCACATTGGGCTCTGTGCTGACAGCTCAGAGCCTGGAGCCTGCTTTGAATTCTGTGTCTCCCTCTCTCTCTACCCCTCCCCTGCTCACACTCTGTCTGTCGGTCTGTCTGTCTCTCTCTCAAAAAAAAAAAAAAAAAAAAAAAAAAACATTAAAAAAAAAAATTAAACATTACCTATGTAACTAGTTCCCAGATCAAGAAACACTACCAGCCCTCTTGAAGCCCATCTGATCAATTTGTCCATGATACTGGATAAGTAAGTAATTAGTAGTGGCAGAGTTAGAACTTGATTGTTGTATCTTGAAGATGAATGAAGAGTATTATTAATGGTTTCAACTTTGGTGGCTTTTTTGAGAACTTGGGTGATTTAAGTGATTTGGGTTATTCTTTTGCTATAAAGTTTACTGGTCTAAATATTTATTGAGGACTTTGCTATGTGTGCCTTACTGTGCATAATTGGGAAGGGAGACAAAGGCAAATGTAATACAAGTTCTGAGTTACAGTCTAAAGTAGGAAGACAAATCACATATTAGACAACAGAATAAGTATTGTATTGGGGCGCCTGGGTGGCTCAGTTGGTTGAGATTCCAGCTTCGGCTCAGGTCATGATCTTACGGTTTGTGAGTTCGAGCCCCAAGTCAGGCTCTGTGTTGACAGCTCAGAGCCTGGAGCCTGCTTTGGATTCTGTGTCTCCCTCTCTCTCTGTCCCTCCCCTGCTTGCTCGCATGCACGCTCTCTCCCTCTCTCTCAAAAGTAAACATTAAAAAAAATTTTTTTTTTAGGTATTAAATTGTGTAATAGTGATTGAGGAAAGGAATCATTGCTGACAGCATCAAAGAAGGCTCTACAAGGAAGGTGGAATTTGAACTTGAAGAATGGGTAGGATTTGAATGGCATGGTTATAACAGCACAAGTCATGTCATGGAAATAGAAATGGATGAACATGATAGACAGTGAGCAAACAGATTAGTTTGTCTGGTGTGGGGAAACATGCTAGGGAAAGGTAGGAAGTAAGTTTGATAGTGTAAGATAGGGCCAGATTATGGAATATGTAACAGCTATAGAGTGGAAATTTGGCTAGATGACATAGGTACCAGAGAGTCACATATAGCTTAGTGCATAGGAGTATTAGATTTGGAGCCAAAATGACTCAAATTCTTCCCCCCCCCCCCCCAAATTCTAATACTGACTCTTCCATTTACCAGCCATATGATTTAGAGAAGATCTTCAACCTCTCTGCACCTATAAAAATGGGGAAATTTTCATAGGCTTATTATGACAAAATAATAAATATAAATATATAGTTCTTGCCACAGGGCCTTGGCCCTAGTAAATGTGCAATAAATGTAACTTTCTGTGTTTTTAAAAAATTTTTTTTAATGTTTATTCATTTTTGAGAGACAGAGAAAGACAGGGTGTGAGTGGGGGCGGGGCACAGAGCAAGGGAGACACAGAATCTGAAGCAGGCTCCAGGCTCTGAGCTGTCAGCACATGGCTTGAACCCACAAACTGCAAGATCATGACCTGAGCTGAAGTCAGACTCTTAAACCAACTGAGCCACCCAGGCACCCCAATGTTTGTTTATTTTTAGGGGAGAGAGAGAGCACGCGCATGCGCCAAGGTGGGGGGAGGGGCAGAAAGAGAGGAAGACACAGGATTTGAAGCAGGCTCCAGGCTCTAAGCTGTCAGCACAGAGCCTGATGCGGGGCTTGACACTTAACCGACTGAGTTACCATGGTGCTCCTAACTTTGTGTTTTTTAAGAACAAATACTTGAAAGCAATGGTATGCAGAATGAGGAAGACTAGAAAGAAGTTATAGTTACCGCACAGACATGTTAAGGGTCTCTGTTAGGGTTATGGTAGTAAGATAGAGTACATTTGAGGGTCGTGAAAAGAAATTGGACTTGAATTCTTTAGAAGAAAATGTTTTGGGCTTCCCCAGTGATCTTTTATTAAATAGTTGTAATTCTTCTGTGGACTGTATAGTTACTTGGGCAAGGTGAATTTGACTTTTTAATTTAGTTAAGGTATTCGAAACTCCCTAAGAGTTCCACGTTTATATTATAGAAGAGGATATCAGAAATTTTATCGGAATTATCCACTTTCCAAGAACATTTGTGATAATAGTGGTGAGACTGGTATGTTTGGTTCCTTGTTTTTGATGTTTTGGCAAATTAATTGGTACATGTGTGTTCTTGGAACAATGTAAATTTTAGTTTCTAGTTTAGTCCTTAAAGAGAAAAAATTTTCCTTTATCGAGAAGGCTAGAATCTGAAGGAAGGTACTGACACAGAAGTTTCCCTTAGACATCAAGATTACCTTTATGGTTAGCTACTTTGAGCAGTAGTTTCTTATTCTTTAGTTATTTTAATATGGAAAATGCCAGGGAATTGCTAAATAATATGAATTAGAGAGCTCGTGAATTTTTGGTTTAAGTCAGGAGATGATAGGATGAGACTGGACTTACCGGCTGGCTAGCTAGCTAAGCTAGCAGACTTTAAAATCAAAAAGTTTCACATTTAGTTCTTTTCATATGAAACCTAATGAATGCTACTCTATGAAACATCAGTGAGGTTCCTCTATAAATCTGTTTTAAGCCAGTCTTTTAATTTGGGTTAGAAAGAAGAGCTGTCTTTAAAATGGGCATGTCTATACAGCTCCTTTTCCATCTTATAAGAAGACTGAGGTTATAGATATGAAATGCTTTGAACTCCAAATTAAGAAAGGACTACTTAGGGGCGCCTGGGTGGCTCAATCAGTCAAGTGTCCCAGGTCATGATCTCATACCCTGTGAGTTCCAACCCTACATGGGGCTCTGTGCTGACAGCTCAGAGCCTGGAGCCTGCTTTGGATTCTGTCTCTCTCAAATATAAACAAACATTGAAAAAGAAAGGGCTACGTAAATTGCAAATACCTTTTGTTGTCTTTTAAAAACTATAGTACTACTTTGGGGAACTAAGTGGGATTGTAGAGTATGATGTAAATATTTAACATTAGTTGCAAGAATTCTGTGGACAAAAATGACAATATAGGTAATAGCTTACTTTCCCTGATCCCCATTTTCTTTTTCTTTTTTCTTTCTTTTTTAAAAAGATGTTTTATGGGTTTTTTTAAGTTTATTTATTTATTTTGAGAGACAGAGCAAGCGGGGGAGGGTCAGAGAGAGTTCCAAGCAGGCTCTATGCTTCAGCACAGAGCCTGACGGAGGGCTAGAACTCACAAACCACGAGTTCATGACCTGAGCTGAAACCAAGAGTTGGACACCCAACCAACTGAGCCACCCAGTTGCCCCAATGTTTTATTTATTTTTGAGAGACAGAGCACGAGTGGGGAGGGACAGAGAGAGGGGGACAGAGGATCTGAAGTGGGCTCTGCACTGACAGCAGAGAGCCCCATGCGGGGTTCGAACTCCCCAGCCGTGAGATCTCATGACCGTGAGATCATGACTTGAGCAAAATCAAGAGTTGGACACTTAACTGACTGAGCCACCCAGGTTCCCCTCTATTTTACTTTTATTTAATTTTTTAATGTTTATTTGTTTTTGAGAGACAGAGAGAGAGAGAGAGCCAGAACGTTAACGGGGGAGGGCAGAGAGGGAGGGAGACACAGAATCTGAAGTAGGCTCCAGGCTCTGAGCAAGCGGCGTAGAGCCTGACGTGGGGCTCGACCTCAGGAGCCATGAGATCATGACCTGAGCCAAAGTTGGACACTTAACCGACTGAGCCACCCAGGCGCCCCTATTTTTCTTAAATGAGTCCCATGCACTGCTCCACCACTACACCTAAGAAAATATTCTACAGTCTTTGACATATTCCATCCCAGCTGTGTTATGCCCCTAACGTTGGCATTAGTGATTGAAGTGTTGATGCAGCCTGCCAGTTATGCAGCGACCTGGCGGTTGCTGAGAGTTTTTTCTGAGATTTGGCATATGGCTTGAACAAGACTTAGATACTTGTTGCCTGATTGTAATGAAACCTGCTAAAGGAATGGTTAGCTTGGATTTAATTGGATGTAGATGTTTTATATCTGAACTGGATTCGAGCCAACTGTATGTTTTGGTGTGTGTGTGTGTTTGCAGATTATTTGATGTATTCCTTCTCCTACCCCCACCAATTTCGAGATTACTACCTTCCCGATATGCCCCCTCCCCTCTTAATTTCTGCGTCACAGGAAGCAGGAGTTTCAGACAGGGTGGATTGATGTTTGCAGCTGATCTGATATGCAACCTAAATCTATCCACGGTGTGAAGTTGATTAGCCTGAGAAAAGAAGGGCGAGGCAGAGGCCCCAGGAGCATCTTTTTACTGTCGGGTGTCATCTGGTGGCTATTGCTGTGGAAGTCTGAGGCACTCTGGGAGTTATTGCCTGGATAGGGGCCACTCTAGCACCCAGGCAGAGAGTGGGCTGGGGAGCGATAGAAGGGGCGCAGCATCACTTGGCCCAGCTGTGGTATGCTTGCCTCCCGGCTTTGGGGTGGTAGTCAGGAGAGATCGGGGCAGCTCTAACAAAGAGGAGCCGCGCAGGGGCCGGGGCCACGGGTAGCTGGCCTATCCCCGGCGGCTGACCTCCCAGTGGGCCTCCCCAGTTGGCTGCTTGGCGGGTCGCTCTCCTGGCTCCCTGGCTTGCCATTGGCTGTGCGGGCAGGAGGGGGTTTGCGGAGGGCCGGGATGGAGTTGAGGGGGCGGGGCTGGCTTCCGGCAGCAAAGGGTAGCAAGCGGCTGCCGGCTGGGGGAGGGGGTGTCGGCGCACCGCGGGGTGCTGTGCTCCAAGAGCCTGGCACTCGGAGCTGCCACTTCCCCCTCCCCCAGCCAAGACAGCTGTAAGCCCCTTCTCATCCCTCCTGCCCGGGCGGGGCGAGGAGGGTTCAGCTGCCCCAGGCGGGCGGGGCGGAGCCTGGAGCCCCACCGAGCGAGCGCTGCGGAGCGATCCTCACCTCCCTTCAAGGGCTCAAGGTGTGTGTGCGTGTGCGTGTGTGTGCTTTTTCTAATGCAGCCCCGACTTCAGCCGACTTAACCTTGTGAGGAAAGGGGAAATGGAATGGGAAGTAAGAGCTCTACATCCCATCAGTTTATTTTGATTTTCTGATTCTACCCTTCATTCTTCTTTCCCTCCCATCATCTCACCCCTGCAGCAGGGTAAGGAGATTCAGGACTCTTATCTTTTTTTACTGATACATCGATGTCGGTCTCTTATGAAGTAAAATGAACAGAAGAAAAGAGGAGCTCTTTCTTGCGTGGCATCTAATGCAGTAAACCGCAAAGAAAGAACGAAAGAAAAAGAAAGGAGAAAGAAAGAGAGAGAGAGAAAGAAAGGAAAGAAAAGAAAGAAAAGAAAGAAAGAAAAAGAAAAAGAAGAAAAAAGAAGGCTAGGAATGGGTTTTTGGTACTGTACTGCATCCATGTCCATTAAGGCTGTCTTCACCATTTTCCTACTTGGGACTGCCTTATTCAGCAAAAACAATCTGAAAAAGGAGATGCTAGTGGAAAGAGGGAGCAGCCCATGTCAAACGGTGGTTAAAGGAAATCCTAATAGTTGTTAGCGATTAACTCTGTTAAAGTCTTCTCCTGAGTACCTTGTCACCTGCTTTGTTTAGTACTCAGCCCTACTGGAGAAATCTATCAAACGAGCAAACTTACCTTACTGTTACTGAAACCTAAAAGTCTTGTCTGTTTCTCCATCAGTTTATTTCTTATATCCATATGTTCAGAGAGGTTAGTTTCTGTCATGAACGACAGAACCAAACTTTAAAAAAATCCAGGTGAATTTTGTTCAATTATCTTTTAAAGTTTCCTCCCTCCCAAACTTTATGAAATTGGGTGGCTGTAGCATTAACAATTTAAATTATATTTATTTCTTTTGAGTTCTTTTACTTCTACAATTTATAGATCTCTTCTTTCTGAAGGACACAGAGCTTATCTTCAGCCAAAATCAGAAGCCTCTGTATTAAGTTTTTAATTGAGTGGAAAGTTATCAATTGAAGATAGAAAACCCAAATTTTATGTGTTAGAAACAAATGGTGTGTGTGTGTCTGTCTGTCTTTCTGTGGTGAGTGGCAGTGTTCGTGATAAACTTGCTTAATCTAACTGGGGATTTTCACCAAAGGTGTTTGGACCAGATTTATCTTAATGTTGCTTAGCAAAGAATTAGAATACCAGACGGGATGAATATCAATTTTTGGCAGCATTCTTTGCTAAATATTAATTGAAATGATTGAGAGATTCTTATAATCCAGGTTCAGTTTCCACAGATTGTTCTAACTGGAATTCAGTTTTGAAGACAGAATTGATATGCTGGAGCTGTCTTATAGTTTTAATTGGATCAGTGTTTTTTCTTTGCATTGACCTATTGGATCTCTAATAAGGGGCAGTTTGTGGTGAAAGCCAAGTATTATGAGGAAGAAGTGTAATAGGATAGGCAACCATCTTAGTTGTAGAAGCTTACTAGGGATTAGGAGTCTGTCTCTCTGTTTATCTGTCTATCTATCTATCTATCTATCTATCTATGTGTCTGTCTACCTTTTACATTTCAAGTAGCCTTGCTATAGAATTATACAAAAAAGGGGCACCAAGCTGGCTAAGTCAGTGGAGCATGCAACTCTTGATCTCGTGGTTGTAAGTTCGAGCCCCATGTTGGGTGTAAAGATTACTTTAAAAAAAATCTTTAAAAAGAATTGTGCAAAAAAAGTAGACTCATAGTAAACCTTTGTTGGATTTGGGTTGTCTTATTACTCATCTATCCAGTACAACTCCATAATGTTTAAATTGAAAGGCCCCAGATGTTTTTAGGTTTTTTTTTAACCTAACTTGTTCCTGAGAATGAACTATTAAAAATCATCGAAGCTTTGACAGCTAGCTGTTGTGTAAAACAACGTGCACTTTGATGTCTAAGCTAGCAAACTGAGGAAGTAACAAAAAAAATATTTGGAGGCTATATAAAAGCATGTATCACTTCATCTTGATTCTACTAAAAAATAAGTTGCCGGCCCATTTGGAATCCTAGGTGGTTTTTTGTCTACCCATGAGTAGACAGTTAATATAGCTTTGTAAAGTTATATTACACTTTGTTCACTTAATATTTTTATATATCTATTTTCTTGCCTGATTTGTGTAATCAATATTTTGCATGGTACAGTGATTTCCCCAGAGAATTTCCCCCAGGAGCAAAGGCTATGTATAGAACTAATCATAGGTGTATTTACACTGATCTCCAAATATCATTTAAAGGGGCTGGAACTCCTCAAATTTGGTCCTCTGCAAGGAAACCATTATATGAAGCCATGACTTCCCATAATCTCTTAGTTGAAGGGACATGGTGCTGCTGAAGTTAAAGTAGCTGATTTAATTTTCTTTAGCAATCTGTTTTTATCCATCCTGATTATTTCTGTGAGTCACAGCTTAGGATGTGTTAAGAAAAAGGGCCCTGTGTTCTCTCTAAAGGGAGATTCAAGCCCAATCCCCCATTCACATCAGAAGTATAAAATGATCCCCTTGAGAAGGTAAAGGAAAAGATTGGACCCTTGGCGTTGATTCTCATAATAATCAGCTTGAGTGTTGTACGGTTTGGAATTGGGAAAAGGTTGCTTAAGATGAGAAAATATTAGAAGCAAAAAGAACTGGGAATGCTGTTATGTGAGAGACGTATTTAGAGACAATGAATGCATTCATATGGAGATGTGACTGGTGGTAGTTTTTAAGCTATTCAGCTTTGTCAGGTGTCTGAGACAATATTATGTGTGTTTTTAAACCCAACCCCCTCCCCCAGGGGTTGACTCTTGGAAGCTGAATCTTTTGAGGAAGTTGTTTGCTGTAAGTCTGAATACAGAGGGTAGAGGACTTGGTAGAGTCTGTTATCTGTTCAGATAAAGACGTGGAATCGATTGTTGGTGAGTTACTGAACTCTTCCTAATGAATGGTTGCTAGGCAAAATGCATCTCAATCAGTTTAATCCACAGTAGTTTACAGGTCTGCTCTCAGTGAGGGCCAGAGCTGCCTTTCTAATGATACTGCCCTTTAAGAATCCTGTTACATTTGCATATATGTTGCTCCATGGCTCACCAGAAAAAAAGGGGGGGCGGGGGGAGGCTAGAATGACAAATGGATCTCACTTCATCCATCTAAGAGAATTAGCTTTTGGTAACATTGGGTCAGCATTGTCATTAACTTCTCTCCTGGATCAAGTGGTGGGTAGGGTTGCTCTTCAGTAGTAGGATACCATTTTGTTTGATTATCTTTGGTTTTGTAACTAGTTACGCAGTGAACTAATAATACATTCATTTTGGAAACAGGCCAGTGATAACACTGCCCTTGGGCCTGGATGGATGGAAAATAGGACAGAGTAAACAATTGAGGGCATAAATAATGAATCTTCCAACTGAGCCCTGGGAGAGTGAAGGAGATTATCCTCAGAGCTGTTCAATCTGTCAGTGAAAGGGGAAAAGTCCACTGAATTAATTACCCTATGTTTGATACTGCACTTATTATGGGATTGTTAGAGCTATTCAAAACAGTTGCCTTTTCTTTAGATATAAACTTCTAACCCATCTTTTTGTTGTTGTTTTTTAAACCACTCAGATTGCTCATCTTTTTAGAATCCAGGTCTTTGCTCCTTCCCCCAACTTTGTTCTATATATTAGCATTCTGTGAATACTGGACAGTCCTCCTTTTATTTAGCTGGATCTTAGAATTTTACTTAATGGGAGTTTTCATTATCTGTAAATACATATGGTGATAGAAGAAAATGGAGAAAGTCTGTGCGTGGTTTTAAAGAAATTCTTTGGTACCTTTAGTATATATTATATTTTGAAATTAAACGTGGAGTTGTAGGGTGTAATTATATAACAACTCACAAAAGGTTAAGACCAGAGTTTCTTCAGCCCAAGAATCATTTCCAGCATTAACATAAATATTTTTACTTTTTAGATTAGTTTTCATTCAGTGAATTAAATAAGCAGTCTCTTAGTGGTCTCAGCATTTCTCTGAGGTAGAAAAAATAATGTCCTGAGAATGTCTAAATAACTTAGTGATTTGGTAGTAAAGCTAGACCCAGAGCGAAGGTCTCTGAATACTTGAATTTGTTTTTTTAAGTAAGCTCTGTGCCCAAGGTGGGGCTTGAACTTACTACCCTGAGATCAAGAATCACATGCTCTACTGACTGAGCCAGCCAGGTGCTCTGTATTTCTAATATATTTAATTATTTTCTCTAAGAACTCCTTTGAGGATCCTTATTTGAAATGACTTGAAATTTTCCTGTTTCTGCTGTGAGAGACTGTTTTTATTTCTCTAGTCATGAAGGGAATCCAAAGACCAAGATGCCACTATCAATCAAGAGAAGGAGGAAGGTTCAGGATGAGGTGGTAGAGGAAAAAAAAGATAGAACCGTAAAGGAAAGGCCAAACTGAAGTTTTATTATATTTGGTGCTGATGGATCTGAGGGAGGGAGCATTGAGCTGATTAGATCAAATTCAGTCATCGGCTGAGTTGTTACATCTCAACCTAGCTGAAAAGGGCAGAGGCGTCTTTACCAACACATGGGCAGTACTGTAGTTAAGGATTCATTCCTGATCCAAAGAACACAGTCAGTTCTTGATTATTCATGTAGAAGGGCAAGCAGACAAAGTACAGACAGGTAAAATCCAAAGATATTCCTAGCAATAGCTTTAGTAACTTCTTCTGCTTTGTAACTGGGATTTTCTAGTGGAACAAACTGAGTATTAGAGATTTATTTTCTTTCTCTGGTCATTCAGGAGACCAGTAAGATTGGATTAAACTAAGAGACCAACAAGCTTGGATTAAACTAACTTTCTTTCTTTCTTTCTTTCTTTCTTTCTTTCTTTCTTCCTTTCTTTTTTATTTTTTTAAATATTGATTTATTTTTGAGAGACAGAGCACAAGCCAGGGTGGAGTGTAGAGAGAGGGAGACACACAATCCAAAGCAGGCTCCAGACTCTGAGCTGTCAGCACAGAGCCCGATGCGGGGCTCGAACTTAGGAACTGTGAGATCATGACCTGAGCCAAGATTGGACGCTTAACCAACTGAGCCACCCAGGCACCCCTAATTTTTTTTTAATGTTTATTTATTTTTAAGAGAGAGAGTGTGGGGGAGGAGGGGCAGAGAGAGAGTGGGGAACACAGAATTCAAAGCAGCCTCCAGGCTCTGAGCTGGCAGTGCAGAGCCTGATGCAGGGCTCGAACTCATGACCTGTGAGATCATGACCTGAGCCAAAGTCAGATGCCTAACCAATGGAGCCATCCAGGAGCCCCCTGTTTATTTTTGAAGACTTTGGCCCTTGTCACCTAATTACACGGAGTCCTAGGGAGAATTGAGATCTTCCAAGTAGATCATAGATAAACTAGCTTTTGATACTAGCATGCCTTCTTTCTTGGCATCTTCTGGCCCCATGGTATTTGCCAGTCATTCATCATATGTGGTCAGGCCACAGATGGACAAGCCAAAGAAGTGTTATCAAAGTAAACCCCTCCTCTTAACACTGTGTATATACTCTAATGATGAGAACTGTTGGCCAAAATGAAATCCATTTAGAAGTCAGATACTAGGTTGTGATTAAAGAAGTACTATGCATTATAAATTTCAAAGCTCAGGATTTCTTTAAGTGCTATTTGGTGGGGAAATGTTCTCTCTCTCTCTCTCTCAACTAAATATTACAGCAGATTTAAAAAGGAAGGTTTCCATGACCAGTTGCTAATTCTTTGCACTCAGCAAAGTGGTTTTGAGGATCAGTTGCTGATCTGAATGAAAATAAGATTTTATACCACTTGCAGAATTGAAGATTTAGACATCATCCCTGTTGCTTCAGAGGAGAAGCATAAGCATTATTAGTCATAACTTAAATCTCTTCTTTCCTTCCAAAAGCTAAAGCATTTCTTCCATTGGCATTCCACTTATCACTTACTATGTAAAGGATAAAACTTAATCTATTTTGAAAGTTAAGAGGTATCAAGACTATGAGAAGTTAAAGGCAGCTCATCCCAGGTCACAGTATATCAGTGGAAAAGACACATTTCCTGGGTTCCTGAATGGGCCTTATGTATTACCTAACTGTTCAGCTGGGAGTGGTTGTACTATTGTGAAGACATTAATTTTGTAACTGTGAAGGTTCTGGTTTGCCTTTTGCTTATCTTATCCTCCCAGAAACTTTTTCATTCAACAGAAAGACCAGTCGATTAATGAAGAATCCCATATCTTGGTTTTAACCTGTCCTGCTAAGTGTTACTGTGCATTCACTAAAGTGCTTTACAAAGGATTTTAGTACTAGGCTTCATTCAATCCCTGTGAGGTTATGGTGCAATTGGAGTGTGATAGTGTGCTAGAACATTTCCACAGAGAGACAAGAGGAACCTTTCCTTTTAAGGAAACTCCTTTGGGGGTACCTGGGTGGCTCAGTCGGTTAAGCACCAGGCTTCTTGGTTTCCACTTGGGTCATGGTCTCACAGTTTATGATATCGAGCCCCATGCCGGGCTCTTGCTGATAGTGCAGAGCCTGCTTGGAATCCTCTCTCTCTCTCCCCCTCTCTCTCTAACGCTTCCCCAAAATAAATAAATAAACTGAAAAAAAATTAAAAAGAAAAAAAAAGTCCTTTGTTTCCATGGTCCATGGCAAAATTAAGTTGGAACAAGTTGCTTTTTCAGGAAGCTGTATTTTAATTTTTGCCTCTTCTCTAAGCTAAACAAATGTCCCAAATGAAATGTATCATTCTTATCATTCATAGTACATTTTCGGGAGATTGTTCCAAGTGCACTTTGAAGTGAGAGGCTGATGCCACTTAAGCCTGCACACCAATTCTGTAATTCTTTGAAATTGTTTCCACCAACTGCCTCCATCCGCCTGTCTGTCCACATCTGCTCATCTCTGAGCTTTCCACAGCTACTTAAGAAAGAATATTGCTCAACCAGGGAAATGCTAGTCCTTAATCAAAGTCAGAGGTGTGTGTGTGTGTGTGTGCGCGCGCGCGTGTGCATGCACTCGTGCATGTCTGTGCAGACTTGCATTATTTTGTTGCATTATTGCTTGAAGAATATTTCTACATCACAGAAATAAGATTTTTTCTTCTAAACAAGTTGATGAATTGCTTTTTATTAAAAGTGCAAGTGTCAGGGTGCCTGGGTGGCTCAGTTGGTTAAGCGTCCAACTTCAGCTCAGGTCATGATCTCGTGGTTCACAAGTTCAAACCCTGTGTCAGGCTCTGTGCTGCCAGCTCAGACCCTGGAGCCTGCTTCAGATTCTGTGTCCCCCTCTATCTCTTCCCCTTGCCTGCTTGCTCTGTCTCTCTGTCTCTCTCAAAAATAAGTAAAAACATTTTTAAAAAGTGCAAGTGTCTAAGAGTTAAATTTGAAATGAGAGAGGGGAAAACTATATTGGTTATAGTTTAATTGCTTAAAAAAATTCTGTTATGTAATTAAAAGCTGTATTGCTGTCTTGCACTGAAACTAGCAGATAAACCATGGAGAGAACTACAGTTTCTCAGTGAGGACCATTCTATGCTATTTAGAATGGCTATCTCTCATCCAATACTCCGCATCTTCTTATTCTGCTTTATTTTCCTTTTCGTAGCATTTATCAACTTTTGAGAGTAACTAACCTATTCATTAAATTTGTCTGACCCTCCCACTCTATACCATGTAAAAATGGAAGCATGAGTTTTTGTCTGTTTTTTTCTTTGCTGAGTCCCTCACTCCTAGAACAATGTCTTGCTACATTGTAGGCTCTCAGTAAATATTGGTATGAATTACTTGGAGAGGCACTTTTCATAGATACCTGGGGATTAGAATTGGAGTCTATGGGAAGAGTTTATTGTCTTCCTGGAGCTAGTACAAAATTGGGGATCACATTACTTGACGAGTTTAAGGAGGGAAAGAATATATGAAAAAAAAAACCCTCAAGGAATTGGGGGTTATTAGCCAGGATTAGGGAAGTGACAGACTTTTTATAGTATGCAAATATGAAGGAACATTATATAAGATAGATGACCAGCTCTTATTCACCTAGAAGAGGACAAAGGAATAGGCTGGAGCTTCTGGACAATGAATATAAGACATGCAGAATTTCCTGATTTTGAAATAGACCCTGGAACAAGTGACCAAAGAGGGATGATTTGTCAGAATTGATTTTCAGCAGTGACACTGTTGGAGGCAGTGAAGAGAATGGAAAGAGCACAGAGCTAGGGGTTGTAGTCTAGGCACTTAGAGCTTTTCCTACTTTATCTCTGAAAAATGGACTGAGGATCCCTGTGCAAACTATCTCATAGGGTATTTGGGAAAAGCAAGTGAGAGAATCCATGTGAAAGCACTTAGAAAATTACAGACCTTTCTACAAAATAAGCAGTCATAATGACTTTGTAAAATAATCACCTTTGTAAGTGATTTAGAACCTTGGAATCTGAAAGTTGGTTTAATGGTCATCTATTCCAAATTCTTAGTTACTGAAAATAAATTATTTTCCATCATTCTTAAGGAATAGTCATTCCTTTTGCTTCAGCATTTCTATTAGTATGCCCACTATTGAATAAGCTCAAATTGTTGTTTATGTTAGTCTAAAATTGCCTGTCTTCAGCCTTTATTAACCTGTGTTTGAGCTCAGATATAAATCTACTAGGGGCACCTGGCTGACTGAGTTGGTGGAGCATGTGACTCTTGATCTTGGGTTTGTGAGTTTGCACCCCACGTTGGGTGTAGAGATTACCTAAAATTAAAAAAACCTGAAAGAAAGAAAAGAAAGAAAGAAAGAAAGAAAAGAAAGAAAGAAAGAAATCTACTCCCTCCTTTGTATGATGGCTCTCTTATGGCACTCTTGCTTAAGATCATCATCTCTTGCCTTGAAATCACTATAGCCACTTAACTGATTTCTGCCATTTCTTGTTTGTCTTTCACATTTTCAGCAGATTTATTTAAAATAGACATCTGAGGGGCACCTGGGTGGCTCAGTTGGTTGAGCATCTGATTTTGGCTCAGGTCATGATCTCATGGTCTGTGAGGTCGAGCCCCGCATCAGGTTCTGTGCTGACAGCTCAGAGCCTGGAGCTGCTTCGGATTCTGTGTCTCTGTCTCTCTCTGTCCCCCCCCCCCCCCCCCCCGCCCCGCCCCCCACACTCTGTTTCTCTCTCTCAAAAAATAAATACACATTAAAAAAAATTTTTTTAAACAGACATCTGATCATGTTACTCTCCTTGAAACATGGGACTCCAACCCAGCTTTAATCTTAATCTGTTGTTTTGTCCCTCTAGTATGAAATGTAAGGCTTTTCATAATTTGGCACATCAGGCTCAGTCTCCAGGTTTGGCACATACATCCAGCACCCAACTCTTCATACTATACCACTTGTGGTTTCCCAAACATACATTTAGTTAGGCTACTTTTCTTTATAAGTAGGCTTCACACCCAGCATGAAGCCCAATGTGGGGCTTGAACTCATGACCCTGAGATAAGGACCTGAGCTGAGATCAAGAATTGGATGCTTTAACCTACTGAGTCACCCAGGAGCCCCTAGTTATGGTAGTTTTCTAGCATAGTTGTGCATGCCTTTCATTATGCTAGTTTTCTCTGCCTAGAGTGGCTTACCCTTCTCAATCTGGTAAATTCTTGCTCGGCTTTCAGTGACCCATATTATTGTTCTCCCTTCTTTCTCACTGTTCCTTGGAAGTATTTGTTTCATTATTTTGGTTTTCAAACAACTTTATCCACTTTTTTTTTTCTTTTCAAAATATAATTGACACACAGCATTGTATTAGTTTAAGGTATACAACATAATTTGGTATTTATATATACTGTGAAACATTCACTACACTAATCACATTTCTCATTTTTGTTTCCAAAAAATAGTACTGTCACAGTGCCTAGTGCATCACAGATGCTCAGAGAGCAAATGAATGAAGGATGTTCCTACTAAGTGTTCTCTTTTTCAGGTTAAGTTCTTTTTCCCTTTACTTAGCCATATTACAGTTTCTAGATCCTCTGTTTTTTTACATCTTGGCTGAGCTATTTCTAGGCTTTCCTCTATTTCCATCAGAAAGTGTATTTTAATGACTGCAGGAGTGAACTGAAACATTCTAAAATAACTTTTTTTTCAACCCCCTGCCCCCCCCCCCCATAACTTTTAACAAAAAATGTACCAAATGAGCTGGTTGTCCAGCTACTGCTTTGGGAAAGATTCTGAACGCATTAATTTCTAGCCACCTCCTTGCCAGAATAGAGCCCAAATAAAATAAGAAAAATAAGCAGAGAGGTGGCACCTGGCTGGCTCAGTTGGTAGAGTATGCAACTCTTGATCTCAGGGCTGTGAGTTGAAGTTCATGTTGGGTGTAGAGATTACTTAAAAATAAAAAAAGAGGCAGAGAAAAAGTAAGCAGAAGTGAGCATTGTGCACCTGCTTTTCTCTTTTACTTTTTTTTAAGGTTTTTTTTTTTGAGGGGGGGAGGGGCAGAGAGAGAGTGAGGGAGGGAGAGAAAGAATTCCAAGCTGTCAGCACAGAGCCCACATGGGGCTCAATCTCACAAACCACGAGATCATGACCTGAGCCGATATCAAGGGTCAGACGCTTAACTGACTGAGCCACCTAGGCGCCTCTCTTTTCCTTTCTGTCACCTTAGCAGTGTCATCCCACGTTATAAGTCACTGTTGATATAAAGACTACAATTTTCCCATTCTGTAAAATAGAATGGCTTCCTAAGATTCCACAATAACCTTAGGGGAGTGTTAGTCCCTTAGGCTGTAGACACAGTTGAAAAGCAGAGAGTGGTACTAAATTCCAGGGGAAAGGATGCAGCTCTTATCCAGAATTGAAGGCAGATGAGTCAGGCAGCAGGGATCTATCAACTCCAAAATCCATTCAGAAGTAATTTAATCTTTGCTGTTGAAGCAGATCAACAATGCCATTTGCCTGTATAAAAAATGAGATTACCCAGGATTCTCTTAGAAGAAGATAAATTATTAGTGTAATAGTAGCTTCTGGCCTTGTATAATGTCTCTTCTTAGTACTACATGGTAGTGGCACAGGGCACATCTAGTGCATAATACAGTGTATAGAGATCAGGCCACAGTGCCTTACTTAGGGTGTTTAGGGGAAATTTAACAATTCTCAGCAACCCTCAGCCTTAATGGACTTGGTTATTGTTAAAATTCATCTTTATCAAAGGAAGCACTGGTTAATGATTTTTCTCCTGGCTCAACATGCTGGGCATTAGCTGGGATTGCTGAGTGATTTGCACTGGGGAAACCATGAGAGCAATTTCTTGTTTGTCCACAAATTATCATTAGCAGTTTCATTTGCAGATTGAAGAAGCAGGAGGAGTGGGCTGTTTGCCAGTTGCAGCTTCCCTCCGATTAGGGCGTTAGTTCAATTATGTCCAATTAACTTTTATTGCAGATAGTGGTGATAATTACTTGCAAGTCAGTTTTTTGGCTGCAGTTATCCCAAGGCTGAAGTATGAACTTGATGGATTTTAATAACCAGAATGACACATTTTACTCCCTTCCTCCACTATAGTTATTTCTTTTTACAGACCTCTTTTAGACAGGAGATCAAAGCATTGTAAAAATTCATCTCACAATTAAAACATATTGTCCTTCTTTTGAAGAGCTGTGTAGAATCATATTTTAAAAGAAGCTATCAGGAGCAGCCTTAATGGCTTTTTATATTCTGAGATCAGACCCTTGAGTTCATTGCTCCTTATCATAAGAGAATAGAGTGAGATGGAACTAAATGTCATTCACAGCAATTTGTGCTTATTGTAAGATTATAGTAATTGGCAAGGTGAAGTTTAGTCTTCTGCTTGCCTATGAAATTCTCTTCGAAATGCAGAAGTAAACTTTTGTTTGGGGCACTTTTAAAATCAGTGGGACACTGAGGATACATTTCGTTAGTGCTATAGGAATTTTAGTATGTTTTTTAAAAAAAAATTTGGGCTATTACAAAGGTTTATTCAACAAAATAGTTCAGTATGAAAATGCACATGATCTTATTTTTATATTATAGTAAAACAGGTGCTATGAAGAGGGGACATGTAGAAGCAGTTGGTTTCTTCCGGTGAACACTCCCACTGTTTATACCCGTTCCAAGGCTTCTAACACGATGGTACTATTTCCTCATATTACCACCTTCCAATATTATTCTGTTGCTCATTATTTGCCATCTCCACACATTCATTCATCACAAGATTCATAAAACGAACTCTTACAATATTCCTTGGACATGTCTGCCACCATTTAATTTTGATGATAATTTCTTGTCCATAAATTTTTTAACTTGGAAGGGTGAGCTTTGCTCATGGTATCTACCTGGAGAGCTCAAAGATGCCTCTCTAAAATATTTTTTTTTATTGTAGTTGTTATTTTATTTTTATTTATTTAAAAAAAATTTTTTTAACGTTTATTTATTTTTGAGACAGAGAGAGACAGAGCATGAACGGGGGAGGGTCAGAGAGAGGGAGACACAGAATCTGAAACAGGCTCCAGGCTCCGAGCTCTCAGCACAGAGCCCGACGCGGGGCTCGAACTCACGGACCGCGAGATCATGACCCGAGCTGAAGTCGGACGCTCAACCGACTGAGCCACCCAGGCACCCCTGTAGTTGTTATTTTAATAGGAAGTTGCATACATAATATCTTTGGAAACATCCTTGCTAGGTAAAAAAAGGGATAAAAGGAATAGTTTGTCTTTATCTGAAGATGACAAACTCCCTTTGCTATTTTCCTTCAGACTTTCCCTTCAATGTTGTTTGATGGTAACCCTGAAAGTAAATGGTCTTACAAGTAAAAGCTGATCTTCTTGACATGTGAAAGACTAAAGTAGTTCCAAGCTGGGGCTATTCCTAGATCTTCAGGTAACTTACTGTTTTTTTCATTTCAGATGTCCTTGCTTACCTTAGTGTCTTTGTTACTAGGCTCTCTTCGCAAGGGCTCGTCAGTCTCCTTAGATACTTTATGGATGTGGCTGCATAAAAGTTTTGTTGAGAATAAGTGGCCAAGGAGTGTGGCAATGCATTTTAAGAATCTGTTTTTCTTAGTGTTTGTGTGAAATAAGGGAAGAAAGTTCATGGCTCCTTGGAGAAGAGCTGTAATACAGTTGTTTCTCCTCCAAAGCTTCCCTGATCACACTAAAAAGGAAAGAAGAGGAAAGGGTGAGTGATAAACATCATCCTTGCACTACTGCAAAGCTCTTCATTGATTGTTACCGAAAACCTTTGCTGTAGAATAACCCAAGACTGCCTGCCAGCTGCTGTTGGTGTGAAAGTGGAGAAGCTGGTTGTGGTGGGTAGTTTTCAGGAAGTCTGGAGATAAAGTTTATGATGTCATTTGAAACTTTTTGTATGGTTGGAGGAAAGAATGTCATAACTCTGTTATACTCTGGAAGGTATAACAAGGATTTCCCTTAGCTCATAGAGGTTTGCAGACAGTATTGATGAGGTTCAGGATGTGTGCTTAGAAAGAAAGGGCTTGCTTGCAAACTCTTACTGAAACATGAACTTGAACTTGGTGGAAATGTTAGTGAATGTCAGGCCTGAAAATGGAGGGTTATTAATAGCACCTTGTTCAGGATAGACATTTCTTTTGGAACCTTTCCAGAAGTGAAATTCTCCTTTTTTGTTTGTTTTTTACATTTTATTTATTTTTGGGAGACTGAGAGCATGAGGGGCTGGGGAGGGGCAGAGAGAGAGGGAGACACAGGATCAGAAGCAGGATCCAGGCTCTGAGCTTTTGGCACAGAGCCTGAGGCAGGGCTCAAACCCACAAACTGCGAGATCATGACCTGAGCTGAAGTCGGATGCTTAATTGACTGAGCCACCCAGGCGCCCCTGAAATTCTCCATCTTTAGGTTAAGAGGGTTGCATTGAATGCCACACAGTGGAAGCATTGCCAGAACAGAGTGGAGGTGGGGGGATAATTTGAAATATAGGCACTGGAGAAAATGTTATTCAGGTAAGTGTTGAAAAGAAATTGGAAGTTGATGAGGCAGAAAGATACAGGAAACCTATTCCAGATGGCAAGAACCCCAAATGTCAGCACTCACCAGTGTAGAGCTAAGTTACCTGTGTTAAGATGAAATGATAATAGTTACCAAGAGACCACTTTCTCCCAACTCTTCTTTATGATCTCCAGCCCCCACCCCCTTTCTAGACTTCAACACTATCTTTTTTGTTTATTTTATTTTATTGTAAACTTCATTTGTTTTGAGAGAGAGAGAACAAGCAAGAGAGGGGCAGAGAGAAAGGGAGAGATCGAGCCCTGCATCAGGCTCCACACATGACCTGAGCCGAAATCAAGAGTTGGACACTTAACTAAGCCACCTAGGCACCCCTGTTTTGTTGATTTTTTTTCTTACAAAATTTTTTAAAAATGTTTTATTTATTTTTGAGAGAGAAAAGATAGAGCGTGAAGGGGGGTGGGGCAGAGAACAAGGGAGACACAGGATGTGAGACAGGCTCCAGGCTCTGAACTGTCAGCACAGAACCTAATGCGGGGCTTGAACCCGTGAACCAATCATGACTTGAGCCAAAGTCGCACGCTTAACCAACCGACTGAGCCCCCCCAGGCGCCCCTGTTTTTTGTTTTGTTTTGTTTTGTTTTGTTTTCTTTCAAGTAAGCTCCTCTGTGCCTTGCATGGAGCCAAACGCAGGGACTGAACTCACAACCCTGAGATCGTGACCTGAACTGAGATCAAGATTTGGACGCTTAACTGCCTGAGTCACCCAGGCACCCCATATTTTTTGTTTTGTTTTTAAAATAAAATGTGTAGAAACGATCTTAGATTTACAGAAAAGTTGATAGTACAAAGAATATTTTTCTTCCTTGGATCATTTGACCTGATTGCTTCATCATATCAGAATACTTTAGTCTTTATCTCAACAACAAACAAGGACACTCTCCATCCAGCATTACCACAATAAAACCATCAAAATCAGTAACATTGACACATTATTGTCATTCTCAGACCCCTCTCAGATGTTGCTATTTGTTGTTGTTGTTGTTGTTTTGTTTTGTTTTTTAACGTTTATTTATTTTTGAGACAGAGAGACAGCATGAATGGGGGAGGGTCAGAGAGAGGGAGACACAGAATCTGAAACAGGCTCCAGGCTCTGAGCTGTCAGCACAGAGCCCGACACGGGGCTCAAACTCACGGGGCTCAAACTCACAGACCGCGAGATCATGACCTGAGCTGAAGTCGGCCGCTTAACCGACTGAGCCACCCAGGCGCCCCGTTCTGTTTTGTCTTAAAGTTTGTTTTTGAGCAAGAGAGAGAGAGTTTGTGGTGATGTGTGCATGAGCAGGGGAGGGGCAGAGAGATAGGGAGGGGGGAAGGGGGGGGAGAGAGAGAGAGAGAGAGAGAGAGAGAGGAGAGAGAGAGAGAGAGAATCCCAAGCAGGCTCCACATGGTCTGTGTAGAACCAGACCAAAGGCTGGAATCCACCAACTGCGAGCTCATGATGCAAGAGTTGATTGGGGGCATCTGGGTGGCTCAGTCGGTTGAGCATCCAACTTCAGCTCAGGTCATGATCTCACAGCTCATGAGTTCAAGCCCCATGTCGGGCTCTGTGCTGACAGCTCAGGGTCTGGAGACTGCTTCAGATTCTGTCTCTTGCTCTCTGCCCCTCCCCCACTCATGCTCAGTCTCTCTCAAAAATAAATAAAACATCAAAAAAAAAAAAAAAAGTTGGTTGCTTCACTAACTGAGCCATCAAGCCACCCCAGATGTTGTTGTTTGTATGAGTAATGTGTTTCATTTCAGTAAGGATCCAGTTCAGAATCACATGTTGCATTTTTTTTTAATGTTTATTTTTGAGAGAGAGCACGAATGGGGGAGGAGCAGAGAGAGAGGGGGACAGAGGATCTGAAGCAGGCTCTGTGCTGACATCAGTGAGCCCCATGTGGGACTTGAGCTCACAAATCGTGTGGTCATGACCTGAGCCAAGGTCAGACGCTCAATCAACTGAGCCACCTAGGCACCCCACACATTGCATTTTTTAATTTATTTTATTTTTTTTTTCTTTTTAAGTAAACTCTGCTCCCAACTTGGAGCTCGAATTCGTAACCCTGAAATCAAGAGTCACCTGCTCTACTAACAGGCCAGCCAAGTGCCCCACACATTGCATTTATTTGTTGTATATTCTTGGTCTCCTTCAGTCTGGAACAGTTCTTCAGGCCTTTGACTTTCATGACTTTAATACTTCTGACAGTTAATTTGTAGAAAGTCCCTAAATTTAGGGTTGCCTGGTGTTTCCTCATGTTTAATTTAGGTTATATATCTTCAGCAGGAATATTACGAGTAATGCATAATTTCATTGCATAATTTCAAGAAGTGCAGAATTTTTATGTGTCCTATTACTGGTAATGTTCAATCACTTGATTAAGGTGGTGCCTGCTAGGCATTTCTAGTGTAAAGTTACTCTTTTTCCCTTTGTAATTAGTAAGTATTTTGGAAGGAGATACTTTGAAACTCTGCAAGTATCCTGTTTCTCTCCACCCTTTCAATTTATTACTTTATATATTTACATTAGTATGGACTCATGATTTTCTTTTTTTTTAACTTTTTAAAAAATGTTTTATTTATTTTTGAGAGAGGGAGACAGGGAGGGGGGGAGAGAGAGAGAGAGAGAGAGAGAGAGAGAGAGAGAGAGAGAGATCATGAGCGAGGGAGGGGCAGAGAGAGAGGGAGACACAGAATCCGAAGCAGGCTCCAGGCTCTGTCTGAGCTGTCAGCACAGAGCCCAGTATGGGACTTGAACTCACAAATGGTGAAATCATGACCTGAGCCAAAGTCTGCCACTCAGCCAACTGAGCCACCAAGGGTAATTTGAGTATAGTTGATGTATAATGTTACATTAGTTTTCAGGTTATAAGAATAGTTATTCAGAGGCACCTGGGTGGCTCAGTCGGTTGAGCTTCTGACTTTGGCTCAGGTCATGATCTCATGCTCTGTGAGTTCGAGCCCTGCGTCGGGGGAGCCTTCTTCGGATTCTGTGTCTCCCTCTCTCTCTGACCCTCCCCCGTTCATGCTCTGTCTCTCTCTCAAAAATAAATAAACATTAAAAACTTTTGAAAAGAAAAAAAGAATATTCAACTTCTTGATACATTATGGATTTTCTATTTTATTCAGTAGAATATAATCTTTTATCATTATTTGTTTGATGTTCAAATTATCCCAGAATTTGTCAGTATATCAGGAAAAAATTATATGTTTAATCATAAAGATTATCAAATGATTTGCTGTCCTTTTATTTCATAAATAATTTTTTTTTTAATGTTTATTTTTGGGAGATAGAGAAACGGAGTGGGGGAGGGGCAGAAAGAGAAGGAGACACAGAATCCAAAACAGGCTCCAGGCTCTGAGCCTGTCAGCACAGAGCCCAACGTGGGACTCAAACCCACGAAGCGCGGGATCATGACCTGGGCCGAAGTCAGACACTTAACTGACTGAGCCACCCAGGTGCCCCACTGTCCTTTTATTTCAAAAGATTGGCTGATACTCCCCAAACTAACATCTTATGAACAGTGGTAGAAAACAAGAGTTCATAATTCTTCTATTGCTAGGACATGCTTCCTTCACTCATGTACCTATTCGTTGTTCTTTTTGGTTTCTACTGTGTAAACTTCTCTTTCAGAGGTTTCCCTCACCAGTTGAATATCCTAAAGCTTCTGTGTTCTTTGACATGTCACCGTTAGTCTTTGAGCACTTCCTTCCTTTCCTGCACAATGAGATCTTCCAGAGTCATTTCTGTGCCTCAGCCATTTCTCCAAAGAGCCTCTGTTCCTGTTAGTAGAGAGATTTGGAAACCAGGTATCTAGAAATCAGGATCTGATTTGACCGTATTGGGGCTCATTGCTGTTAGATGGTGGAGTAGTCACTGCATCCCTCTGGGGATGCTCTCACACCATAGTGGGCCCCCCACCACTTTATGGCTGCCATCCTTACTCTGTTTGGGTACCGTCTATTTCCAGTCTAGTTAAAGTGATTTAACAGAGGGAAAAGGGTGAAGGTTGGTGAGGACATTCAGTTGGTGAGGGAGGCCATGGAGAGAATTTACAGAGGAGAAATTAGGAGAGTGAATGGGTACACTGAGTGAAGGAAGCAGTGTACCAGGAATAGAAGAGTTGGGTACTTTTGTTTTCTGCTCCTGTCATAGATGTTAATTTGGGTAGTGTTAGTCATATTTCTTTGAGGTATCTTTGAGATAAAGGAAAGCACATCATTTGGACATCTGTAGGATAAAACATCTATAATTTTTCCCCTGATTTATTCAATGCTAAAGTAATCTTGAGTTAAATTGCTTTGTTTGGGTGGGGCTTAATATGGTATAAGACACATATTTGACCAGTTAGAACCAGCCACACACTGATTAAAAAAACAAACAAAAACAGTGCTGACTGGTTATGGAATTTTTCACAGCTACAGAAAGGAGCAAAAGAATTCTGCTGATCAGTGTATGAGTTGTGTACTTTGAATCTTTGAGATGTTTAAAGGACTACTTTGTTTTTATTTTGTTTTACAAGGCAGTTCCTGGAATAAGGAAGCCTCTTAAACCTAAGTCAGAATTTTATTTCAGTGGGCGTTTAGCTGTAAAATACTCTTCCAGCAGGAACTCTCTGTTCTCTTTTATTTTTTTTTAATGCTTCTTTATTTGAGAGAGAGAGAGAGAGAGAGAGCCAGCGCAAGCCAGGGAGGGGCAGAGAGAGAGGGAGACACAGAATCTGAAGCAGGCCCCAGGCTCTGAGCTGTCAGCACAGAGCCCAATGTGGGGCTCGAACCCACGAACCGTGAGATCATGACCTGAGTCGAACTCAAACACATAACCGACTGAGCCACCCAGGCTCCCTGTCTCTATTCTCTCATCTTCCTGTGGATTGAACCAGTATGCCACACCATTAGCTAGTTGCAGTGGTTTGTAGGATGTAGAAGGAGGAGGTGCTCCTGTTCAGTAGGCTTTCAGTTCCTGGGTGCTTTCGAGACTTAGCAGTCTCTACTACTTTCATAGACCCTTTAGCTTCAGAAACCTGGTAATTCCTTGGGTATGTGGAGTGTGAGCCAGAAAGCTTCAGGTTATAGTGAATCTCAATGAAACAGCAAGGTAAGATCTTTCGATTTTTACTAAGGCTACAGAAGCCCTCACCCAAAATTGTTACACATCAGGATTCCTCATGGTCCTCTACTCCTGTCCTCTACTCCCACTAGCAGAGAAGAAGGGAGGGCCTAAATGAACAGAATGTATTAAGATAGCAATTATGCTTCGTTTCTCCTCTTACCTTAAAATCTGCCTACTGTCAAACTAACCCTGGATGGCAATATGTTAACTATAAGTAAAACTTTGTTCCCTGTCGGCGCTGAATCTGTTAGCCTTTCTGAAACTTCACTAGATATGTAAGGCACAAACTCAAGGTATTGTGTACAGAGAACAAGTTCTGAGAAAGTAGCAGACGAAATGAATATATAGTGGATATAGTAGATGCGTGGCATTGAAAGGTAGGAGTCCGGCTTCCCACCCCCCAACCCCGCCCAAATTTAAAACACCTGAGAAGGCAGAGGGGTATTTCCTGTCAGAGACCTGGGTGGAGTCTATGATGCCCAACTTCCAGATGCTGTCATGGCAGTGTCCAAATGGAAGCTGACTTTGAAAAGGTATGAGTTGAAGTAGGTTCAGAGTTCGAGTTTACTTCTAACATTCAGGGAACAGCATTAGGATGGGAGGGACAGAGTTTTCTGTGCCAGGATTGTTTGAGAATGAGAGAGAACGTTATTTAATCGTTACTTGTATTACTCTTGGATATAGTTTCCTCAGTGTAAATTCATACAACTTTTCCCTGAAAAAAAAAATCTGACAAGTTGAACATAAAGTCTTTCTTGCCTTTATGTCCAGCGCATTCTTATCTTGGTTATAGTTGCTGGCTTTATAGTTCACCTGGAAAGGATTTTTCACTAAGAAATGATTGCTAGGTGTTAGGCTAGCCAACGTATACTAGAGTTCTAGTGCAGTGCTGATCTGGGACAGGCAATTCCCCAAATCCATAGGAAAGTCAATAATTACATTCACACTTAAGCAAAACCGTGGCTTAGAATTATATGTTTTTGTTGTATATAATAGTGTAAGAAGAGGGATATGATAGGTGGTCAGTAAATACTGACATGAGAAGCAGCTATGGCATAGTGCCATGTTTTTCAAACATTTTTGTCTATGTTCACAATAGGGATTGCACTCCCAATAAATACACACATATAATTGAGATAATTGAAACGAGAATCATGAAACAATAAGCATTTTTGACTGTGAATTTTTTAATTAAAAAAATTTTCTTTTATTAATGTTTATTTTTGAGAGAGAGAGTGTGCACAAGGTGGGAGGGGTGGGGAGACACACAGAATGTGAAGCAGGCTCCAGGCTCTGAGCTGTTAGCACAGAGCCCGATGCAGGGCTTGAACCTACAAACCATGAGATCATGACCTGAGCTGTAGTCGGATGCTTAACCGACTGAGCCACCCAGGTGCCCCTAATTCATTGTTTTTAAAAAAAAGACTGGTCACAGGGATGACTGGGTGGCTCAGTCGGTTAAGCATCCGACTATGGCTCAGGTCATGATCTCGTGGTTTGCGGGTTCAAACCCTGCATTGGGCTCTCTGCTGTCAGCATGGAGCCCATTTCAGATTCTCTGTCTCCCCCCCCCCCCCCGCTTCTCTGCCTCGCCCCTGCTCTCTCTCTCTGAAAAATAAATATAAAAATAAACATTTTTTAAAAATTGGGGGGCTTCTGAGGTTCAGTCGGTCAAGTGTCCAACTTCAGCTCAGGTTATGATCTCACAGTTTGTGAGTTGGAGCTCTGCCTCAGGCTGTGTGCTGCCAGCTTAGAGCTTGGAGCCTGCTTTGGATTCTGTGTCACCCTCTCTCTCACTGCCCCTCCCTGCAAGTGCTCTCTCTTTCTCAAAAATAAATAAACCTTTTTTTTTTTTTTTTAATTGGGAGGCTATGGGGCCCCTGGGTGACTCAGTTGGTTAAGTGTCCGACTTCAGCTCAGGTCATGATCTCATGCTTCATGAGTTCAAGCCCCATGTAGGGCTCTGTGCTGACAGCTCAGAGCCTGGAGTCTGCTTTACATTCTGTGTCTCCCTTTCTCCTTGCCCCTCCCCCACCCGTTTGAGTACACGTGTGCACGCTCTCTCTCTTTCTCTCAGAAATGAATAAACATTAAAGAAATTTTTCTTTAAATTGGGAAGCTCATGCTAACTTCATTAGATGAATATCCCATAATTTATGTAGCCATTTCCTTTTAGACATTTAAAAATTTTTTTTCTAAGTTTATTTGACAAACAGAGCGAGTGGGGGAGGTGCAGAGAGAGAGGGACAGAGAATCCGCACTACGGGCACAGAGCCCGATGCAGGGCTCAATCCCACAAACCATGAGATCATAACCTGAGCTGAATCAAGAGTCAGAAGCCTAACCAACTGAGCCACCGGGCACTCCTACTTTTAGACATTTAGATTTGTTTCCAGTTTTTACTGGAACACCAGAGTGAAGAGAATCGTATGTAAATTTTTGTTTGCATCTCTCACTGTTCCTTAGGTTAGCTTTTATTTTTATTTTTGGCTCCATGTCCAACATGGGGCATGAACTCAAGACCCCGAGATTGAGTCACATGCTTTACTGACTGAGCCAAATGTCCCAGTTCCTTAAGTTAGATTTTAGAAGTATGGTTACTGTATCAAAGAATATGAATATTTTGGGGCGCCTGGGTGGCTCAGTCGGTTGGGCGTCCAACTTCGGCTCAGGTCATGATCTCGTGGTCCGTGAGTTCGAGCCCTGCATCGGGCTCTGGGCTGACAGCTCAGAGCCTGGAGCCTGTTTCAGATTCTGAGTCTCCCTCTCTGACCCTCCCCTGCTCATGCTCTGTCTCTATCTGTCTCAAAAATAAATAAATGTTAAAAAAAAAATTTAAAAAAAAAAGGAATATGAATATTTAAGAAACTGTGCTGAGGCGCCTGGATGTCTCAGTTGGTTAAGCATCAAACTCTTAATTTCAGCTCAGGTCATGATCTGGAGGTTCATGAATTTGAGCCCCACATTGGGGCTTTGGATTCTGTCTCTCACTATAGTGAGATCCTGCTTTGGATTCTCTCTCACCTTCTCCCTTCTCCTCCCCTATTTGTGTGCTCGCTCTCGCTCGCTCTCTCTCAAAATTAAAAAAATAATTAGAAAATTAAAAACTGTTTATGCTAATTTCCAGAAAGAATGTATCTATCAATTTAAACATGTCATTTTAGTGACTCATCACTATACCCTTGACTCTGTGAGTTTTAGGTTTTTTCCAAACATTTTGCCATTTTATAAGCAAAAAATAAAATCTCATTCCATTTAATTTACATTTCTTTAATTATTAGATAGTTGTACTGTTTCTTAAAATTTTTTTTTTAATTTTTTTTTTTTTAACATTTATTTATTTTTGAGACAGAGAGAGACAGAGCATGAACGGGGGAGGGTCAGAGAGAGGGAGACACAGAATCTGAAACAGGCTCCAGGCTCTGAGCTGTCAGCACAGAGCCCGACGCGGGGCTTGAACTCACGGACCGTGAGATCATGACCTGAGCTGAAGTCGGCAGCTTAACCGACTGAGCCACCCAGGCGCCCCTTAAAATTTTTTTTTAATGTTTGTTTTTGAGAGGGGGAGAGAGAGACCAAGCACCAGCAAGGGAGGGGCAGAGAGAGAGGAGAAGACCAAGGATCCAAAGCAGGCTTCAGGCTCTGAGCTATCAGCGCACAGCCGGAGACAGGGCTCAAACTCACGAACTGTGAGATCATGACCCGAGCCAAAGTCTGACGCTCAAGCGACTGAGCCACCTAGGCGCACTGTCTTTATATTTGTAGTTGCTTATGTTTCTCCACACAACTTTGGTGGGAGCCATGTCTTCGCTCCCCTTACATGGATTCATATGTTGCTGTGGATCATGTCTTTTTCCCTGCTTCTATTCATAACTCTTCAACACCTGTTCAAAATTTCATTTAAGCTATTCTTTGCAGTTTTGATAAACTACCCTCTTAAGTATTGTAAATCAATGTTATTACATAGCAAAAAAATGTTTTAATGTTTATTTATTTATTTTTAGAGACAGAGAGTAGGGAGAGGGGCAGAGAGCGAGGAGAGAGACAATCCCAAGCAGGTTCCGCAGTGGGAGCAGAGAGCTCAATTCGGGGCTTGAACTCAGAAACCATGAGTTCATGACCTGAGCTAAAATCAGGAGTCAGATGCTTAACTGACTGAGCCACCAGGTGCCCCACATAGCAAAAATATTGATATAAATGTGTCTTGAAATTTCTAAACCCAGTAGTGAGCTTTGATGAGGCACTTTAGACCCAGAAAAGAAAGACACCTCTGTACCAGGGTTAGGAAACATAGGCACACGTGGATTCAAACACTCTCACCTAGACTTGTTTCAGAATAACACCTTGTAGTTACATACCCAGAATGGAGCCAGCCAAGTGTCTTCCCTTAAGCCTCTTCAATTCCTGTCTCCCTTCAGACTTGAAAGTTGGACTATAGACTGGGCTAGAGGGCCTGCTCTCTGGTGAGGTGATTCTGGGTCACTAGAGAAATCTAGCTTCTGTTGTACCTTGTGCAGTTGAGGAGATGAGAAAGGGCATGAATAAGCAACTTGTTTAGCTGTTCTGTAAACACATGATTGCCGAAAGTTTTTAACAGCCTGCTAAATTCTTAAAATTCTTTTTCTGTGTTGTGGCTGTTGGCTCTCTAAGTTTACAGAAGCTAACTGGGGAACCGCCTTTTTTATTTTTATCATACCTGTCTGAGGTCTGACTTGTTTTGGGCTCAATCAGGGCCTATTAAAGGTCTTTCTAGACACCCTAAGACTTAAAATTGTACCCAACTTTGATACCTTTTCAACAGATTCCCTTTAAACATTTTTTTCTTTTTTAAGTTTATTTTGAGAGTGTGTGCAGAGGAGGGGCAGAGGGAGAGAGAGAATCTTAAGCAGGCTCCATGCTCAACGCAGAACCCAACGTGAGACTTGATCCCAGGACTGCAAGATCATGATCTGAGCCGGTATCAAGAGTCAGACATGTGGGGTGTCTGGGTGGCTCAGTCGGTTGAGCATCTGACTTCTGCTCACGTCATGATCTCATAGTTTGTGAGTTCAAGCCCCGCATCGGGCTCTGTGCTGACAGCTCAGAGCCTGGAGCCTGGTTCGAATTCTGTGTCTCCCTCCGTCTCTGCCCTTCTGCTGCTCATATTCTGTGTTTCTCTCTGTCAAAAGTAAATAAACATTAAAAAAAAAAATTTACAAAGTGACGATCAACCCACTGAGCCACCCAGGCGCTCCAACAGATTTCCCTTTTAAAAAAACAGTTTGGGGGGCGCCTGGGTGGCGCAGTCGGTTAAGCGTCCGACTTCAGCCAGGTCACGATCTCGCGGTCCGTGAGTTCGAGCCCTGCGTCAGGCTCTGGGTTGATGGCTCGGAGCCTGGAGCCTGTTTCCGATTCTGTGTCTCCCTCTCTCTCTCTGCCCCTCCCCCGTTCATGCTCTGTCTCTCTCTGTCCCAAAAATAAATAAACGTTGAAAAAAAAATTTTTTTTTAAAAACAGTTTGGGTCTTTTGCCTCAGTTTTTCCATCTAGATGTGAGATCATTGTTTCTCTGTCACTGGGCAGCTTTTCATGGACTTGTATGAGACTTGGGCTTTGATGATTAAAAATTGCCACAAATTGTAACATATTTGCTGAATTACATCTCATCTGAATAATAATTTGAAACTTTCTGATTCAGAACCAGTTTCTACAGAAAATTGTAAAAGGTAAAAATCCAATATTTGTGTCTTATCTCAAAGTGGTTTCTTGTTTTCATTGTCTTGCTAGGCACAGTCTCAGGTACTTGTGAGTGAAATTCTACCCACTCTGACAGGTCTGCTTGCAGTTATGAATGTGGTTAAATGCAGAGTCAGTCTAAGATGGTTCATCTTAAGTGATTTATCCTTGATAGGCCTTTGGAAACTCAAACCTATTACATACCATAATGAAAAGTTACAAGTTCTGATTTCCCTGCCTACAATAAACACAGCCTGCATTTTCACATTTTTAGGAACACTGATTTCTACTGAATGGAGATTAAAGCACAGAAATCAAGTGATACTTTTTCAATAGAGTATATAGATAAAAGTAGTAACTGGGCTTTTTGTTTCAAGTGCCCAGGCCCCCCCCCCCGGTTTTTTTTTTTTTTTTTTGGGGTGGGATGTCTTTTTGGCTTGGGGGGGGGGACACGGGGGCTCGGGGGCTCTTGGTGGGGGGCCAGCTTCCTCTTCACCTTCTCGGGCTTCTGGCTGCAGAGGATGGCACTGGCTCTGCGGATGGCAGCCGTGCACAGATCTGGGCAGTGCTTGTTCTTAAGGATCATGTGCCTGATGCTGCAGAGGCTGCCCTGGACATTCTTGTTAATGGTGGTCCAGTCCTAGGAGGTGCGGGGTTTTCACTGGTGGGATCTCGGCCTCACGACCATCACTAGCCTCTACCGTCAGCCACCGGCTCCATGCCCAAAGTCTTGTGGTGAACTCACCGGTTGTAGCAGGAGTTGTGAGCCTGATATTGAGTTCAGTGCTGTATGTCTGCTTGTTCCTTTTGATCAGGAAGCTGGAAGCACTTCTGCAGGACCATCTGTTGCAGGTAGGCGGACGCAGCATCAGCTCCTCTCACCATGGCTGCTGGAGGTGGAAAGAGCTGCCCAGGCATTTTTAATCCCCTCTGTTCTCTCACAGAGTGAAGGTACCTGTACACGCACAGGCACTTGTCAGCACTCGTATTATCTATATGATTCAAGGATGCAAATTCAGATAATTTCCAGAGCGTGAGATTAAAGTATATGCTATCTTCAGGAATGTGAGCCAGTGATATTTATTCAAGATCTGTTATGTGATAATCTGGTTCCTGACTCTCTAACTTAGAAGGATAAATAAAAGACAGGTTCTGGTGTTAGGAAGCTCACACACACCTAAGTTGTAAGGTTAGAATGCCCAGGGAGAGTGGGGCGCCTGGGTGGCGCAGTTGGTTAAGTGTCCGACTTCAGCCAGGTCACGATCTCGCAGTCCGTGAGTTCGAGCCCTGCGTCGGGCTCTGGGCTGATGGCTCAGAGCCTGGAGCCTGTTTCTGATTCTGTGTCTCCCTCTCTCTCTGCCCCTCCCCCGTTCATGCTCTGTCTCTCTCTGTCCCAAAAATAAATAAACGTTGGAAAAAAAAAAAATGCCCAGGGAGAATACTTTCCCAGTACCTGAATAACACATTCAAGAGAAAGCACTGGGTCATAGATGAGTTAAATAATAAGAGGATCCAGGAAAGAGCATCCTTGCTGAAGAAAGCACTGGTAGAGAAAGTACCTTTTGGACTAGGATGGAGTGGGACCCAGGACAGGAAGATGACTTTGTGTGGCAGGCTCTGAAGGGTAGTTAGTAGGAGTCGTGTTTCCAGACACCTAAGTGGGGGTGACTTGAAAAAATAAGCCCTGGGGCTCCTGGCTGACTCAATCCCTGGGGCATGTGACTCTTGATCTTGAGATCCTGAGAGCCCTGCACTGGTTGTAGAGATTACTTTTAAAAAAACAAATAATTTTTAAAAAGTCCAGGGGCACCTAGGTGGCTCAGTTGATTTCTACTCAGGTCATGATCTTGTAGTTTGTGAGTTCAAGCCCCACATCGGGCTTGTGCTGACAGTGCAAAGCCTGCTTGGGATTCTCCTCTCTCTACCCTGACTCATGCGCACGTGTGCTCTCTCTCTCAAAATAAACTTAAAATAAAAATAAAAAATAAAAGTGTAAGTGTTAAAAAAAAAAAAACAACCCAGACTGAACATTCGCCATCCCCCCACACCCTCCTAGAGTTGTGAGGTCACAATTCCAAGTGAATTTTAACTCGCTTATGGGTTAAAAATAGAGAAGAAAGATGCCTTTGAGCAGTGGCTGAACTTTATTCAGGTTGGGTAATTAGTGAAAAGTAGAATTCAGCAGAAGTTCACAGTTAAATCTGGACAAAGTTACCTGTTGAATAGATTGTTTTATTGTAACAGACCATGAAGATGACTGATTTTGCAGTCTGATTTGATAAACATGTAATTTTTGCTGTCTTTTGCCCTGTTTATCCCCCAGAGCAGTAGTTTGGCGTTTCCATTAGGTTTTAGCCTAATTTCTTGGACGCCAGGAGTAAAGGAACAGGGAGCAGTAGGATAAAATGTTTTTCCCCATTATCAAAAAGTAGTCTTTTTATTTTTTTGATTGATTTGAGGGGGAGCACACACATATGCAGGTGAGTGGGGGAGGGTCAGAGAGAGAAGGAGAGAGAGAATCTTAAGCAGGCTCCATGCCCAGCTCTATCTCAGGACAACCATGGGCTCGAGTCTGATGCTTAACTGCCTGAGCCACCCAGGTGCCCCAATAAGTAGTCTTTTTAGATAAGCCTTTAGCTCTTGGATGAGAAGGCTTTAATTAGAGATACTAAGGACTATTAATGCAGTTTCTCAGTATCATATTCTCTAAAGATGCATATACATGGGGGGTACCTGGGTGGCTGTGTTGGTTAAGTGTCTGACTCTTGATTTTGGCTTAGGTCATAATTCAACATGTGTGAGATTGAGCCCCACATCAGGCTCTTTGCTGACAGTGTGGAGCCTGCTTAGGATTCTCTCCTCCACCCCCACCCCACCCCACCCCCACTCCTGCTTCACACCTGCTCTCTCAAGACCACAATGGCAGATTCAAATTTTTGAACTACAGCGTGAATCAGTTTCTACTGGGCTAGTCAACTTTTTTTTTTTTTGAGGGGGGAGGGTTCTTTTTGAAGGTGGGGGGGTTGCAGGGAAGGGAAAGCAGGAGAGAGAATTGGCAAAGAAGTGTAGTGGGAGGCAGTGGATTGTGGGTGTTGAAACTGGGCTGGAAGTGATGGCTGTAGACCACTTCACCTTACCCCAGAGCCCCCTGAGTAAAAATAAATCCTTTGTCCAGCACTTTATCTTCTCTCCTACTATCCCTACCTTTCAGTGGTCTTAAGCATAAACAGGGACAAGTAGCACAAACCCAGCTGAGGTTTTCTTACCTGCGCAGACCTGCCCTAAGGTAGAGGTAGTCCTTTATCAGATGCCACCCAGGAAAGCAGAGTGTGACATCACAACTCTAATGTAACTGCTGGCAGTCTTCTGACTGGGGTGGGGGTGGGGGTGGGTGGGAGGGCAGATGAAAGTACTTTTGAGTTTTCCCAGTGGGCACAAGGGTTTTGTTCCTCGATTAGAGATAGTCTGGAAATGCTAGCACTGGTGCGAATGCCCCAGGAGAGTTTGAACACCTTTCTGGGCTTACTGTGATACCGTAGTCGCCCTGCTTAGGGAGCAGGCCAGCTGGCGGTGGGAACGCTGGCTGAGAGTGCACAGAGAGGCTTTGCCAAGGAGATCTTTTTTACTTTCTCTGTAATGTGTGCAGCTCATTTGGCCTGAGCTCTAGATTACTACTTGATTCTGTTTAGAAGTCAGAACTTGAATTTTGAGGTCTCTTCAGGAGGTAGTGCTAGTGTTGATATCTGGCTCTCCTTGGGCTTCTGGAAGTGTCAACGGTAAACTTATATTGGGATTTGCTTTTTAGAAAAAGCCAGGTGGTAATCAGAATATGTGGGTGGTGTGAAGTTTTAAAAGAAAAGGCCTGTGCCCACCTGCCAGCTTCCAGAGAAGTACTTTATACTGCACATCCCTTCTTTCTAGAATGGGTTGTGGAAGGGAATTGTTTCCGTCCTGTTTCATCACAACTTTCATGATTTTGCCACATTCCCTGCCTTCCCTGACGTAGCAGAATCTGATTCTTGACTTAAGTGAAAACTGGTCAAGGGGCTTGAAGACCTCCTTAGTACAGAGAGCAGTCTTTTGGAAGGGATGGCAGATAGAGCCTTGAACTCTTAAAGGGTCACAAATTAGGGCTGTACTCTTAGCAGCCTCGATAATGAGTTTTCTCTAGTTTCTGGGTGGTTCTTGTTGGGGACGTCATCATGGAGGGCCCCAAGCTCTGGTATCTTCTTCTTCCTTCACCCCCTCCTGCCCAAACGAAAAATTGATTTCCTAGGGTCTTTTTTAAAAAGTAATCTCTATACCCAACGTGGAGCCTGAACTCACAACCCTGAGATCAAGAGCCACATGCTCCACTGACTGAACCAGCCAGGTGCCCTGACTCTCTTGCGTCTTTACAGAATTCACCTATTATTTTTGCTCCTTTGTTCACTGTCAGTAAATCCATTGATGTGTCTTTGCTGCAGTTTAGCAGTTTAGCTGGTTTAATTATCTCCTGTTCTTCCTATTGGAAATCCAGAGTTGTGGTTTGAGGTGCAATATGTTATGGTCAACTCTTAGGATCCACAGCCCCCCCCCCCTCCCCTTCATCTCTTCCTGGTTGTAGGCATCAAGATTTAGTAGGTATGTCAGAGATTGCGGTGATCATGCTAGATTGGTTCTTTCCAGAAAGTACAGGGTAAGAGTGTATCTGAAGGACAGCTTAGTGAATGTGTCCTCTGTAGCTCTGTCATCACAGTACTGCTGCTGTCCAGATGGAGTACAAGGTGTGGAGGTGGAAGTGTGCTTGGCTCATTGGAGGAGCTGCAAGGAGACCACTGTGGCCGAAAGTGGAATCAGAAAGAAAGAGGGGCAGGGGAGGTTAGAAGATGAGGTCAGAGAAGGAGTAGTAACAGATCATGGAAGGCCTTATGGACCTGGTAGGATTTTGAATTTTATTCTATGTGAGATGGGAAATCATTGGAGATTTTTGAGTTGATAAGTTTTCTAATTAAACAAATAAATGACTCTGGCTGCTGTGTGGAGAGTAGATTGGGTGATAGGGGCAAGGGTGGAACAGAGAAACCATTTAGAAGGCTATTGTAGTAATCCAGGTGAGAGATGATGAGATGACAGGTGACAAGTGGAATTACCACCTGTTTCCAGGAAATCCTGGGAGACCTAATTGAGAAAACATCACTAAAGCCCCTCATACAGCCCATTTCATAATATTAGGCTCCAGTATTTGTTAATTCCCTTCCTTTCCTTGGATTTTGCCTTCTCCTACATTAGGACCATAGGGGAGAGGTTATTAAACAGAGAACAGCATTCACAAGAGAAGGGATTGTAAACTGTACCTCAGTCATTTGACCCCGACAGAAGCCTTTTTATTTCTTGAGGCGCTGCAGTTGGCGTCCTGTGTACATTCTGTTATCCCACCCACCGGAGACCTGAAAAGGCTGAATCTGTGCCAGAACTCTTGGACAGCTCTATTCTCATTGAAGCGTTCGATCTTCAGTTCTTTCCGCAGTTGCTATCTTAGACACAGTTTGAGCAGCCCCTTTTACAAAGTGTCTTTTTAGGTACCTGGCCTTGCAAGCTGGAGCTCTCAGATACTCCTCGTGACAGGTAGTTTCACATAGCTGAGAGGGCCCTTCAGAGAGAAAGAAAGAGGGTTTGCGGTCTTTGTTTAACACTTGAGCTTTCCCCCCACTCCGCTTTTGTTGGGATTAAAGCTTTAACATAGCCACCTTGATTTCTGGGTTTTGCAGCTTGGGAAAGGAATTTCATGTATTCTAGCATAAGATATTTATTTGAAAAAGCTTGGTCCTTGGTACACAGGGAGCTTGCATTGCTCTTCCCTACAGAAGGCCACATCAGGTCTATTCTCTTGGGCAGGTCTTGTTGGTAGACACCACAGATGAAACCATGCCATCTTGACAGAACGTCAGGATTACCTGCCTAGAGAGGGTTGCCAGCAGCCTGCTACCTCACTGATTTACTCTGGGAACAATGCAAATTTTTTTTCTTTTCTGGGGTCCAGGGAGACTAATTGTGTGGTAGACAATAGGAAAGGTAAATCCTCAGAAACTTACAAACAGAATTTGCTTTAACAGTAGTTAATTGTGTCTCCTAGGATGCTCTGCCCCTTCTTCCTAATAAAAGTAAGCTCAGATTTCTGCCATAGCCAGTTGGACTTTGGGTGTGTCTGCAACTCGTATACTGTACTGCCTCTGGAAATGTCTGACTGCCCCTGCCCCAACCAGGCCTGTAAATAGACTGAGCCAGGCCCTATTAGGGCCAGCTCTCTTCAGGAACTCTGTTCTATTTTCAGGGAGAAGTCATTTTTCCTTTCACCTCCGTTAGAATCTGCCCTAGCCTTTCTGCTCCTGCCTTAGGAGCTGGGACACAGAGGAGAGCTAGAATGTCCTGTATCTAGCTAGCAACCCCATGGGCCTATCCAAAAGCAGCAGGGAGAGGCCATCTACAGGAAATGCAGATGCCAAGAGTGCATGTAAAGCTTATGAACCGTAAAAGACTTTACCAGTACACCTTATTCTCCAGTTATTTGTGTGGTTAGGTATTTCCAGGTTTTATTTCCCCTCGTGGCCCATGTTTCTGTGCTGACTGAAACAGAATTTTAGCCATAGTAACAGGGGCAAATTGTTGCTGTGGGTATATTTTCAACCAACATCCTGCTAATTAAATTGCTTATCTATCTAAACTTGGGCCTCTGCTGCTCATATCCAGTGTCCCTGGTATCTTCCTTGAGTGAGTTGCCTTGTATTCCATGACCTTGTTTTTGTGTTCATTGCAGTGTGAGTGACTGCCTCATGTTGTGTTGATGCCAGTCTGCCATGCTAGCCTGTCTACCAGGGCCAGGTGACCTGTCCTTTCAGCTTCTTCCTCACACGCAGATGAACACTGGACTTCAGAAATGTAAGTAATCTGGATCCCGGAGTAGGATGTAATCCTTATTTTGTCCCTACATTTGAGTAATCCCAGGGGAACATCAGGGGTATGTTGACTGTGAACTTTGGTACTTCCAAGATATTCTTCACAGACAGCAAGAAAGCAGCTACAAAACTTGTCCACAACGTGAACGCTTTTATAATCAGAGAGATCCTCTTACATACTACATTTCCCCAGTGTCTGTCATCTTAATTGTAATTGTTGCTGCTAACTATCTGTTGAGCACCAAAGCTGTAAGGGGTTTTACAGGGATGGATAGATAGATAGATAGATAGATAGATAGATAGATAGATAGATAGATAGATCACCTTTCAAAGGTGTTTCAGTTTGAACCCCCATGAGCAATTGAATGAAAACTCACAGTCTTGATTACTTACTGTATCTTAGAAATAAACTGTTGACCCTTTTCTGTTATTTTGGACTCTGAGCATTCTCTACTATGGAAACAGCTCCCTTTGGCTTTGCTGTCTGCTGAGCCAGTGACCTCAGTTTACAAGTAAAGAAGCTTTCACCTACAGAAGGGATAGGGAGCTAGCTTTCTCAGTCTCTCTGGGTATACTCCTGCTAATAAACTTGCCCAAAAGATTGAGCTTTTGAGAACTAAAAAAAAAAAAAAAAAAAAAAGGAATCTAATAAAGTAAATTGTGCCCAACGTGGGGCTTGAACTCATGACCCTAAGATCTGGAGATCAAGGGTCACATGGTCCACTGACTGAGCTAGCCAGGTGCCCCAGATTCCTGTCTTAAACTGGCTGGAATTGGAGCGTTAGGCCTCATATCTTCCCAGTTTCCTGGCTTCTGTCCCTGCACTACAATGATGTGCAAGGAAAAGATTCTATTCCTAGCTCATTACCATGTACAGTGTCTTCAAGTATAAAAATGGCCCTAAATTTGGGATAGACCTTCCTTTCAGAGCAAAAGGGGAAATCACTGAGGCGTTTAGGCTTACCCTTTAATAGAAAAGGTGCTTCAGCACTTTACCCAAATCCTTTATGGCAGGGGTTGGTAAACTTCTTCCGTAAAGGGCCAGATAAGCAAGTATTTTAGGCTTTGGGGTCCCTGTTGCATCTACTGTTGCAGGGCAAAGGCAGCTATAGACAACACGTAAACAAATGAGTGTGGCTGTGTCCTGATGAAACTTTTTACAAAAACACAGCAGCTATATTTTATATTTTGGCCCACAGGCAGTAGTTTGCTGAACCCTGCTCGGGAAGATCATCTTCAGAAGTTAAAAATGGTCTAGCCTCTTGACTTCATTTCTTTGAAGGAGAGTAAGACCCAGAGCCTGATGAATTCTGGGATTTGGCCAACGATTCCAATTCCTGTAATGACAAGCTAAAACTAACAGTCTTCCTCCTGTAGCTGCCTGACCCAATAGGCAAGCTATGCTATGTTGTACCAGCTTTCCTCCCCATCTTTCTCTCAATAAATGATATTTGGGTGATAAAGTTGTCTGTGTTCCCTGGCCACTGAAATCTGCATGCTAACTGCATTTTGATTGGTTCTGGGGTTCCAGGGACACAACTGGATAAGGGAGTTTACTTAGAAGCATGACAGAGTAGTTCGCTGACCTTGCTTCTAAGTTCCTTCGTGTACTCAAACAGCTTTACCCAGAGATGGAGTATCAAGGGTGAGCCATTTGTGAAGAAAGGCAAATAGGCAGCTTTATCTTGGGTGCTGACTTCGGATCTACACTCCTTCCCAAAGCAGCCTCAAAGTATCTGCCAACCACCGTCCTCAAATTTGTATTCAAGAATTGCAATAACCTTCCCTGGTTTCAGGCTTGTCTGGGGAATAGCGTATTGGAATCCCTTTGTCTCACTTGATTACTATCCTTAACTACACACAAGCCTTTGCAGAGAAGAAAACCTGTTTTAAGCTGACTTGCTTTCTTTTCACCTCTCCCAAAATGTAGAAGAAAACAAATTCTGCCATATGACTTAGAGCCGTTAGCATTGAGCATTTAAGGTGAGATGGAGCTGGCACCAAGACCCACTCAAAGCCCAGGCTTCTTAGCATAGAGACCTGAGAACCAGTTTTGTAGTTGCGCTCTTCTTTCCCTGCCCCTCATCCTCAGGAGGGTCTTACAAGTTGTTAGAAACACAGAGCTTGGTATTGGGTGGGGAGGGCGCGGGGATGGGGCACAGATGTTTATAGATTATTGTGCTTTATATTGTAAGAGCTCAAGGCAGGAGAGACGGGACATGTGGCTTCTTGGCCAGCTCTGTAAGTCACCTGGCTAATTGCCTTCCTCAGGCTAAACCTGCCACATGTATAGAATCACAGAATTGGTCCCTTCCGACTCCAACATTTTCTCACCTCCCCTTCCTTTTCTGTGTGTGTAGGAGAATGTAACGCATTTCCCATCCTGCCATGGGGTAGTCTGGATTAAGGAACATCTTGGCTTTGGTGGTTCTTGCATTTGATACAGGACCACAGTTGGGGTTAGGTAGATACCCTTCTAGAGCTTTTCTAGGTTTTATATTCCATGCTGTCACTTGCTTTGAGAGTTCTCAGCTGTTTTGGAACTTTACTTGGCAAAATTTCCTCTGACCCATCTTTTCCCAATTCACCAGAAAATGTGTTTTTTGGACTCCCCCCTCTCCACCCCCCCCCCCCACCATTAACCCCAAGCCTCTGCTTCTCCTTCCCCAGCTCACTATCAGGTATATCGTAATATTTCTGGTTGAATGGCTGAAATGACCAAAGGTTCTTGGTCCTCAAATAATCTTTTAGACAACAACTTTGACCTCCTTCATTGTAGAGTATCGGGGCCTGAGACAAACATCAGAATCACCCACTTTCACTACTACTTTCTGTGCCTGTCCGCCCCCTAGTGGAAGGTCCTGGAAATGGTGCATTGACCCAGTAACTGGATAAACCCATAGAAATCTCAGAAATTAGTTAATATTTGTTGAGTGCTTATTGTATGCCAGGCAGTATTTTGAGCATTGTTATCTTTGTTCTCATTCGTTCCTCAATGATTCCATATGAGAGACTCATCTTTCTTTTGAGGAGAAGGAATAGAGTAGCACTTGCCAGTGTCACATTACTGTTCAACTCGGCTAGAAGTCATACTCGGGTCAGACTCCAAAGCCAGTGTTTGAAACACACTGCCTGGGCATCTCCCACCTATTGATAGTTTCCTGCCGCATATGGTACTTGCATCTTCTGACCTTCAAAATAGAATAAACAGGGAGGCCCCTGTGGGGAAGCTGGGATTCAGGGAGATTGCCCACTCTCCCCCAATCCCTGGCATAGACAGCAGTGCTTTCTGCTGCATTTAACTCCCAGACTCAAGACCAGCGGGCTTTCTTGGTCAGGTTACTTTTTCCTGTCTATGCACACACTCAACCAAACCTACTATCTTTGAATAATAACTTTCAATAGTCATGGTTCCTGTTTTCAGACCTTTTTCCTATTCATTGAATCTCTTGATCTTAGTGGTTCTATGAGGTACACCAGCAGGTATCATCCCTGTTTATAAATGAAGAGTGACTGGGGCGCCTGGGTGCCTCAGTCAGTTAACCATCTGACTTTGGCTCAAGCCATGATCTCATGGTTCGTGAGTTTGAGCCCTGCATTGGGCTCTGTGCGGACAGCTCAGAGCCTGGAGCCTGCTTCCGATTCTGTGTCTCCCTCTCTCTCTGCGGCCCTTCCCCTGCTGTTTCTCTCTCTCTCTGTTTCTCTCTCTCTCTCTCTCTCTCTCTCTCTCTCAAAAATAGATGAACATTTAAAAAAAAAATCTTCAGAAATAGGGGTGCCTGGGTGGCTCAGTCAGTTAAGCGTCCGACTTCGGTCATGATCTCATCGTTCGTGATTTCGAGCCCTGCGTCAGGCTCTGTGCTGACAGCTTGGAGCCTGGAGCCTGCTTCGGATTCTGTGTCTCCCCTTCTCTCTGCCCCTCCCCAGCTCATGCTTACATTCTATCTCTGTCAAAAATAAATACTTAATAAAAAAATTTTTTTTAATCTTCAGAAATAAAAATAAGAGATTATGAGCAATTATATGCCTATAAAATGGGTGATCTAGAAGAAATGGACAGATTCCTAGAAACATATACACTACCAAAACTGAAACAGGAAGAAATAGAAAATTTGAACAGACCCTTAACCAGTCAAGAAATAGAATTAGTAATCAAAAAATCTCCCAAAAAAACAAGAGTCCAGGGCCAGATGGCTTTCCAGGGAATTCTACTGAACATTTAAGGAAGAGTTAACACCTAGTCTCTTGAAGCTGTTCCAAAAAATAGAAATGGAAGGAAAACTTCCAAACTCTTTCTGTGAAGCCAACATTACCTTGATTCCAAAACCAGACAGAGACCCCCCCTAAAAAGGGGAACTATAGACCAGTTTCCCTGATGAACATGGATGCAAAAATCCTCAACAATATATTAGCCAACTGGATCCAACAATACATTAAAAAAATTATTTACCACGACCAAGTGGGATTTATACCTGGGATACAGGGTTGGTTCAATATCTGCAAAACAATTAACGTGATTCATCACATCAATAAAAGAAAGGACAAGAACCATATGATCCTCTTAATAGATGCAGAGAAAGCATTTGACAAAATACAGCATCCTTTCTTGATAAAAACCCTCAAGAAAGTAGGGATAGAAGGATCATACCTTGAGATCATTAAAAGCCATGTACAAAAGACCCAACACTAATATTCTCAATGGGGAAAAACTGAGAGCTTTCCCCCTAACATCAGGAGCAAGACAGGGATGTCCACTCTTGCCACTGTTATTCAACATAGTATTGGAAGTCTTACCCTCTGCAATCAGGCAACACAAAGAACTAAAAGGCATCCAAGTCAGCCAGGAGGAGGTCAAACTTTCACTCTTCACAGATGACATGATACTCTATGTGGAAAACCCAAAAGATTCACCAAAAAACTGCTAGAACTGATCCATGAATTCAGCAAAGTTGCAGGATATAAAATCAATGCACAGAAATTGGTTGCATTCCTATACACCAACAATGAAGCAATAGAGAAATCAAGGAATGGATCCCATTTACAATTGCAATAAAAACCATAAAATACCTAGGAATAAATCTAACCAAAGAGGTGAAAAATCTATACACTGAAAACTATAGAAAGCTTATGAAAGAAGTTGAAGACACACACACACACACACACACACACACACACACACACACACACACACGAAAAATATTCCATGCTCCTGGATAGGAAGAATAAATATTGTTAAAATGTCAATACTACCCAAAGCAATCTACACATTTTTTTTTTTTAACATTTATTTATTTTTGAGACAGAGAGAGACAGAGCATGAATGAGGGAGGGTCAGAAAGAGGGAGACACAGAATCTGAAACAGGCTCCAGGCTCTGAGCTGTCAGCACACAGCCTGATGCGGGGCTCGAACTCACGGTCTGCGAGATCATGACCTGAGCCGAAGTCGGCCACTTAACCGACTGAGCCACCCAGGCGCCCCAAGCAATCTACACATTCAATGCAATCCCTATCAAAATGACACCAGCATTCTTCACAGAGCTAGAATAAACAATTCTACAATTTGTATGGAACCAGAAAAGACCCCAAATAGCCAAAGCAATCTTGAAAAAGAAAACCAAAGCAGGGAGGCATCACAGTCCCAGACTTCAAGCTATACTACAAAGCTGTAACCATCAAGACAGTATGGTACTGGCACAAGAACAGACACTCAGATCAATGGAACAGAATAGAGAACCCAGAAATTGACCCACAAACGTATGGTCAACTAATCTTTGACAAAGCAGGAAAGAATACCCAATAGAATAAAGACAGTCTCTTCAGCAAGCAGTGCTGGGAAAACTGGACAGCGACATGCAGAACAATGAACCTGGACCCTTCTTACACCATACACAAAAATAAACTCAAAATGGATGAAAGACCTCAATGTAAGACAGGAAGCCACCAAAATCCTCGAGGAGAAAGCAGGCAAAAACCTTTGATCTTGGCTGCAGCAACTTCTTACTCAACACGTCTCCGGAGGCAAGGGAAACAGAAGCAAAAATGAACTCTCGGGACCTCATCAAAATAAAAATCTTCAGCACAGCAAAAGAAACAGTCAGCAAAACTAAAAGGCAACAGACAGAATGGGAGAAGATATTTGCAAACAGTGTATCAGATAAAGGGTTTGTATCCAGAATCTATAAAGAACTTATCAAACTCGGGGCGCCTGGGTGGCTCAGTCAGTTGACTGCCTGACTTTGGCTCAGGTCATGATCTCGCTGTCCATGGATTCAAGCCCCGCATTGGGCTCTGTGCTGACAGCTCAGAGCCTGGAGCCTATTTCAGATTCTGTGTCTTCTCTCGCTCTCTGCTCCTCAACCCACTCATGCTCTGCCTCTGTCTCTCTCTCAAAAATAAATAAACATTGAAAAAAAAAAAAACTTAAAAAAAAAAAAAAGAACTTATCAAACTCAACACCCGAAACAGAAATAATCCAGTGAAGAAATGGGCAAAAGACATGCATAGACACTTCTTCAAGGAAGACATCCAGATGGCTAACAGACACATGAAAAAATGCTCAACATCACTTATCAGGGAAATCCAAATCAAAACCACAATGAGATACCACCTCACACCTGTCAGAATGGCTAACATTAACAAGTCAGGCAACAACAGATGTTGGCGAGGATGCGGAGAAAGAGGATCTCTTTTGTATTGCTGGTGGGAATGCAAACTGGGGCAGCCACTCTGGAAAACAGTATGGAGGTGCCTCAAAAAAACTAAAAATAGAACTACCCTACGACCCAGCAATTGTACTACTAGGCATTTATCCATGGGATACAGGTGTGCTGTTTCGAAGGGACACATGCACCCTCATGTTTATAGCAGCACTATCAACAATAGCCAAAGTATGGAAAGAGCCCAAATGTCCATCAGTGAATGAAGGGATAAAGATGTGATACATACATACACACACACACACACACACACACACACACACACACACACACACACAATGGAGTATTAGTTGGCAATCAAAAAGAATGAAGTCTTGACATTTGCAACTATGTGGTTGGAACTAGAGGATATTATGCTGAGCGAAATTAGAGACAAGTATCATATGACTTCACTCATATGAGGACTTTAAGACACACAACAGATGAACCTAAGGGAAAGGAAACAAAAATGTAAAAACAGGGAGGGGGACAAAACATAAGACTTTTAAATCTGGAGAACAGAGGGTTACTGGAGAGTTGTGGGAGGGGGGATGGGCCAAATGGGTAAGGGGCATTAAGGAATCTACTCCTGAAATCATTGTTGCACTATATGCCAACTAATTTATATGTAAACTTAAAAAAAAAATTTTTTTTAATCTATAAATGAAGAGTCACTGAGACAGACCCTGAGTAGTCAGATAATAAAGCCAGTACTTGAATCCGGATCTAACTTTGTTCTAACCAGATTCCCTATTCTCTACCCTGCCTTATTCCCCATTGATGACACCTTTGGTACCAGCTATTTAAATAAGTTGCTTACAGGGGCACCTTGGCTGACTTAGTTGGTAGAGCATGTGACTCTTGATATTGGAGTTGTGAGTTTGAGGCCCACTTGGGCAAAGAGCTTACTTTAAAAAATAGTAAATAAGTTGCTTACAAAGCCATGGTATTTGTGTTAGCTGTACCCTTAATTAAGGGAAGATGTTACAGAAGAAAGCAAGCTTCCAGGGTGCCCTTGTGGGACTGAGATAAGAAAGTGTTAAGAAAACTTTTTTTTTTTTTTTTTTTTTAAGTGCTAAGCTCAAGTCTGGTACGTGAGGTAGGTGGTGCTGTATTCCAAGAATGTAGCCAATTTTTTTGTGTCCAATATACTTATCTCATCCTTGAGATTCTTCCTTAACGAAGATACTGTAGGGCACCTGTGTGGTTCAGTTAATTAAGCATCTGACTTTGGTTCAGGACATGATCTCACAGTTTGTGAGTTTGAGCCCCGCTTCTGTCTCTCCCTCTCCCTTTCTCTCTCTCTGCCCCTCATGGGATTTGCGTGTGCTCTCACGCTCTCTCTCAAAACAAAGATACTGTAGCCTGTATCCACCCTTCCCACCCTTATTTTCTTTTGATTCTGATTCCTTTATCTGACTACTGTCATCACCATGGTCAACATCAGCAGAAGCAGGGAAAAGAGAACTAAAAGAGAACCAATCCGGTGTAAGTGTCCCATTCCATACTCCTGAATCAGGCCAAGCTACCTTCTGCCTCTGCTAGGAGAAAGAAAACACCCTGAGAGTTGGTACTGACTTGGAACAAAGGAACTTGATTGTTCAGTAAGCCAGTATACCTCTCTCTCACACCTGGTCTTCAAGGAGAAAAACCTACCACTGTGGAGGAAAGCCCAGAGGCAGACCTGTATTACCTGTCTGAACTAAAACCCAGCAGCTGTTGACTGCCATTACTCAGCTGAGCCCAGAGTTGTTCAGTTGATTTTGACCAGTCAGACACCCGAGTGCAGCGGCTGACCTAGGCAGCTTCTAATGGAATTCTGGTGTCTCGAGGGACTATGTCTCAGTGATCCCAGACTTCTGGTATTTTCTTGTCCAGGAGAATGTAACAAGGGTCAGAAAAAAGCCCCACTTTATGGAGACTGAAGCCCATTGAGGGTCAGTGGCTTGTAAGAAGCAGCAGAACTCACACTCCACTGTCAGGGCTTTGATTCTGCTCACCAGCTAGTAATACCTAGTGGATAGGTGATTTCTGGGCCTCTCTGCCTCCCTCCCCTTCTTGCCCTCAACTGTCACGGTCACATTCATCCTTTTAAGACCTTCTTCAAATCGGTCATCTAACAAACATTTGTGGACTGAGCGTCTAACCTGTACAGTTAATAAAGTAGAACTTAAACATGTGTGAGTCCTTGCTACTTCGAGGCGTGGTGCCCCTAACAGCACAGCTCTTTTCCACTCTGTACTCTTTTGCTAAGTTCTCCATTGGTGAGCATGGGACCAAATCTCGCTGTGCCTTGTGGATGTCAGCTCTCTTTTTTCCTGCCTCCAAGAGCAGCATTTTCTAAGCAGTTGCTGGCAGGCTAACCAGCAGTGCCACCAAATGAGGGCAGCTGTGCCCTCTTCCTTCTGGCACACTCTTTGCCCCCCTTCTCTTGCAGTTGATGCCCAGTGACGTGACTGAATGGGGTCTTCTTGGGCCAAGGCAGCTGAGGCCACAAGCTGGGCATTCAGTCAGCTTGTTCCCTGCTCTATCCTGGCTGCCTTCTGCAAGGGGAGGAAGTAGGGTGGGAGTTAGCTAGCTGAGCCTCGGCTCCCAGCCAAGCCCCTTCCTTCTGCTTGGGCAGACTGGGTACTTACTCACGCAGCAAGCCTTTATTAGGCACCTTCTGTGTACACTTGGGAGAAACCCTACCTCAGAGAGGGAAAACAGAGCTGAGACCTTTTGCAGGAGCCTGGCATCCTTAAAGAGCTCTTGTTCTCAGAACCTTTTCCTTTTTGACTGGAGGTCCAACATCCGCTGGAGCCCCCTGCTGGGTGGCCCCTGGAGATGAGAACAAAGAAACTGTTAACATTAATGAGGCGCATTGAGTGGGTACTTCCGCCATCTCCAAAGGCAGGCAGGTTTTTCCTCTTTCATTTTGGAAAGTGACAGCTGACAAGGGCCAAACAGACTGTTTTTGGCACTCAGGACTTAAAGATTCTCTGAAACCTTTCTTTTCAGTTCCCTCCCTGCTGCCCTGTCATTATTGCTACCCCCCACGAGGAAATAAATAAAGCCTTTTGATCTTCACCCAGTCAGGCCGAGGGTAAGCTGTAAACAAAAGTGAACTTGTGACATAAGGCTAGGGGAGGGATTTTGGCAGCTTATTCCTCTGCTCCTGACAAAAAGACATCCTGTTTGCCGAGCCAGGATGCCCACCCAGTGGGTATGGTGCCCCAGCTGCCAAGGCACAAGAGAAAGCTGCTGCCTCACCGGCCACTGCAGACTGAAGGGCAGTCACTCCAGGCACCCTCTTTACCAGAGCGTCTGCCTAGAGCCTTCACTGCTGAGGCCAACAGGTAGGAACTTGGAGAGATTTCCATTTAGAGGAGCAACCTTCAGTTACTTCTGTGAGAATTGGCCAAGTTCAGGCTCTCCAAAATCCGGGACTTTGAAAGTTGCTCTGCTGTTCTGATCTTTGGTGGCCTCATTTGTAAATGAGAAGCCTGATAGTACCCACCTTCTAAAGCAGTAGCGAGGATTCACCGAGAGCCTGTCACCTGGCACAAGGCCTGGCTAGTTGTGAGCGCTGACTGAATGTTAGCAGTGCTTGTTACTTGGGGGCTCAGTGAGGCCGGGTCTAAAATGAAGACTAGGGATGACTTCGTTAACCCCTACTCCACCATAGGCCCTCAAGAGGGGAATCTAGAAGGGCTGGTTGGCTTGGCACTGATGAGCTCCCTCTCCTTCTTTGCTCTCCTTACCCTTCTCTCTCTCTAGGGGACACTACACAGAAAATGAGAGCTGCTCACTATCCTACCCCAGCCGAATTGGACGCGTATGCTAAGAAGGTCGCAAACAACCCACTGACTATAAAAATCTTCCCCAACAGTGTGAAGGTTCCCCAGCGGAAACACGTTCGTCGTACTGTGAACGGCCTCGACACATCAGCCCAGCGCTACAGCCCCTACCCGACTCAGGCAGCCACCAAGGCAGGCCTGCTTGCCATTGTCAAAGTGCCAGCCAAAAGCATACTCAAGGACTTTGACGGCACCCGAGCCCGATTGCTCCCTGAGGCCATCATGAACCCCCCAGTGGCGCCCTATGCTACTGTGGCACCCAGCACTTTAGCCCACCCCCAGGCCCAGGCTCTGGCCCGCCAGCAGGCCCTGCAGCATGCACAGACCCTGGCCCATGCCCCTCCCCAGACGCTGCAGCACCCTCAGGGTATCCCGCCACCCCAGGCGCTGTCCCACCCTCAGAGCCTCCAGCAGCCTCAGGGCCTGGGCCACCCTCAGCCCATGGCCCAAACCCAGGGCTTGGTCCACCCTCAGGCCCTGTCTCACCAGGGTCTCCAGCACCCCCCCAATCCCTTGCTGCATGGAGGCCGGAAGATGCCAGACTCAGATGCCCCCCCGAATGTGACCGTGTCTACCTCAACTATCCCCCTTTCAATGGCGGCCACCCTGCAGCACAGCCAGCCCCCGGACCTGAGCAGCATCGTGCACCAGATCAACCAGTTTTGCCAGACGAGGGCAGGCATCAGCACTACCTCAGTGTGTGAGGGCCAGATCGCCAACCCCAGCCCCATTAGTCGCAGTCTGCTCATCAATGCAAGCACCCGGGTGTCGACCCACAGCGTCCCCACGCCAATGCCTTCATGTGTGGTCAATCCCATGGAGCACACCCACGCGGCCACAGCCGCGTTGCCTGCCGCAGGCCCTGTCAACCTGCCCACGGGCATTTCTCGAGCCCCTGCTGGCTACCCTAGCGACCTCAAGCCAGTCGCCTGGAACCAGCACCAGCTGGCCCACCTACAGCAGATGTGCAGTGAGGCCGGTGGGACGCCGGCCCCTGGCCTGACAGGCAAGCACGCAGCAGGACGCGAGTTGGCAGGGCCTGGCTTTGTGGGCAAGGCCCCTGCCTACCCGCAGGAACTCTGCCTGGCACAGTCCTTCCATCTGAAGCCACCCCTGGAGAAGCCAACCCCATCCCCACCTGTCAACGGCCTGGCGGCCCCACTGGCCTACCCCAATGGTCACTACTTCCAACCCCTGTGGAACAACATTCTGCCCACTCCCAATAGCGACAGCTCGGGGTCTCAGGACCTCGCCATGCCGTTCCACGGTGGGCAGCCCACGGGTGCACCCCTTGACTGTGGGACGGCTGCTGGGGCCCACTACCGAGCAGGGGCCGGGGGCGGTCCAGTGGCAACCCAGAACAGCTTGATGCAAACAGTGGATTACCTAAGCGGGGATTTCCAGCAGGCCTGCTTTCGAGAACAGAGCCTGGCTATGCTGAGCAAGGCCCACCGAGCCCCTGGCAACCGAGCCCCTGATCCCGCAGATAGTCGAAATCTTCATATTCAGCACCCTGGGTATAGATAGGTAGCCCCGGTGCCCTCCACAAGCTACACGTCATACATCACCCTCCTAGGTTTAGACTTACTTTTGAGTAATTGGATAGTTTCAGAGTTTCACTGCTCTAATGTGATCATTCTTAGAGGTCTAAGAAAGGGAATTTGGTGGGATCTATTTGAGGACAGCGGGGGATCCCCTGGTGCCCTCACCCTCCCCTCCACCATCCCCAGCAACTTCTGGGTTTATGTTAGGACCTAATCCCAACTCCAAGCTTTTGTCTCTACTGCCTATCAGTCCCTCCACCTTGACCATTTCCCCCCAGCCACCTCCTGCCTTTTCTTGCATCTCTGCCCGTTTTCCTTAGGACTGAGGTGTGGGGTAAGGAAGGGCCCTAGATGAGGTGGCCGTAGGTACCCAGCCCCTTAAGCTAGGACTTTCCCTGTCTGCCTCTGTCTCTTTGGGACTAAGAACCCAGACTTCCCAAGTGCTCTGGAAGTTAATTCCTTCTTCACCCAAAGATCTCAAAACTGACCCAATCTTCACCTCCTCCCACCCCTCTCCATTCCTCAGGGCTTTGTTTAAATCTGGATTCCAGAGTCACTGCATTTGCCCTTGCTACATTCAAGGGCACCCTGTAGGCACTTGGCCATAGCCTTGAGACCTGGGGGAAAAATGCGTCTTTGTGTCGGTATCTTAGTTCCTGACACCCCTTTCCAGCCCTAGAGAAAGGTAGTAACTGTCCAGCACACCCAAGATCCCTTTCTCACTGTTTCTCCCAACTCACCTGCTGCTCCCATCCCCCACACCCCTCCAAAAACACAAGCAAAACAAAATAGGATCTTGAGGAATTAGGTAGGTAAAGAAAGGATGATCACATTGGAGTTCGGAATTAAAAACACCAAAAAAAAAAAAAAAAAGTTAAAATGCATTTGGTTCTCTACACTGGCTAAGAATATTGCTCTACACTGTAAGTTTTAAATGTCCTGTTTCTGTATGAATGTAGTGTGGGTTTGAGTAGCGTTGTGTGAGCGGCCCCACAGGTACATTCACCCTCTAGTCACCTCCTTTTGCAGCCCCTCAGTATAATGAAGAAAGAAAGAAAAAAAAAAAAAACACAAAGCCTTAAGCTCTTTGAATTCTTCCTTTACCAAATGAGCATGGTTCTAACAGCTGGAGGCGGACCTACATTGGAAGCAGCCCCTCCTGCCCGCGCCCATCTGTCACGTGCCCATCCTCCTCCACCCCACGCTCAACGTGTTTCATTCCCAAGTGGCAATTAGTTGGCTAGAAATTTAAAACTTTTCTGTAACTTTAAATTTAGATCATGTTTTGTAATTTTTTGCACCCTTCTGTTAAAGTTGGGCTCTGCCTTTTTTTTTTTTTTTTTTTTTTTTTTTTTTAAACCAAATAAGCCCTTACCTTTCCTCTTGTCTCTGGGGAATGTGAGCTGATGTTCTTATTTAAGATTTGGGGTTTTGTTTACTATACTATCCACTGTTCTTTAGCCAGAAATTCTCTAGTGATCTGAAGCAATGTGACTGAAGACCAGTTTTTAAATTATGTGTTGGCAAGTTGCCTTATATTTAAAAAGAGAAAAAAAAAGAAAAAGAAAAAAAAAAAATGCCTGATTGTGTTATGCCAAATGATAGCAACGTGAAGTCCTAATTTATTTTCCTGCCGTCTGTGAACACTGGTACCTCCCTGTCCCTGAGCCCTCAGGAGCACCTGCAGCTTCTGGCGCGGCGCCTTCTCCCAAGGCTTCACCGCCACCGTCTCACCCAGGGTCCCTTCCGGTTCTCACTTTCTCTGAGAGAACCCCACCGTCCCCCCTTATCCCTTGCTTGATCTCCAAACCAGATATTTTTGCTGTGAGTTTTTCCAATGCCTCTCCCCAAAAGGTGAGCTGCTATCTTAGGAAATGGGACCGGACACCAACTTGGGGGCTTTAAATCAAACCTCAAACCCTCAAATCTCTTCCTGTGTAGGGGTGCAAATCTCTGAAGCTCTCACTCCCACCCCTAGTCTGCATGGAAAAATGTACTGTGGCCCCTCTTTCCCCCCACCCCCCACTGCCCTTGCCTTTGGTGTGAGATGTTTCCTAGTTCACCCTGAGCCTCTCTCCCCCCTCTGCCAGCCAACCCCCAACCAGCAATAAGGGTCCAAGCCAGGGCCTCCTATCCACACTCCCTGCCTCCATCCCACGCTGCCCCTAGGGAATACCTCGGATTCCCTACACTGTCCACATACTGTAGCATTCATTCTCCATCTCCCTCATCTGCTCACCTGTGGTGGTTTATGGGTGTGATGGGGTTTTTAAGATTATTATAAACCAGTAAAAAGAAAAAACTCACCAGAACTTGTCCTATTCGTTGAATGCTGTGAATGTTTGAGGTGACTTTTCTTGTAATGATTTCTGACGTGCCTGCTCTCCACGAGAGAAGCGGGTCCTCAGTTGTAGGACGCGAGCCCTTCTAGTGTTGGGCCCACTCGGAAGCCTCCCAGTCTGTGATGCCAGACCAGGTGCTGCGGTGATTGGGCAGCCGGCACGTGATAGGGCCTCCCCTAGGCGGGGCGCTCGGGGCGTGTTGGGACCCGTGGGAAAGTGTGGTTTACCGCCCCGCTCTACAGGCTCCATGTGCTGCCACTTTCAGTCCACGGACCGTTGAAAAACCAGGATCTGCTTTGCTGATGAGCCAGCCGAAGACTAAAACGCCCCTCCCTCCCCTTCTCCCACCTCCACCACTTTGGGATTTCTGAGGGCCTTTGACAGCTGGAGGTAATAGGTGCCGCAATCTGTGACCTGAAAAGTGGCCCCTCCGAGTACTGATGGAATCGAAAGTACAGTTCCCTTCGGAGCACGCCCTTCTCTGTAAGGTGCCCCTGCCTCCTTTACTCCTCACGCCATCCTTGTGAAAGAAAGCCTTCTACCTGGGTCCCCTACCCGCAGTCGGCCCAAGGTCCTGCAGCTAAGTAGACAGGTGAACCCAGCTCTGCCTGGCCTCTTTGGGCAGATGCGCGGGGAGACCAGCACCTCAGGTTTTGCCTAGTTCCACATAGCGATTCTGACCGTCTGCAACAGCACTGGAATGAGGTCTAGGCCTGGGTGTGGGGGCAACTCTGGGAGGCACCATCCGGCTTTCCCAGTCAGTGCGCCCGTGGAGTGGTGCAGTGACACGGTCCTGCCGGCAGAGGGAGCCCAAGCTTGACCGAGGATGTCCGGCTTCTCTTGGGAGACAGATGCCGGCCCGGCCGGGTCGCCTATTACCTGCCGCAGGAGCTGAAGAGAAGGCATTTGCTGGAGCCCCTGGTAGCCGGTGGTTTTCCCTGCGGGCTTCCAGGCATCGCTGTGCCAAAGATGGCTTATCTGGAGAAGGGGCCATCTTTCCCAGCCGGCAGCCAGGGCCCCATCTCCCCCCTAGATCAGTGAATTTGACCTTTTGAAGGCTAATAAGCTGGTAGTTCCCCAGGCTGAATGTCAAGGGTCTTTCCACCTCAACCTGTGTGTGGGAGGGTGGAAAAGGCAAACACTACCACCCTTGAACCTTCTCCTTAGTAGATAATAGTTGCCATACATCGGGCCTCTTCACAGGGCCAGGCAATAAGAGTAAGGGACTTTATGCTGATTAATCGTAAAGTTTACAAGTCTAGGTAAACAGGATTACTTTCATTTTACCAATGAGAGTAACGGTGCCCCATGTAACTAAGCAACTTGGCAAAAAGCAAGCACAGCAAGGATCCAAACCCAACTCTGCTGCCATTATTGAAGGGAGCTGTATTACTAGGGATTGCTAGAGCTTAAAACCGAATCCAGGCCCTGTCCCAAACCAGCTGAAAGACACTGAGAAATCAGTTCACTCCTCTATTCCTATTTCATCAAATGTGGATAATCACAGGCACTCACTGAGGGCTGTATGAAAAATAAATGAACATGGATGAGAAAATCCAAATACCCTTCAAAAGGCCCTCGGCTCAGCCTAGTCCCTGGGTATGGGCTGGGCTTTGGAGTTGGATTAACATTCTGTCAAGCACGTTTTGCGCTGGGAACAAGCATCGTCTCAGTAAATCTTCACCACAGCCGACTGAGCCGTCCTTTTAGTATGGCGATAGAAGCGATTTCGTTTGCCTGTTGTATTAAACGAATAATGTACATTCGTGCTTAGGAGTGTCTGCTACACGACAGCTATGATCATTAGACCAAGAAAGACTTGCCTGGGGGCAGAAGCAGTAAGTAGTCTTTGCTGGGGTATGGATCAAGGACTCCAGGCTCGTAAAATGCACCTCCCCCATTTAACCACCAGATGGCAGCGGCAGGCAACTGTCTTCCGCACAAAGCCTAGTGCAGTTCCCCTGTCGTCCGCCAGAGGGCGATCCAGCAGCGCAGAGCGGCAAGCAGCACGGCGACCTTGGCCCCGCGCCTTCCCTGTTGGGCCCAGCCTTAGGCGGCCCTAACCATCCCAGATAAGTCAGGCTGGAACCAAGTTAATAAATACAATTCAGGATTTATTAAAAATCAGGGCTCCCCTGCCGTGCCCTCCTGGCACTAAGTAAATAAATAACCAGAGGGGGCACAGCTGGGGAAAGGGGAAGAGAAATCAGATCTCAAGACAGATTCTTTGAACTACCCCTCACATCCCCACTCCCACCCCCCACTATGGCTCTTGGGACATAGCACCAGCAGGCGCCTCAGTCCTGGGTAGAGTGTGGCCGGCACCAAGGCATGTCTTCCCTGCCCAGGAGAGGAGACAGGCCCTGGGATCACTTTTTCCAAGCCCTTGATGACCCCAAGACCTGCTCCCCCCAGGGGCCAGGGCTGAAGCACCAATAGGAGGCACCTGAGGGTGGTAAGGAAGAGGAGAGGGGGAACAGAACCTGGGCAGCAGAAGCAGCTGAAAGGGGGTCCGGCCCCTTCTCCAGGTTCAGCCAGTTCCTGGCTGAGGTCATGCTCCACCCCCTTTCTCCTGGAGCCCCGCCTGCACTCAGCTGAGGATCTTTCGGGGCAATTCAACAGAGGCACGGATGAAGACCGCATCATCCCGCACGTAGTTTCGCTTGCGGATGTCCTGGTGGGAGATGAACTTGGGGTAACCAAAGCCCAGAGAACTCTCATCCAGGGAGCCCCGCCAAGTGCCCGGTTTTTGGAAATTCTTCCAGTTTGGGTCAGGGTGAAAGGTCTCAGTGACATGCTGTGGCTTAGCCAGCCCGGGGTCGCTCTGATCCAGCAGGGAGAAGGTGACGCGGCGGGCAAACGGCCACTCGAGGAGATTGTCAAAGGCACCCGGCAGCACGCGAATGTAGAGCGAGAGGTGCGTGCCCTCACCGCTGCCATTGCCATTGAGGAACGCAGACACCTGCAACTTGTAGCCATACTTGTGTGTGTAGAAGGCCGGGCTGAAGCACTCCAGGTTGGGCTTAGCCTTGGCCTCCTGAAGCCGCCGTCCATAGCTGCCGATCTTCCAGATGAGCACGCCGTCACTGCCCACCGACAGCTCCTCCAGCTCTCGCCGCAGCTCCTGCAGCTCCTGCCGCTGCCGGCTCACCAGGGCGCACATCATGGCCAGGTGCGGCTTCACGCTCTCCTCCACATGCCGGGCCATCGCCAGCTTGGGGCACTGTTGGCAAAGCCCCGGGCCATGGGGGAAGGGAGAACAGTTATCAGTAGGGACATGCCCAGGGGAGACAGGGGACAGAGGGGAGCGGCGATGGGGCTGCAGGCACCCAGCTCTGACCGGGGACGGTAGAGGACACTTGGGAGGCCGCTGCCGGCCAGCAGAAGGAAGGACCGAAGGCTTCAGAGCAGCAAGGCAGGGACCAGAGAGGGCCTGGTCTACATCTGAGGCTTCAAGGACTAAGAAGGGGACAGACAGGGAAGAGGAGGGGCATCTCACCCTGTGTTTGCAGCCGGAGTCTTTGAACGGACACAGCACCAGGGCGGTGCTACAGCTCTCCTTCAGGTGGCCCGGCAGGTCCTCCCGAGCCACCGTGCCCACGCCACACTGGTTGGGGCAGGGTACGGGCAACCTCGGGCACTGGTACTGGTGGCTCTGCGGCCACAGGGGCAGAGAGACAGCGGTCAACAGGCTGACCCCCACCCCCACCCCGCCACCTGCCCCACGGCCCACGGCTCAGGGAGGGCCTCACCTGGATGGTGTCAAAGACGAACTCCTTGGCGCAGTAGGTGCAAGGCTGGGTACGCTTGGGGCACTCAGAGGAGGCATGCTGGGCCAGCAGGCGCCGCATCATGCGGGCACCACACTTGTTCTCGCAGTACACGCTCTCTTGGGGGCATACGCCCTCGTGGCTCTAGAAACGCCAGAGAGGCCGACTGAAGGGATCCCTGGGCCACCAGGCGCCCCACTCACCCTGTGCCCTCCACCGGGCCCCACCCACCTCAAAGGCCTCCCCGCTGAAGTCGCAGCCACAAAACTCGCACTTGAGGCGCCGCTTGGGGCAGTCGTGCTGCAAGTGTGCAGGCAGGTCCCGGCGGCTCAGCTTGGTGGGGCAGCGATTGGGGCAGGGGATTACATTGAAGCTGCAGGTGTTCAGGTGGCTCTGTGGGGGAGCGAGACGGTCAGTGCCTGCCAAGAAAGGGGGAGCCCCCTCCCTCCCACCGGAGACTCACCTGTAGGTGGCGCAGCGGCCCACTCCAGCGGCAGCCCTCCTCACTGTGGATGCAGCGGATAGGCAGCCCCAACACCTGCACCTCCAGCTCCGGGTCTGGGTAGATCTGGGTAGACGGGGAGGAACCCGGCAGGGTCAGAGCCCGCTACAGTCCCCAGTTTCCACCCCCACCACCCCCAGACGGGCCAGCTCTACCTAAGAGTCGGTAACAGCCTCTCTTGAGCTATAGTCCCCTCTGTGCCGAGGGATGGAAGGCAGAGCAGGTGGTGTCTGCTCCAAAGCTGGATACCAGGGTCCCCAACATGCCTGCACGGGACACTCCCTCCTTTTGGAACAGCAGCCAATCAGCCAGCTCAGTTCCGGGCAGCCTCCGCATCCTCTGCTTCCTTCCTCTTGGTAGAGGGGTCTTGGCCCTCAGCCAGGGGCCTGGCTTGCCACCCAAAGGGGAGGGGAGCACTGCTTGCGAGCACAGAGCCGCTCTGTGCACCCCCTGGCACCCCCACAGGCCGGGCATTGTGCCTGCCCTCCAGGGCAAACACTGGCCTCATTTGCAAACTGGCCTGGTGGGAGGGAAGGGGCCACCTTTGTGGGGGCACAGGATTCCACAGGACCGGGTTGACACTGGCCCTGAGCCAACTGGCTGCCGGCAGCTCCAACCTCCACCAAGGGCAAAAGCCTGTAACTGGGGCCTCTGCCTGGCACTGTGGACTCACCTTGGCATAATCCAAAGGAAGTTGGTCCTCAGGGCATTTGAAGACTCCTTCACTGTGAAGGGGGAGGGGACAGAGTCAGGCTCCAGCTATGGGAAAGGAGAACCCAGGTCCCACCCCTCAACCAGGGCAGCCTCCCTCTCACTAGACCTGTCCTCAGCCAGAGGCCTGCAGGTACCCACTTGCCTAGCACCCCAGAAGATCCTAGCTCTTGTCCTGGGGAGAGGGTTGTGGGCCCAGTGGAGACAGACAGCTGCCTCAGACAGCATTTGGCCAACAGGTGGCAGCTGGTACCCCTCCCCCCAGGAGGGCAGCTGGACTGGGAGAAGGACAGGACACCTGCCCTCCACCCTGTTAAGTTTTCAGCGGCAGGGGGTGAGTGCTGAGATGAAGTGCCAGAGCTGCCCGGCCCCCAGCAGGGATCTCGTCCCAGAACCCAGGGCAAAGGTCAGCTTGGGGCCACTTTACCCCATCCCTTCCCTCCTCCCGTGAGGGTGGGCCTCCTAAAGCAAGGAGGAGGAGAGGCTCACTCTAAGGCACTGTTCACACTCCCATCCAGTCCTGACCACCTGCTTCTGCGAAGGGGCTGCGTGTTCCCATTTTGCAGATGAAAGAACCGAGAC